>NW_027514663.1:0-330000 GCF_048772815.1 Callospermophilus lateralis | reverse complement strand
ATCATGTGTCCCCTAATTTCTTAGGGAAAGTGTCCTAAAAATTTTGATTATAGTCTTTTTTTTTTCATCAAGGAAATGAAATAAATCTCTTTAAAATTGAATCAGCGTATGTGTCTCTTTTTCTCAAACTTCAAGTGGCTCTCTATTTCACTTGGAGGAAAGCAAAAGTCATTAGATGACTTGTGTATTCGTTTCCTTTGTAATTTTATATCTTTACACTCCAGGTTTATGATTTTCATGTCACGTGGGTTGCTGAATGACCCCTGAATAATTCAGGCCCTCCTTGCCTTAAGGACTTTATTCTTCTTCCTTTCTTTTCTTGGAATTCTTCTCCTGATACATGGCTTGCTCTCTCTCTCTATTAATTCTCAGATCAAATATTCAATTTTTTTTTGGTCTCCATATTCAAAATTAAAACCACTGCCTCCTCTCCCTTGTCCAAGAATGCTTGTCTTTCTTCATAGTCTATCACATTGCAGTATACTATGGTTTAGAACTTTTTTCCATTAATAAATTTCCAGCAATTCTGGAAATGAATGAATTAGTGATCAAACTCATCAAAGCTTTATGAAATAAAAATTAGGGGAAAAATATCTCCCTGCAATATCTTAACATAGTGCTACATGTGAATATTTGTGTCCTGAAAAATTTATATTTTGAAACCTAATCCCCAAAGTATTGGTATTTGATGATGGTCCACTGGGAAGCTGTTAGGCCATAAAAGTGGAGTATTACACATGAAATCAGTACCCTTATAGAAGAAGCCCCAGAGAGCTGTGTCTTAAAGACACAGCAAAAAGGTGCCATCTATGAACCACAAAGCAGGCCCTCTTCAGACATAGAATCTGTCTTGATATTTTACTTCCTAGGTTCTATAACTGGGAAAAATAAATTTTGTTTTTTCATAAGTCACCTAATTTATGGTATTTTTGTATTACAGCTTGGAAAGACTAAAACACAGGTTACAGAAGTTTAATATAGATTTAGCCAGTGAAGTAATAGGCTTGCTTTAATTCATTTCCAAGGGTATTTAGTAATAAAAACTATTAAAAAGTTTTCAGTATTACAAGAACATTCATGCATGGATCTTTGGCATGGGCTCGGTATAAGGGCCACATTTAATTCATCACTCAATTTGAAGTTCCTGTCTCTGATTATGGCTTATTTAATGAGGAGCTACTTACATCTGAATACAATTGGCTGTTTTAAATGTGTTTTGAAATATTCTTTTTGATCATTATAACTCTGTGAGGTAGGTAGTGTAGACATTTTTATCATCATTTTATAGATGACTAAAGAAAAAATAAAAATAAAGCAAATGCTAGAACTTAAGTACTCAAATACCCTTCTAAAAAGCTTTTAAGAGTGCACTTTGCTAATAATAAAAAATTTTAGATTAGGATGTTAAGTCAAGGGATTTTTTTCCACTAATATATGACCATAACACCATTTTATTTGAAAAATAGAGTTACATTTATTTTTAGTGTAATTTAATATTTGTCCTTATAACATGTTTTCAAAATGCTCCTAAAGGCCCAACTAACTGGTATACATTGATCACTGTATTTCCTTTTATTATAAGTTTGTTCTGTTTAAAAATCTGAAAAAAACGCAAACCTTGAGATTTTAATTACACACTTTCTAAACCCCCACACAGCAGCTGTAGAGGAAGCAAATATCAGTTTTATTAGCATAATGGAACGACATGAGCCAAGTGAATGAATTGAATCCCAGAAGATCATGCCTTTTGGATGAGATGTGCTTAAATAGAATAAAAAAACTATTCTGATGATTTATTTATGGTAGAAATAAGAATATAAACTTAAAGTAGCAATGCTTAAACTAATTTCTAATTGCTGTACAAAGCTGTGACCTGTTTTGCTGTCAAATGAGTTGCATTCATCCACATTCCCACAATAAAGTGCAAGCCTGTGTTTGCATTTCACAAAGAAAGCAAAGACAGGGAAAATGCAGCTCCATTAACTCAAGTGAAAAATAATATTCTCTTAGACTTAAGAATGGAATATCTAGAGGGGTCTTTCTATCATGACTCAGGCTTGATTGTACTGAGAAACATGAAGGGAGATAGTTATACAACGTAAAGTAATGAGATAATCCAGAGAGGAAATCCATGTCAAAATCACTACACACTGAGAAATAAAAAACAGAAACCACACCGAAGGAAGCTGTACTTTAAAAATATTAAATTATCCATATCTTGACCCATTGAGTCATCTTACAATAAAATTTTCATGAGCACCTGCCTTAACCCTGTTTTCTTCTTTTGAGCTCAGTATTTCACATTATCTATCCCCAAAAATTTTCTAGAACATTACTAAAGAAACTAATTACTTCTCACTTTCCCAAGAGGGAGTGAGGTTAACATAAGGTGAAAGAGTGAAAGATCTAGAAGAAAGAGAACAAGGGCAGAATAAGAAATGAAAGGTCTGCTTAAGAGTCACTTTCTGGCCAATATTTCTGTCTAAGTTGGCCCACTGCATAACTTGTTGAACATCATTCCCTTTTGAGTAAATAGGATCAAGAAAAACCATTTAAATAAATAAGGTTCAGGTAAACTATAAATTCGACTAAGCCAGTCTCTTCAAAGGCATTAATAGATTCAGTAGTCAGTATGTCTTGTTTGGAATTTTTGCACTGCCTCTCACTCATTATGTGAACTTAAATATGTTATTTTTTCTTCATTTTCCACATTTTAAAAATGAGGATAAAAATAATACCCATATAATAATACCCATCTCAACAAACTAATATAAAATGTTTAGGTTATGGTGTGACCCATAATAACGTACAGGAAAGATTAATTGTTGAAATTATCACTTTTATTCATATTTCTAAATTGGAAAACAGCTGGAATAATACATTAGAATTTTATAAGCATTATTCCACTAGTATATATAGCAATGCCTTCATTGTGATTTTACTTGAGAAGTGAGTTCAACTAGAGTGTGGATTAAGAAAGCATTCCTCTAAAAGGTACCACTGGAGAGCCTTTTATCTGGAGCCCTTGGTGACTGTGTTATAGGAACATAACATGTTTTAAAATTCATTTACATAATCCTAGCATCCTAAACATATTCCTTTAGATCAGTTTTATGCAGGATAAATGTAAGCTTTAGTAGTCATTTCTTGATTAGCAATTTTTCATGAATATTTTATAGCTGTAATATAAAAATTTGAAGAATTTCTTATATTTTTAAGTTAAAATCTAAACAAAATCTTCAATAAAAAATATATGATATTTTCAAGAAAAATAGTATGGTCTTATTTCTCAATTTTTTTCACTCAGAATGAAAACAACTTTAAATTAAATATCCTACAGACCTCTCTATGAAATAATTTTCTTGTTTTCTTTTCACTTTGAGTTAAAATTCTTTAATGATATTTTTCATTAACTTTGGTTTTTAATAACAAAATTGAAGAAAGGTAAAAACTACCTACTAGATCACTCATATATTTTATGTGTTTATTTTAATTTTATAACGAATATAAATATATGAACATCATCATGAAGATGAAATTTAGTTAACACTTCTAGAAAAGCATTGAGTACATAGAGTTGTCTTGGACTATATGTTTTCATATTTTTCCCCTACAGATATCATATAACTGGTATTGATGATTATAATGTAATATTCAAAACTACAGTATGCAAAATTTACTGAAGGCTTATTATGGGCCAGCCCTGGGATAATTCGTTTTTATGCATCATCCTATATAATTTTCACAACAACTGAATGTTGTATCAACTTTAGTGAAGCTAGTCAAATGTAGAAATACTGAAATCTAGTGAGTCCCCAAATCAAGATTCAACCTATGTTTAAACACAAAATGAATGACTCAATGTGTGAAATACATTACATAGTGCAAACTAAAAACAGGTGCCACACCTAAAATAAAAATCTCAAAATAGTTTCAAACAACATTCTAATTTCATTTTCTTATATTCTTTTCAACTCCACCCTAAATATTATATTTTATATCACATCAGATTTGTATATAGTCTCACGTGAATATTTTATTTAATGATATTCTTTATGACTTTTCCTTAATAAATCTAGTAAATTAAAATATTGTTTTTTTTGAACTACATGTGTATCTCAATTTATATAGCTGAGCACTTGCATTATCTTTGAATTCTTAGGCACTGTCAGAATAATTATGCTAATTTCTATTTGAGCACTGGATAATGATAATATAATTGTTAAGACTTAAAGACTTTGAAAATAGTAGCTAAAAGCTGGTGTTCTAGAAATGGCATAAAATGTTATCCTTACTATTGTTGCAGAATTTTGAAATAACTTAAAAATCAGGATTAGAGAATAAAATATTTCTACTGAGTTAAAACTGCTTAAAATTTGTAAGATCTTGGAGCAATATTAAGCAGTGTAATACATTTGTTATATTTTTATAAATTTATTATAGAATGAAACAAAATTATTTTACACAAAGACATTTTAAGAAAACTCTCAGATGCCCATTTCTTCTAAGTGGCAAAACATTGATGATCTTATTTAAATTTCAGCTAGATATACAGATGTAAAATAGATTGTAGAGTATGGAGAACTAAAGTGAGAAACAAGTTACAAAAGACTCCAGACAAGCTCTGAGGAATGAGTGACTTGAGGAAGAGGATACGATGGTAATGTAATCCAACCAGGACTATTTGGTACCTAACCAAATGTGAGAGCTATTAGTGAGTAGAAATGAAAGAAGTTCCCAATCTTATAAACCTAGAAAATCAGAGAAATTTGGTGTTATGAGAAGATAGCAAATCCAGAACATTCAGATTTGCAAAGCAAAATAAGCACAATGCTTTTAATATTGAAGGGGAAGTGTTCTGCACAATGAGGGAATAGCAGGCAAAAGCTCAGTAGGTGACATCAAGCCAAGAAAAGTAATCATCAAAACCAACAAAGTAAACTTGTAGAGAAAGAAGACAACTATACCAACTGGTTCTCTTTGGATTGTTTGAAAGAGAAATCCGTCTAGAAAGCTTAGCTAAAATAAAGCTGTTTCTTAGACCCAAAATGCAGGGATAAAACAGAGCCAAGACATACTTTAGAACAAGGGGATTGGGCACAATTAGGGTATTCTTTCCTCTTTCTTTTTATACAATCTTGCTTCATTCCTCTCTCTTAGATTTAGTTTATCTTTTTAAGTCCACACACAGAATTCATGGCCATGGAGAATAACCTATCTGATCAACTGTCTCTCCTTCACCCTACTGTCTTTTTCACCTTTCCCCTCTCTCCTTTCCTTTTCTCAAACTTAAGATTTCAGAGAAGCAGTGTGATTAGGTAATTTATTCTTGGCTTGCCAGTCAGCAGTGGGGAGGGGTTGCTGGTGGGTAGACAACCATCTAGAAAATGGCTGCTTCCTTTATTTTGTATGAAATGAAGTGTATTTTTCAAAGGAGTTGTGGAGATCTGAGCCAACACTGCAATGGATGATCTCCTCAAGGATCAGAGATGTAGTCTCAATGATGCCTCTGCTTCAGAATAAAATGGAGAAGAGAGAAAGAGTCAAAAATATTTTTTTAAAAAATCTAATGTGTACAGAGACACTGAGATCAGGGGTAATGAAAATCAAAAGAAGCAATATATATTCAGCAGAAAAGAAATAAGTAATATGCTGATTGTCAATCCACCATTGGATTTGACCAATGAAGATAATCAGTTGCTACAAAATTTGATAAAATTTACATATGCAATGTCTATATTATTGTGTGCCGATATTGTGCAATAGTTGTAACCAGTATTAAAAAAAATGGAGGAAAATTAAGGTAGTCATTTATGCCATTACTAGTAACTATTAGCTGACTCCTAGTGAACTCTGTTTTAATCTAAGCACCCACAAATAACTACTATAGGAGCCTTATTTAAAATTCCTTACTGGGATGTTGATTTTGAATTCACTAGTCTATGGTTTATGGAATGACACTACATTTCTATTTTGTAAAAAATGAGAATACATTTCTTTCTCCATTCTGTCAGAATCTCCCCACCTTTCCAAGACTTTATAAAGTGAATGAGATGTGATCCTCCCCAGAACTTCCCTTGATTTGCTGGGAAGTAAGTTGTCTGGGTCAGAGGAAAGAACTATTTTTAAGCAACCATCCACTTTTACATTACTTGGGTTCTATTTTCAGCATCCAAATTTTATTCCTGTTTAAAGACAATTTACCTTGACACAGAAATTAGACAATAAAAGTATTGAAGAGTTCAATCTATTACCTTTGAATAATTTATATCTTTCTCAAACAATGGTTAGAAATAAAATTTAAATTTCTGATTGAGGTGCAGTTAATTCTAGAAAGTGTTATTCTTGCTTTATAATAACTGGCACATGCAAAAAGTCAGGCATGGGATAAACTATGTCTGAAAGCCCTCTGAATGCAAGTCAGAAGAGATAAAAAGACAATAAAAATATGTGTAAGGGTAGGAAAAAAGATGTAGGAAGTATTAATCTGTGTACAAAAATATACTTGCATTGCAAAATTCTAGCCAGCAGAAGACATGGAACCTCTAGAATAATTTATGGTATCATCATCCAATGGAAAAAAATTTTTTCCTGTATTTAAAACTTTGCAACCTCTATAATTTGAATTAATTTTAATTATATTTTTAATTAGTTGCAATTATATTTGAGAATTATTAAGTGAACATAGTTTTGATTATTGGAATCAATGCAGCAATGACTCATGCTCACTCCATTCCTTATTGTTTTATCTTCAAATTTACTTTCTCCATTTATTTTTAAAAACTCAGGGCTCATTCAAAATGTCTTCTCACTTTACTGAAATAGACTGCAATCACCCCTCCTTCCTTAGCTTTATATATGTTTTCTTACTCCTTTTTTTGTTGCTGGTACCAGATATTGAACACACAGGCACTTAGCCACTGAGCCATATCCCTGGGCCTTCTCATATTTTATTTTGAAACAGGGTTCTCACTGAGTTGCTTAGGAACTTGCTAAATTGCTGAGGCTAGTCTCAAACTTGTAATTCAACTGCCTCAGCCTCCCTAGTCACTGGGATTACAGGGGTACACAACTGTACCTGGCTCTAATCTTCTTTGTTTTTTACTACATTTTTTCTGTATACATTCTAATCATCTTTTAAGATCAAGTTAACATTCAACCTTATTCATAAAGTATTACCCAGATTTTAGTAAGAATCTCTGTCTCTCTATGTATGGGTTTACCCACCATTGACACATTATTGTTACATTTTTCTTAATGCCTCATTTCTGAAACAATACTTCTTAACCTTTTATTATATGAATTCATTATGTTTATTAATTTATAAACATACATTAATTGTTCTATGAATTTTTTTTCAAATTCAGACAGAAAATTACTACAGCAAAGATTGGCTAATATTTCTATCAAATTTTCTGATACAAGAACCTACACAAGGCATGTAGGTGACAATAATTTGCCAACCCCTCTTTTACACTTAGTATTCTATTGACAAATACATTGCTAGGAAACTATGGGTTCTAAAGTAAATACTAAGCTTTATCAAGAGGAGGAAGTTAACACTTCAAAAGTAGGCCTAACTTACTATATTAAAACTAAGCATAAAACTAGAACTTGGACCTAAAAGTCAAAAAGTAAAATAAAATAATGCTTTTTGGCTAATTGAGAAACATAAACAGAAAAAAAAACTTTACAAACAGTGAATAGATTACTATGGGAAATATAAATTGAATCATATGAAGTATGAATCTAGTACACACTATCATAAGTAGATACACAGATTATATAGATAGATAATTTGAATTTTTTCCAAATTCAAAAAAGCTTAGACACCTTATGACAGATTTTTGGCTTTTAGGAAGATATTTTGGTTTTTAGACAAGTGCATGTTTTTTATGAAAATATGTTTTCAGGTTACTATCAAACAAATTTAATACTATCTCAAAATAGAAGAAAAAATAATAAATAACTCGAACTGTTTATAATATTCATCTTTTAGAGGATTTAATTTCCTTTTCAAATAGTTATATGAAGGCATACAGAATTTTGTGACTTTCCTCAAGCTTTAATTATGACATTTTTTTTAATTCTCAATTTTATTAAGGAAGCTAAGGTCAACAGGCGAAATATTAGCTCATGAAAGCACATTTCAGAATGAAATAAAATGAAAAACAAAACTAGAAAACAAACCTAAAAACAACCATGCAAACAGACATATATCAAAAACCAAATGGTTGAAATACATGCATTTTTGGTAACTTATAAATAGTATTCATGTACTGAAATAGCATTGACACCAACAGAATAGATTTCATCATTTAAGAGAACTTGGAATAAGCAGAAAAGTGAATCACCATAACCATGCAAAATGGACATGGGCTCACCTTTAACTTTATTCTTTGAAGCAGCAGCTAGTACCAAGGAAAGGTTGCACAAGATGATGAAACAAATATTAGATATTAGACAGACTTTCTAGTTAGCAAGAAAACAGAGATGCTATTAGTACTAAGTTGAAAAGTACATTTATATTGCCCACATACTTTATATCAAGAGAACCTATAACAAAGAAAATGACAATTGTTATACTTCATTAGTATATGATTGAAACACAGGAGTAAGAAAGTAAGACAGGAGGGCCAATAGTGAGGTGCAACTTGAAACACCACAAGACACCAAACTCAAGGAACACACTTCTTTCTCTATGTTTTTCTTAGTTCTAAGACTTAAACGATAATCAATAAAAAGTTATTCATACATAGCTATTATTTTGCAGAGGAGTGTACTGGGGAATGAATCCAAATGTGCTCTACTACTGAGCTACATCCCTACTCCTTTTTATTTTTTATTTTGTGACATGGTCTTTGCAAGTTGGCACAGGCTGGGCCCAAACTAAGGATCCTCTGCACTCAGCCTCTGGATTCATTGTTATTACAGGCATGCTTCACACTTTAAATATGTTTAATACCATTTAACAATTAAATCGTAAACCAAAAAGTATGAATTAATCACAAGGGCAGGTCATTTTATTTACTGAATGCTTTACTAAATGCTGAGCCTGATGTCTCACACTTTCCCTACATCTTCCACATGATGATGACAACTTGGAGAGTTAAGTTTTGATGTTTGTGCCTCATAGGTGTGGAAAATGAAAGTTAGAATTGTCTAGTTACCTGCTGAAGGTGACAGAGCACAAAGAAAGCAAGTTTTGAATTCTAGCCTAGGTTTATCAAATCCCAGAATCTGTGCACAAAGATTACACCCTGTGGTGTTTGTATTTATGGAACGAGTCACTTAATAAACTGCAAGCATCAGTACTTCAACAAAACCCAACTCAAATCATATGATTCATTAAACCCCAGCTATTTTGGTACATGGTTGACTATATAGCTATGAAACTTGAAAACTTCATTACTTTAATTGGCATGATTCCCTTAAGAGGTAGAAATTGAAGCTTATTTATATCTAGTGGTAAACACTATTTGGGGCAGAAATAAATTTAATGAGGAAATTAGATTAATTAGTCCTATAGGACAGTTGCTAATGCAAAGGATGACTCCTAGTCAAAATGCATAATTAGACACCTCTAAACACTTTTTAAGTGATATATTCTACTTTGATTGGATATTATTTGATAATGAAGACTGAAAGAGGAGGGAGTGTTTTTTCACTTTCTAAAGGATATTAAAGATAAAGTAGCCCACCCCTTAATTGGGAAATATAAAGTCTCAAGTTCTGTAGACTGACCTTTAGTGCAATTTAATTTAGATTTTGGATTTAGTACCCATGAAGTAGGAATGGAAACTTTTAATTTACACTTCATTTTTCCAAGGTATTTGAACTAAAAAAAAAAAAAAAACTTGAGAAAGTTTAGTTAAATTTTCCTTATGGGAAAATTCATTTTCAAACACGGATAACAAACACTATCTTACTATTGTATTTTAAATAATATTTTTCAAACAAAACACTTAAATAAAATTAAAATTATATTAAGAAACCTGGATTAAGTCCTTTTCTTAAACTCACTCAAGCTATTTATTGCACAACTTTAAATATAAGTAGGTGGTTGGAAAAGAAGAATGATTTACAATATTACTGTGAACTTTAAAAAAGAACCTCAAAGATCAAAAATTTAACTACTATTTGTTTTACAACATTTTTACTAATTATTAGGCTATAATTTATAACAACTAAATAACCAACTGGAGACACTAGATTATGTAATATTAAATCTAAAATTTCAAAATTTTCTTTTACCAAGTAATGTATGCCTTTTTAATGAAGGAAATAAGACTGCTTCATTGTTTAAATACAAATTTGAAATATATCTAAAAAACTAGAGGACAGAGAAAAGTAAACATAATCCCCTCTCCTCCACTGTCAACTTCTAAGATGCCAATTTGAACAGATCCCATTAAACTAGAAACATAAAAATAACACTAATGTTGGGGCTGGGATTGTGGCTCAGAAGTACAGCGCTCCCCTAGCATGCATGAGACCCTGGGTTCAATCCTTAGCACCACATAAAAAAATAAAATTTTAAAAAAAACCACTAATGTTATTTTTAATTGCAAATTTTGAAGTTCTTATAAAACTCAGTAACAAACATGTACTTTTGGGGCTGGGGATGTGGCTCAAGCGGTAGCGCGCTCGCCTGGCACGCGTGCGGCCCGGGTTCGATCCTCAGCACCACATACAAACAAAGATGTTGTGTCCGCCAATAACTAAAAAAAATAATAATAATAAAAAAAACTTCTCTCTCTCTCTCTCTCTCTCTCTCTCTCTCTCTCTCTCTCTCTCTCCATCTCTCACTCTCTCTTTAAAAAAACATGTACTTTTTGTCTTTTATTTTCAAAAACAAGATCATACTGTGCATATTATTTTGTATTCTGCTTTCCTACATTTTTCTTCAGTTTAATACATAGAGTTCTAACTCACTTTTTAAAATAATTGTTTAGTGCTTATAGTTTGTCTGAAGGACTATTTCTTATTATAGACTTGTAGTATTTTTTTAATATTAATTCTGATACACAGATCCTTACAGAAGATCTCTTCTGTGCTATAGTGATGTTTAATGTCTATAGGACAAATTTTCAAGTTGTTTTCATATTTCTATACAAAAAAAACAATTAACTAAAGATCTTAAATATCTTGAGAGAAGGTTTGGGAATATTTGGAAAAGAAATGTAATAGTAAGCTAATGATTTGAAATCTTAAGAAACCAGAAAAAGAGAATAAAACTAGTATAGAATCTAACATTCCTAATAGGTGACATGCTACAAACTTAGATGTTTTAAATCAAAAACTATTTCGAATAATTTTTCTTAAGTATTTAATTTTCAATTAAAAATTTAGTTTTTAAATTTACAAAGTATTTTAAATTCACAAAATATCTAATATTTCACAAAACTCACTCTCATATACAGTAAGCTACATTACTTGCTGAAAGCCAAAGTATACAGTAATGTGTCAATACGTTGATTGGTTCATGTGAAGAGAAATTTCATTTTGAAATCAATCCACTACTTAAAAAAACATTTAGAATAAATTAGAACAAATTCAAAGAAAAATTGCCAAAAAATTATAAAATTTTAAGATAATGATTGATATTATTATTTTAAGATAATAATTTCTCATACATAACAAATACAACTAGTCTTTTATTAGAATTAATCTCTTATCCAAAATCAGTGAAATCAAGATAGAAAACCTAGGTGTTTACATTTCTTGGTGGGATGGAGAAAAATTATCAAACATTCTCAAACATTACATGAAGGCAGAAGATTTTTTTCTTAGATTCTTGGGCAAGTACCAAAATAAAATAGAAAGAAAAACAAAAGCTCTAGGCCTGTTTCATTGTGTGTTCAGGCAGCTAATGCTAGACTAGGCTGGTTAATATAATAGGAAAGAGACCAGGCTACCAGGCTTGTTAGCCCAATTATAATTCTCTGCATTTTCAATAAAAGAAGCCAAGATGACAGCAATACTGTCATAAATGTCATGTTCAATACTTGTAAGATTTTCCATTGTCAGCACAGTCTAATTATAAGTCAATTGTAAAGTGCACATTGCACACCACCCAAAAGTAACTGAAAATTACCTTTAAAATGCAAATTCAACTGTTCATAGTTAAAATGGAAAGAAAGGAATTAAAGATATTTTGACCAGAGAAAAGTGTTAGATATGAAATCAACAATTCTTCACTTTTATAATGCAAGTAGCAAGTTGAAATTAGAGCATTACATTGGTTCACACTAGTTTTTCAGACATTATTAGTTATAATATTAAATTTAGAAATAAAAATAATCATAATATTCATCATGTGAAAACTTGTGCAAATAATGTTTGAAGAAAATTCATCTGAGTAATAAACTTATCCTCACTTTTTACATATGAATGCTGAATAGTTAGATAATATTAGTCATTATATTACTGACACTACTCCCTAAAAATTCTAATACAAAGAATCAAAAAGTAAAAAATTAATTCATCATGTTACCCATTGGGTTAATAAGTCCCATTGAGGAATGTGCTTGTTTGGCTATTTATAAGAGGCGTCTCTCTCTTATAAGTGTTTGGAGAATTGGAAACTCTAAAACAATATCTCTCAAAATGAATCTCAAGGACTTTGAATAGGACATGGAGGCATGGTTAGGGACAAGACAAATTTTACATGCCTTGAATTTTACCTACCTAGTCACACTTCCCCTGTTCTTTCATTTCTTATTTCTTATGTTAAAATTTACTGTCATATTTTTATCAGTATTTGTGATATGTGTAAAATATAAAATTTTCAGGATTTATTGTTGCCTTAATAGTATTTCTGCAGTCATTTATTACTGATACATTTAATAAGTAGTCAGTAAAAACATAACTAATGCTTATTTAGAGATAGCTGATACTAAGATCCATAAATCTTATGGATTGTTTAATTTTATGATTATGTAGAATGTTTTTGAAATATTTTGATATTTTTGTCTTCTGTTTTTGATTATTCCTTTCCTGTGCACAGTAGTAGATAAGGGACCATTATTTCTTTTAAAAATAGGTAATGAATTTTAGAGTTTATACTAAGAAGAGATAGAGTTTTCTGACATTTATGATTTAATATTTTGTTGTGTGGGCTGTTTCCTTTGTTCCAAATATATCTGCAATGAATCAAGACAAAGCAAAACATTGGTATTGGCAGATAGTATAATATAAAGTTTTAAAATATGAAAACATTACTTTGAGAGTGCATAGCAAAAAAATACAGAAATAAATGAGAATGGCATTGCCACTACTTCCTAGAGGAAATACAATAAAATGAAGGGATCCAAAACATTACAAACTTTAGCTGAGAAAGGACAAATGCTTTTCTCTGTATTATAAAACTCTACAATATCAATTGTACAACTAAAACACCACACTAAATGAACATATGTATTTTAAATCCACTAAGTCAAATGTTATAATTTGATGTGGCATATTAGTAGTGCTAATCAACACCAGATTATTTTTATGTCTTTTTAAAAATAAAGTAAATAATTTGAAAAGAGGCAGTATTAGCACATCTACAGTATCAATATCACAATATTAAAGTGTTTCAAGATATGGAAATAAAAATTGCCTTGTAGAATTAGATAGCCACCTACTTTTATTTCTATTTTTTTGTTTTTTTCCAATCATCTCTACCACAGAGTAAAACACATTTTTTCACTAATTACCTTAAACTTATTTAAAATAACATCTTACTGAACTATCAATTAGCATCATCTAAACATTAGAATTTTTTTCCATAAGGCTCATTAATATCAAAAGACTTAGAAAAGTGTGACTTTAATTTAGTTTCATAAGTTTTTATTTTTTAATAACCATACAAATTTCGTACAAGGAAAAAAAGTGTGAAAATGGTGTTCAAAATGTTTTGCAAAATATATTTTCTATTGAAGTTATACCCTGATGGATAAAAAAAATTGATAAGCAGAAATTTCTTTTAATAAAAATAGTTCAACCAAGAAGTATATTAAAAATAATAGAATTAGAAAATTACCATTCTATAATCCCTAATAAATTCTTTTTTTAAAAAAAAATATTTATTTATTTTAGTTTTCGGCGGAGACAACATCTTTATTTGTATGTGGTGCTGAGGACTTATCCCAGGCCGCACGCATGCCAGGCGAGCACCCTACCGCTTGAGCCACATCCCCAGCCCTAACAAATTCTTATAATTGGGTAATGATTTCCAGGATTAGAAAAGAAATAACCAACACCTATGCTTTCTCATAGAAAAACATTACCCACTTAAGTGATTTTGCCAAAATTAACAAACCTGGATAGAATCATGTCTCTGTATTAAACTTCAGTTGTCCAATAAATGCAGGGTCACAAAATATGTCAAATCAATGTAATTAGTTAGATATTTAATTTTGAAGCCACATAAAATTTTGGCTATTTTTTCACTTATTAAATACATTCCAGGGAAAAATATCAATTGAAGGAAGAACCTGCAAACTGGGGAAGCTGCTCAAGGGTAGAGTCATGCACAAAACCTGAGTTCATTTTCTAGCCATGCCAAAAAAAAAAGAAGAAAGATGAATCAACCAATTGTCACATGTGGACTTCTTTGGATCCTGATTTGAACACTGGATATTATATTAGGTTAGTGTATTACTAACATTTAGATGAGATAATATTGTAACTGCATTTTTAAAGCCATTATCTGTTTATAAAATTAAATAATTATAACACGTTATGTGTTATTTCATATTTGTTTCAAAATAATTTTAGAATTTGTAATATTTATTACTTCTTCATATTTATTTAAATGTTTTACATTTTTGATAACAAAAACTGTTTAAAATACTTTACAAATTTAAATAAAAATCTAGGTATATTTTATTTGTAAGTATTATCATTTTCCCTTAATACGATTTAATATGATAATGTGTATTAAACAAAATAGTATTTGTTATCTACATATATTTATATAGAATGCGATCAATTTATCTTGTGAGTAAATTATTTACAGTATGAATAAGTCAAATAGGTAACACTGAAGTAATTTTATTAAATTATCTTAAAACCATGAAATCTTAGTAATTCATTCTCTCATATAATCATTTTACTTCCAGAAAGATGCAATATAAAAGCATTGTAAACTTTTAACTACTTTATTCATGTGTATTTTGAGAATTAAATAAAATATATAATTTTTCTTCTCGATGCTCCTGCAGTCTATAAATTCAAAATTAATTATATGTATCAAAAATATTATTCAGCATTAATATTTTTCTCTCCACTATTTTTATGCTTCCAACACTGAGTTTACTACTATCTTTTTCTATATTTATTTATTTTTGCTGTGAAAAATCTCTTTAAATGTCATGAGTCACTGCAACTTCTAAGTCTCTTTCTTACAATTCATACTTCCCTACAGCATATGGCTTTTGCCGCAGTAAGTATAGATACAGATTTTCAAGTCAAAAATAGGATTCAAACTCATGCCTTTAGAGGATACTATAAAAATAAATAAAAAACCTTAGATATTTCAGCTATATAATATTATGGAAGCCTGGAGAAACTACAAACATAAAAGGGTCTCAATACATAGAGTACATGGAAAACCTTTGACGTGTATTTTATTTAAGAGTTCACTCTTGCAAGTGTACATTCTATGGGTTTACAGTTAAATGAAAATGCTTGTAACTGAAAATGCTTGTTTGAACAATTTTTGAGCCACCAAAAATCTTTTATTGAAATGTAGAATCAGTGGTGAGATGGTACCCAATACTACTAAACCAAGAAACTGTTTTAGAAATATCTAAAACCTATAACTGAACAAAATATATTATTGAAAATTTACTTTATTTCATGTTATTCCCCAGATCCTCAGCAGCCAAATTTAATTGAAAGATTTAATATATGTACTTAATTACATGTTGCCATTTATAGGTACACTATTAGATGGAAGAAGTGTTGATAAACATATCCTTAAAAATAACTCCCAAAATCAGTGAGGTTGGTCACATTTTCTATTTGGGGGCTATAATACCTTGAGAATTTTCTGCTGAATTGGTAACCTAATTAAAATTTTTATTCCCTACTTTATTTCAAAATACATTCCATTTTACTAATTTAAGCGCATGCAAAATAAATAATATTTCTGTGCCCATATTAGCGGTGGTGAAACACTAAAGCAATTATATATGTTCACTTGAATACTTTTTTATAAGACTGTTTTACTGAGTTATTTTGGATTTATAGCAAAACTAAGAGGAAAGTACAGGGATTTCCCATATGCTCCCAGTCTCCACAAGTGCATAGCCAAACCTGTCAACTCCCCCAGTTGAGTGGAACATTTCTTACAATGGATGATCCTACATTGACACATCCTGATCACCCAAAGTCTGTAGTTTATGTGAGTTCACTCTTGCAAGTGTACATTCTATGGGTTTATAATTGTATCCTGGTAACTGAAAATGCTTCTTTGAACAGTTTTTGAGCCATCAAAATTCTTTTATTGTCATGTAGAATCAGTGGTGAGATGGTACCCAATAGTAAGAGTTCCCAATCTATGGTTGAAGGTAGTATGAAAATATATATATATAACATAATGTTCTCTCTATGTGTACTGTTGCTTTTGTATGTGTGGATAGGGAACACTATTTTGTGTAACCATATGCACATATAAGTTTTCTGAGTTCTTACTATATCATCAATAATTTAGTACTTTTAATTTTTTTCTATAAAGAATAATTGCTGGACTCTGTATTAGTGATGACAATTATTTTCAATGAGAGAACCAAAGTATCACCCATTAAAGGTATTTATTGACTGGTACACTGGTATAATGTGAGATAGTTCCATATGCAGCTAATATAGACTCTAGGGAAATATGTAAAATTCACTAAATTCTATTTAGTGAAGAAATATCACTAAATATAAATAAGTATGAAACTCAGGACAATATGCTATTGATTTGTCTTATCATGCTCAAGCAAATTATCATTAATGAAATATAAAGTAAATGTTCTTACATTCCTAATTACTACCTAATGGGTTAAATCTGGAAAAGTTGTGCAAAGAGAGAATGTGGGAAGGAATAATTTTCAAGAGTCTGTCTAATCTCCTTCAATGTGTCTTCAGGTAACACGTTTAAATCCCAGGACATCAAAAGGTAATCATTTTATCTGGCAAGGTCAAGCTCCTCCATGCATAAGCATATATACCTTAAGAAATGCTTGGTTTTGCCCTCTAGCATATATCTGCAGTGAGGAGCTCAAACAAGATGAAAGGTGACCTCCAGGATGTTGTGCATCAGCCACCATGTCCAATTCTCTACTGCTACTTCTCTGATCTTGTTGTGACTTTCACTTCAGGTAAAATGATTCCTTAAAACACTATAAGGGCTCGGGCACAGCATACGCTAAGGAATGCTGAACCTAGGATCACTTAAATTCTTATTTATTTCCCACAACTTTTAGAAACCAAATGGAGAGGAATGCACTCATTTAGAAATGTCATTTTTCAAATCCTTTAGACAAGATGGTCAATTATTTTTATTGTAATATACTATGATTAGGTTTCATAACATATAGATGCACTATTCATGTCTTTATAGGTGACAAAACAAGAAATGAGATTATTAATTCAACTATGAACAGATGAATAATTATTAATATTTTGGTAGCAGTGAAAATTTTGTTATGGAGAACATCAGAGGCATCTCCTTTTGGTACAGTCTGCTTTCTACTTAACATCTTTATTCCATATTCATATAGTCAGTGATTTTTGTATAATTTATTTTATTAAGTTAATTAGTTCTGGGACACTAGGAATTATTCTATCTTGATTGATACAGTAATGCTAATCATAAGGTGAATTTTAGGTTATAGACTATGGTTAAACAATATAATCAATATTTTACTGAAGGCATATTGGATGTTGGGCAATTGAGGATCCCCTATAACTACATCTCAATTTGAAATCCACTAAAACAAGCAACACATGTGACATTTTTTAGCAGTATAATACAGTTGTCACAAATGTATTTCAAGACAATTAAAAAGCATGTATTTAGTATGTCATAGTTTGGCCCATCTTATAATCATATGAAAATTTAAAAATACATATTATAAAAATCATGTTAAAAGCTATGTGTAAATTTTATATATATATATATATATAATGTTATATATAAATATGTTATATATGTGTTATATATATATATATATATATATATATATATATATATATATATATATATAATTAAATTTCTGTGTCAAATACAATGTTAATTAACAAGAATAATTTTTGGAGAACATAATTTTATGGTCTGAACTTTTTATCTGAGTCAAACATTCTCTGAGTGGAACTTTATTTATGTGGTTATTTCAATATTGTGAGGGAAGGGGTGACCTAATGTAGTCTGCCCTTTATAGTAAAATGCCTATAGGTAACATTATTTGGGTCATATGGAAATATAATGGAAAATGGTCTTAAAAGTTCATTTTCAGAAAATCTATTTGGTGCACTAGCAAAATCTTCTGCACAGTAACTTCATGGAAAATTTTCTGGAAAATTTATCACAAACTTTGCCTAAAAGAGCACTTGGGGAAAAGTTATTTCAAACAGTGTCCATTATTAAAATATAATGTCAAAATGACATAGGGATTTGCAGACACATGAAAACAATTGTAATTACAAACTACATAATTACAGTGTATTAAACAAGCCACTTCATATTTTATATGTGGAAGCCAATTAGGTTACAGATATCTTGGAATGTCATGAACTGTCTCCTCTGTAAAACAGGGTAAATATTTTAGAAGAAACTCTAAATGAAAGCAATTATGAACACAAAACAATTATGTTTCACTCATGAACACAAGTATCACTATTTTATATTAATATTGGATTCAAGTAGTCTGAAATTATAGTCAAAATGAAATTTGAAATGAACTTTGCCACTGAAAGTAGAAAAAAATGTATGTAGAGAGAGAGAGAGAGAGAGAGAGAGAGAGAGAGAGAGAGATCAGGATATGTAAATGATGCAGAAGTATATTCTGTGTGCTCAATTTCTGAGCATCTCTAAATGTTACTCCATGTATACAGATTCCTCAGAAAAACTGGAATGAGAGAAACCCCCATTTGACCCAGTTAGCCCACTCCTCTGTTTAGATCTAACGGACTTAAAATAGCATACTAGTAATGCAGCCACATCAATGTTTATATCAGCTCAATTCACAATAGCCAAACTATGGAACCAACCAGATGACTAAAGAAAATGTGTTATATACAACCAATTGGATATTAGCTATATTGAAGAATGAAATTTTGACCATCACCAGTAACTGGATGGAACTGGAAAATATCATATTAAGTGAAATACGCCAATCCCCAAAAAACAAAAGCCAGACATTTTCTCTGATTTCCAGATACTAACTCATAATGGTGGGAGAGGTGGTTAGGGAAGAACAGAAGTATTTTGAATTACACAAAGGGGGAATGAAAGGAAGGGAGGTGGAATGGGAATAGGAAAGACAATGGAATGAGTCTGACATTATTATCCTATATACATATATGATTACATGACCAATGTAATTTTACATCACATCAACCAGAAGAATGAGGTATTATACTCCATATATGTATAACTTCAAAATACATTCTACTGCCACATATAAAAAATATGAAAATAATAATTAAAAATTTTAAAAATGTTATGGCAACCAAGTGGGGAGATGGGGAGATGGCATCATATTGTGCTACAGGTAAAATAGATTCTATTTTTGCTTCTAATATCATCATGACATTTTATATATCAAATACTACATAGAATTATCAGATTACCAACATATACTTTTAAAGATAATGATTATGATATACAATAGTTCATAGTTTAATAAAATACCCAATCGTGAAGAAGTTAGATGGTTATCCTTTTTGTTTGTTGCTGTTGTTTAAACTGATACCTTCCACTTTGAGGGTTTTTTTTTTGGTAATAGGGTTTGAACCCAGGGGCACTTAACAATTGAGCCATATCCCCAGCCCTTTTTGCATATTTTAATTAGAGATAGGGTCTCACTGAGTTACTTAGGTCCTTGCTAAATTGCTGAGGCTGCCTTTGATTCCATGATCCTCCTGCTTCAGGCTCCCATCTGAGCCACTGGGATTATAGGTGTGCACCACCATGCCCCGCTGCTTTGAGTTTTAATGTCTGTAACAGCTACATTCATAATGAAACCTAACAATAACTTTGTAGGCCATTACCTTGAAAGACCTATTTAAGCATACCAAAGATATCTAGAAATGTGCATTTGTTAAAAGTAAATAGCCTACAACAATTAACAACTTCATTAAATCAAACTAAAAATACATTCTTTTAATAAGTAACCTTCCTTTACAGAAAATGATCTACCATAAATTTTGTAGAGTTAATTAATATTATTAAATCTCACAATTTGACAAGCAATGTAATGCTTTTAAATGAAATGTTTACACATCTATGATTGCATAAGGAGTCACAAAAAATTCTAAGATCTGGCACTGTTAATTCCAAACTGAATATGGGGAAACTTAGGCTGGAGGGACAGTAAGAAATTTTCTCAGTAATACCAAGTCACTGACAATAGGATTAAGAAGTTTCGAAAGCTTCCAAGTCCCAACACAGGAATCTTCCCCTTATACCATAACTCTTGATTTTCAGTAGCCATTGTTCTGGCTTATCTCATCTATAGAATTACATAGTATATCTATCTTGGAAAGTAAATATTGTGTCACAATGTCGTTTTATAATTTTACAAACCAGTTTATGTATGCATATTAATAAATATGTTGACAAATCCCACAAATCTACAGAAAATTATATTTATGAGAGAAAAGTTATCAGGATTTTTAAATAGTCAAACTGTAACTAAATTTATTCAGGTTGTTTACATTTTAATCTACTATTAAGCCTAAAATCCCACCTGGGATAATTTCAGATAACCAGAGAATCCTAAGAGTGGGAAGATACTGTTAAATATTATGTACTCTAAGTCTCTTCCTTCCCAGCATTGTTAAATACTGTGAACTCTAAATTGAAAGGCTGAGATAGTTATTTAGAATCATAAACTGCAACTGTTCATTACTTTTAAAATGTAGATAATATCGCTTAAAAATTAAAGTGAGCAAACTATAAATTCTGATTCACACTTTCAAAACAAGGCCTGAACATGAGTCACACGCTGTGCTAGCCAAAAGCCAATGCAAGATCAATGAATGGAAGATTTTTTTCCCCACAGTACTACCTAATATTAAACTTCTCACAATGGCTCAGATGTGGAAATAATTTTGAAGTTATAGTTCTTTGTATAAACTGAAAACAAAATATATCCATTTTTTTCCATTTTGGAGATATAATTTGAATATAATTCAAGTTAAGATAATCTAAGAGCCACTTATTGAATATGCAGTATAAATTATAGGAATAATGATGTACTTGGACAAAGAATGTGATTACTTCTAGTCCCTGGGAGATTTTATACTGTAGAAAAGAAAACAACTATCTAGAGAAGTAATTCAAATAGAACTTAATTGTAAAACTAGGGCTAGGTCAACAGTGTGGGATTAAATTTTGAAAAAATCAATTCCCCAGCTAGATGAAGCTGGTTGGAAATCTGGGGCAAGAGATGCCTGTACAGACAGCAACTTCAATGCAAAGGTCCAGAGGAAAGGGGATTCATGGTGTTGGGAGGAAGGAGTGAGTTCAGATTGCTCTGCTGTGAAGCTGAAATAGAAAATGTGTTTTGTGGAAAAGTCTACTTCTACATATACTCAGCACAAAATGCTCCAAATTATACTTATTTCACTTTTCTATAGTAATAGATTCTGGTAGATGAAGTAAAGATGGAATGGGCATGTGATTCCGTTTCCTAAGAGCTACAAGATTTACTTGCTAGTGTACTAGAGTAACACACTTTCCTGACTAGGGAAGACTTAGCGTTTAAAGAAAGTGCTCCTATACAGGCAGGCACTTACAGCATACATTGAAACTGGCAACAAAATTAAGACAACTCCTCCTTAAAACCTCATAAAACCTCCTCTTCAAAGAGATTTATGAATAATGTGAACTAAATAATTCATGGGATTATAGATGCCAGTCCAAATAGCCTCTTCTTTTTCAAGGCTTCAGTGTGTAGAACTGTGATCAAAAGCCTTCATCAGTCATGATAGTCGCATTTGTCCTCACTCCAAACAAACCGTATTTGCATGTGAATGTTTTTCATTGAAATGAGATATATAATATGCCAGCCAAGGCCCAAATAAAGGCATTTTATGCCATTTAAATTCAGTCAAATTAAAGGCTGAATGCAACCTAAAAGGTCTACTCTCAGAACAGTAATTTGACACATCATAAATAAGAACCATTTTTTGTTAGCATAGGTTCAGCACTTGTCAGAAAATTGTACATAGCCGTATTAACAAAGTGCCGCCTCTTAGGGAGAAATAAACTATAAGGAAAACCTTGTATGTAAAGCAACAAAACATACAAACAAAGAGTGTAATATAATGTTGCTGGCTCACATTGACATTTTTCACTGACGGGTACAGAAAAGTATAGAAAATGCTTTCACTTGCTTAAAGACTAAAAGAAACAGTCACAATTGTTTTTAGTTGTTTAAAATTTAAACAGAATATTATGTTAGGGAACAGGTCAATACATTGATCACTATTTAGTACAGGACAGTGGTTTTAACTGATCAGCTTAATGCTTGGTTTTGAAAACTGAAAACCAGAAGCATTGGTAAAATTATAAATTTAAAGGTCAAAATTAAATTGAAAAATATCAAGTATTTGTAAAGGTTACAATATGTTTTTGAAAACTTTAGTAATTTAGAAATGATCTTTTTACTGAAAAGTATGAAAAGATCTTACAACTAGTTTTTTTTTAATTCTCATTGATTAAAAATAAATACCATAGGATTACTTAAACTGAGATACATGAAAATTGATAATTGAATTAGGAAAAACACTAGATTCCAAAAGATAGATAGGATTGTAGTAAAACAGAAACAATATAAAGAAAATATAGACTCTTCATATCAAAACTGTCCTACATATTCAACCTCATTTTCTCAAATTTTTCTACATTCAACCTCTGTATATATTCTAAGTACGTCTATTTAATTTTCCCCTGAAACACAGTTTCCTTGTCACTTTTGTATTGTCAATAATATTAAGAAAAACATCATAAGATTGTGCTTTCATGATGAAATGTTTTTTGTGGTGATTGTTAAAAATACCTTTGTTTTTATATCTGGATTCTTCTTATATATTAAAAAATTAAGATTCCTATAGTATAGGAAATATTTAATACTCTAGGTACTGTAAAGAAAAGTCTCAGGACATCAAACGTCAACTTCTAAGTCCTCTTCACAGGCTTGGATTTCTTAGGCTGTCCCAAATCAAGGCTCAAAACATTCTACTTACTATCTCAGCTCCCTACTAGCAGGCGATTGGAGCATTAAAGTTTTAAGAAATTATTTTCCCAACTCTCCCTTTTGTAAAATAGAAAATCTTTCCAAGAAACTCTTCACATCTGGTAATAGGAATTCCTGTGATATTATTCCACATGGTAAAAAGAGTTGGCATGTAAGAGGAAAATCTGGATTACTGATACTTAAAATCTAATTCCTTCAAGTACATATTATTAGAGAGTTATTTAAAAGAATGAAGAAAGTCTTATTCTTGAAAAGGCAAAATATACTAATACACATTTTTAAAGAAGCTAAACTAAAGGGAGTTAGGTTTTTTGCTTAGTAAAAATTGTGGGAAAAGGTTGAGGGTTGGGTGCTTCCAAGAAATTGTTTTTATATTACTAGGTAGCATTAAATTAATCTGCACAATCTTAAAGCACACTTTCTTAACTTCCAGGAATATGGATTTTTCACTATAGATGTTACTATTTTGGTAACTATACAATTAGGTAGGGAAGTTGTGAAACAACGAAGTGATCCAAGAATTATAAGAAGATAGTGACTTTTAGAGAAATTTCCTACCTGCATTAACTATACATTCCAATTCCTATTTCATAATAAAACTATTAATGACATAATCTTCCTGAGAAATTTACATATTTATCATCCAGAAAATAATGGTATTTTATTAAAGGAGATTAATAAAATCCAAGAAACTCATACCAGACACATTAGTTCTAAATCTACATACAGAAAACTAGTGATTCTACATATTCTTCAAAAATTCTATTACTTGATTTTGTCATATAAGACATACATATTTGGTAAAAAAAAATCTTAAGTAATTAAGTATTAAAATTAAGTATTTAAGAGTATAAACCCAAAGTCATATCAAATTTAAAGTATACCTATACCTGCATAGGTACATATTCAGATACATATGTATAATTATAAGTATATAATTCTAAAAGTAAACCTCTGTTAGAATATATTGAATATGATAATTTTCTAAACCACTTTCCCTTTGTTCTGATTTAACAAATAATGTATAAATTTTCTAGTTTCCGTCATGAAAATAACAGAGAAACAATCAGGGATTTTTGTGTGATGACCTACATTTTCTTCTCTCCCTATATTCACTTGCAAATTGCTTATTCTGATATTAAGAATATATATATATATATATATATATATATACATATATATATATATATATATGTATATATATATACATATATATTCATATTTCAGTAAAAGGTGTCATCAGTTCTGAAGCAGATGCATTCATATGTAAATAATCATCATAAACAAGTCAATAGTGAAAATATCTAATATGCTGGGAAATTAGGACAATTCTGATACAAAGGTATCGACTTTATAGGAAAACAACAAGGAATGGCTTGTGGCAGAGAAACATAATATATCAGTAGGAATGTGAATGCTAATGAGCAGAAGCCAAGGGGTGGGGATATAGCAACATATATTGCAAGCAGACACTGATGAGGGCAGATGTAGAAAAATGATTATCAACTTTAGACCCCTAGAGCAACATGAATGAAATCACATCCTTGTGTTCTGGGAAATAAAACAGGCAACTTAGATAGAAATAAAGAGAGGCTTTAATTATCTAAAAGTAAATTGGGAGCAACCCATGGTAATACTGAAGTGGGGTTATTAGAGAACACAATGTAGAGTTAATTCAGAAATCAGTTTGTTCAAAAACATCAACAGCTGGGTTTAATAATAGACACAATGAATCAGAAATGAATAAAACCTTGAGATGGAAGATTATCTGAGCAACTCTAATCATATTATTAGATTTACTAAAGAAAATAAAATGACAAAGAATCTAAAAAGGAACTTATTGGTGTGAATATAGTTTGGAGGAATATTTTCTGAGTAATAAATCTGGTGGCATACTAAGAGTTAGTGTGCATATTTTTTGGATGCTCTCTAGGTTTTATGACACAATGAGTGAATTATATGAATGAGAAGGAATTCGCTAAAAATAATGAAGGATAAACTGTGAGGGGAGAAATCCATATGTTACCATTGAATGCATTTTTCAGAATTTAAATTAGATTTCAATTAGCTTCTTCATTCCTAAGTCTTTGGAATGCAAAGTTTGGGAGGTCAGATACTAGACTTCTCAGTCCTTTAACAAATATTTAATGAGCTAAACTCACAAATGGCAGGAGATTCTGTGCAGCAAGGTCTAGTTAAAAATGTCTCAACTTGCAGAGTTCAAAAAAATATATAACGAAGGCACCATGAAGCTTATAATCAGGAGCTGACTCCTTGTTCATATATTACAAATTGAAGAATCTTAATAGAAACAATGTAGATGCAGGAATAAGCTTATGCCAGATAACCTAGTTACTTTCATTAAAATCATCCATATACTATATTTAATATTTAATACATATATGTATTAAAATATACATATATTGTCAGGCTCATATAAATTATCTACTCAGTATAAGCATTTGATACCAAGTTCAGAACAGCACAGTCTTTATCATGTACTGAGGTAAACAAGTGATGCCATTTCTCTGTGCTGGTAATTCTTCATCTTTAATCGGGTAATGATAATAACTGAACCTGACTTGCAGAATTATAATAAAATATAGATGAATCAGTATACAGATAGTACTCTGAATAGGGGCTGATATACAGTAAGGTGCTTTGGACTGAATGTTTATATTCCCCCAAAATTCATATGTTAAATCCTGAATCCTACCTATGATAGTGTTAGCAGAAGGAAAAATCTGGGAGGTAATCAGCTTATAGGGTGAAATCCTCATGAATGGGAGGAGGGCCTTCAGAAAAAAATACAATAGGGAGCTTCTCTCACTCTTGTCTCTGCCAGAATGTATATATTCTAATATAACCACAGTTGGTCCATTTGTAAACCAGGAAGTAGGCCTTCATCAAGAACTGGACCACACTGCTACCAGGAACTTGGACTTCTCTTTGCTAGAATTGTAAAAAACAAATTTTTGTTGTTTAACACACTCAGTTGATGGTTCTTTGTTTTAACATCTTAAACTAAGATGAGGGCACAGAAAATGTCCTGTATTTATATTAAAATTCATCACCTTATGTTGGATTGTCTGTTTCCTTCCTGTCTTCTCTTTGAGGACTTGATTTTCTCTGGTAATTATGGGGAAGCCATTACCTCCTACAGAACTTTACATTTTATAGGCATTCTGAAGTTTATTTTAATTTTTAAAAAATGCATGTTGTTTATTCTAAGAAACAAAAGACAAAAAGTAATTTTTTTCAGTTTTTTAAACTACACAATGATATTATTATTTGCATGTCCCTCGTCCTTTTTACCTGGCTAGAAGGCATTCAAAATTTTTTAGCATGGGTTAGGGATGTGGCTCAAGCAGTAACGCACTCACCTGGCATGCGTGGGGCACTGGGTTCGATCCTCAGCACCGCATAAAATAAAATAAAGATGAAACTGATATTAATTCTATATTCTTTTTCTATTTACAATTTTAATTTATTTTTCAACATTACTTTTATCTCTATAATCCCTTTGCTTTTCCCATCTCATATACATATACAAATACCAAGCTAAGTAAGTTTACTAATAATTATAAATGAAAGTAATGGTGATTAGTTATAGTTTACTCATAATGGGATTATTTCAAATTTCCTGATCATATTTTAATTTTGAATGTTCTATTCAATAGGTAAGTGCTCATAATTAATGAGTTTAAAATTGTGTTGACCTATTAAAGGTAATTTTAAATATTTAAATTTTTATGACTTGCAAAACAATTATATTTGGTTGAGAAGTACTGGAAATAAATACAAAATTTCAAATAGATATTTGATGTAGATTTTCTAAATAAACATTTTTGCATCTTATTAGATAATAAAAAGTAGATAGAAGTTATTTATAAATAATTAAATATTTTACATAATTAAGTAGTATGTCCATTAGCAATTTTAAGGAAAACTACTAATATTTCTTACCTAATATTAATTCTTCATATAGAGATCAGTGTTCATCATCTAAAATAGTGTCAAATTACATAAAATTGAAAGATTATTATTCAAAATCTTTATCTACATACTTAATTAAAATTTTCATTAAAACTTTTTGGGTATCAACTAGTGTTATTATTTTTAAAACAAAATTCATTTAAGCAACTGAAATGACAAATATGCATTTTTTTCAATATGTACATGATTAACACTGACAGTAAGTGAAGGCAGACAGAAATAAAAAGGACTAATAATAAAACTTTAACTGTAGTTGTAAGTATTAGGTATACAATTAGATGATAAACAGAAGGAACTGTGTTTTAGCCTGTGAGTTCATGCAGCTGGCATTGGGGCTATGATCAACAGCTGCCTGTACTCTTCAAGTATCTAAATATATGTATTTTCATGAACAGAACAGAACTTGAGCTTGTGCCCCGAAGTAGAAACAAATAGTTGTAAATTTGCTTAAAAATCTCCATAAAATCATTTGATTGTTTAAATTGAACTTCCCACTACAATCATTATTTCCTATAAGTATGAGATAGAAGGTTTTTGTATTCAAATTATTTTATGAGAGTATTTCCTTTATTAAAGAAAATTTTAGAGCAATTTTAAGTCCACAGAAAATGGAGAAGAAGACATAGAGATTTCTTATTATAGCCTCAACACCCAGATATGTGTAGTCTCTCTGATTATCCATTACTTCCATGAGAAGTAACAAATCTTTGGCCTGTATTTTCATCCATAGTGACTAAATATTAAATAAGAAAATGTCCTTACAGATTTTACAGTCTAGATTTGGAAGGTAGGTAGATCACAGAGCCAAAAGTCTGAGCCACCAAGGAAATTACCAACAGAGTATCTGTGACTCCCATAACTCTATCTTAAACCAATGGGCCTCAAACCACTGAGAGGTTGTTTTTTTTTTCAAATGCAAATTTTGATTGGGAAGTTCTGGAATGTGGTTAGATATTTTAATAAGATTGTAGATTTTACCGGGGTAGCCAGCTGGGGGCTCTACTGTAAGTTCACAAGACCTTAGAACGGTATTTGAATGATTTTAAACTAGTTTGAGTCCACCTGGGTCTCTTTTCTGGGGGGAACCAGTTTGCCTCTGCTGAACCAATAGGCAGTTATTTATAGAGATACAGACACTGTATTGACATAAGATCTGAGGTATCCATACTTGCAAGCAAAGGATCTTCTAACATAAAATGAAGTCTGGGAGGCAAGGGGAAATAGATAGGAAGCAGTGGCCAAATTTATCTGTATCACTGTGGTAAGGAGAAATTTAAAGGAATCCATTGAATTGTAAATTCAAATTGGTTATTCCTGGTTATATAGAGACATACTTGTCAGTGTAAGGGAGTCAAACAATTTATTGATATAAGAATGATTTATAGTTATTAAATATTAAGAGATATCATATATGTGTTCCCATTTGTTTTCTTGTTCCACATCTTTGCAACTGATAACCCTAATCTCTTTATCAGTTTGACTATGTTATATTATTTTGCTCCAGCAGGGTATAGAACAAATGATTCCTAAGGATTGCTTAGGAGGGTGTATCTCTGGTATAGCACTACAGATACCAAAGCAAATAGATCTCAGCCAACAAATATTTTCACACCTTGAGTGGTAACAGTGATTACTTATTATCCTCTAAGAGTCATATTTTTGTCATATTTAAGGAACGGAAGAAAAAGATGAAAAATTAAGGTTCCTGCTAACTCTTCCAGTGTTTTCTACATGCCTGAAGATAGAAAGAAGACAGTTTCAAGTACAAAAGACAGTTTTCCTACTGGCACCAAGTAGGTTCATTATAATTCCAGGTATTTGAACACTTTCTATGTTAAATGCTACTATAATGATTCAGCAAAACAAAGCTGACCTTCAACATTACAAAGGAAAAGTCAGTGATACTTTGGAAAGCAAACTTCAACGTTATATTTTGATTTTCATGTAATTTTGAAAACATAAGATTCTCTAATATTAAAAGAATTCACAAGAATAAGTAGAAAGGGATCAATATTTTATGTTTGAAGTTATTAGATTTCCACTAGGGGTTCTATTCAGCCAAAAGGACTCACACAGCTCTATTGCATTCGTTCTGCTTTTAACCTGTTAAGATGGGGAGAGCATCCTATAAGCAAATCAGACAACCATAAAGAACAATATCCCATTAGGGTAGTTCTGAATAAACACATTAGGGAATTTTGAGGCTTTTAGATAAAATAGTGAACTACTGCATCTATTTCCCTCCCCCACCCTTTTCTCCCTGGGGAAAAAATAGAATGATTTTGTGTTTTACTCTATTTAAAATACACTTTTGTATTCACATATACTTATTATCCAGGTGGCACTCACAGTAAAAATATTTTTATTCTGTTCATATTATTTCACTCACACTGCATACGAATGCTGGGATAATAAACCCTGCAGCTCTTTTGAAATAACTTCCTTGCTTAATCATAAAGGGGAAAAAGTGTTGGCACATATTCAATAAGACATGAGATTAGTTTTACCTTTGGGCATGTTATTCACACTCATTAAAATCTTCTCGATGCTGAAGATACCTTTATTTCCTTATAATTCCACCCTGATTATGGACATTTGATATAAAGAACACCAGAGTCATTATATTGTCCTCTTGAAACAGTATAAAGGGGGAGACATACAAAAATGCCTATAATTCAGTGAAATTCGGGACCCACTTTGTATTCAATAGAGAATGCTACTTTGGCTTTTATTTTTAAATAAAAGCTTTGGAGTCCATCTCATGACAGAAATTATTATCAGACATCTAATAAAAATTAGAATATTTTATGTTCTTGTAATTTTTATCACATGAGTGGTTACTTTCATCTACACTATTCATTTAATCTTATTTTTATCCATGTATATGCAATGCCACCTGATAATACATAATTCAAACATTCTTCAGGTCTGATTTCAGTTTGGTGAGACACTTTCATGTACCACTCTAAAGGAAACTAGCTTCTTTTAATGGCCAACAGTTTACCTAAGAAAATATGAGAAAGTGCCATTAAAGAAGTCAATCATTAAAAACATGTGGGCAGATAACCTCCCAGAACTTGAAAAGGACTGGACTTCTCTGTGCTTGGAAAGACCAACAATTTAGATATGAGAGATTTATAAAAAATGTTTTCCCAGCTTTGGTCAGTCATGTCTGATCAGATTATTGATTTATTCCCCACCTCTTTTTCTCACAAATATTTCACCACTCTATTATTCTGGGTTTTTCAGTGCTCACTCACTCCTATAATGCCAAGTGGCTAGTCAGGCCAACTATGACTTTTAGCAGTGTCATTTAATTTTTCAGCTGAGCTTTACATAATAAATCTGCTGTCAGCCTGTCTATTTGTGTCACTCTGAGACACATGAGGAATGAAGCTGTGAGAAAAGCAAAACAAAGTACATTCTTTCCATTGTGGCAAAAAGCACAGATCAACAGCTAACTAACAATGCCTTTCTTTTGCACACCGCAAGACACACATTGAGCCATTTAGCACCTTTTCATCTACCTCCCAAACAAGCTACAGGTACGAAATAGGTCAAGCATTTGCTTAAACCAATTGTTTTGCTTCTGCAATGATTTTAACCTAGAAAGTACTCACTAAATAATTAGAAACAAGGAATGAATCCAAATTTAATTTTTGAGTTCTGTGGGTAAAAATATGATACTTAACTTTTCTTCTTGGTAATAAGAACCTAAGTGGGGTTGTGGAGTAGCAAAACTAGCATGAAAACCTTTCAGAAATTTATCATGAAAATTTGAGAAATCATTTGACTCCACTGGTGTCAGTTTCATCGCCTGCAAAATGAAGCAGACAGTTTTAGATGATTTCTAAGGTCACTTTCAACTCCAACATGTTATGCCTCCCTAGTATCATAAATCATGCAGTGCCTCTCATTCACATATATATGACTTAAAGATGATTATCATTCAAATAAAGGTGAATATTTAGGGCCTGCCACTAACTCTGCACTGCAATTCAACATGTTCATTATGTCTTCTTGTAGATGAAAAATTTTCTTAACCTCTGCTACAACACTTAGCTTAGAGATTAAGCAGAAAGTGCTTTCCAAAATATACTTGCAAAACTGATATTCTTCTTATCTCTCTACATTAATATAATGCTGGATGTAATCAGCATGCCTAATGAACTGTAAATCTCACACCTGCCTCTGTACCCTATATGCTAAAGTCATCTCATGATGCATCTTATCTTCCACGCATTTTGTCATTAATATAGATTGTTTATTAATAGTGGCCAGTCATGAAAATCACTGCCTACATTTAGGCCCCCATGTGACAAAGTCTATTCTTGTATGCAGAGTTAGGATTTTTCATGACATGCTGAGCATTTATTTAGAGAGGCTGTCCAGCATCTAAAAGAGCTCTGTTAACACATACAAGACTTCAGGTTCTTCTCATTTACTGTCTGATGAAAATTGAAGAACAGTATGCATGTCAATGAAGGACCATGAATTTTTCATATATTTTGTTCTTTTTCAATCCTCCAAACACCAATATTCTCCACAGTGATTACACAATCTTCTATCAGGAACTTTATCTCCTGGTGGCAAGAGGCCAAAAGAACATGAGCTTACACTGACCATTGAATAAGTTTGATTGTACCTTCTTTTGCAACCTTAGAGGAAGTATGTCTGCCTAATTTCAGAAAGTAAGCAATTTGTAAATCAAGAGAACAAGAAAGAGCAAAGTGCCAATTAGAGAGGTATTTTGAATTCTCCTAAATTTAAATATTGCCTAAAGCAAAGTTCTATTGGAGTTATATAAATAGGCTCTGTATGTGTATATACATATGTATACACACTCAATTTGTCAATTTTTATTGCAAGCCACATGACAAAAATTAGTTTTATAAATAAGTGTTTACTTGCCCTGCTATTCAATAATCATTTATGAAGCACATCATATGCTGAACATACTAAGAAACATTGAAGAAAGCCATCTAACACTGTGTTAAGCTCACATATTTAACTGGAGACCCATTACATGGGAATATAATTGTTCATAGAAGGTATTTTGTTTTTCTAGTACAGTAGAAATATTTTATTGCTTTCATATAATTTTAAAGATCAGTTCTTTATTTTTTTCTGTAGAGTAAGCATCATCAAAATTTCAACAATTCAGACCAAGACAATTCTCTTAACTTAAATTTTAAATTGGCAGTTATATGTGTATAAATATATTATATATGTAATACATTTACTTTATGAATATAATATAATTTATAGAGTATTTGGAATGAATCAAAATATTTTTATGTGTCCTTGGGCCTAACAGGACCTTTTAAAAATTCATTCTCTTAATAATAATTGAAATGTTTTCCAAAGAATATATTGGGTTCCAAAGGGCTTTTCTCTCTATGTTAAAATATTTTGTGAGTATTTATATTGGATTATTCTTGATATTAAATGGATTGTAGTAATTCAGGTTATTACAAATAATCTGAATTCTTCATATAGCAAAGCACTACAAAGCAATTATTTGCCCTAGTATTTAAACAATTTACAAATACCCAATAGAGAGGAAAATGGTATTTAGCATGAATTCTCCAGGAAGAATAATATCTATGGTTTTTATTCAGATTCCAAAGTAAGGCCAGCTGACAAAAAGTGATTTACTAATAGTTGTTACATAAAATGCTCAGTGCAGCCCTGGGCAGCCTGCAGACACGGTGGCTGCCTGACAAATGGAAATGTTCAGGTTGGGTCTACGATTGAAAGCAATCCCTGAATTAATCTGAACGATTGTCAAACACACTAGCATTCCCCAAAAGTGGAAACAGGCATAATACAATCTAGAAACTGGATTCCTAGAAAAAAAAGCACAAATCAAGTTAGCAAGAAGTTACTCTGTACCTATTATGTCCCAATATTGTTCAAAGTGCTCTATGGGATAGAAAATAAATACTGTATTTGTCATGTTGTCCTCATGGGAGTCTGCAATCTTATTAGAGAGAAAAGACTTATATACATAAGACAATCAGAGACCAGGCTCATCTCTCACCCCCACACACTCCAGTTCATCCTGGTCTGTTCTCACTGGCTTTTCTCCTACTCTTTGAATGTATAATGCTCTTACCTTCCCCAGATCTTCTGCACATATTTAGCCTTCTGAACTACTATTTTTTTTTTATTAGATTGCATTTCAAATACTGTTTTCACAAAGAGACCTCCTTCCCAGCTATTTCCCTCCAACAGAATCTAAATGAATTTCTCCAATTTTATTCTTTCTACCACCGTTTATTTTAACTTCCTGCAGTTTATCACATATAATACCTATGTATTTAATTTTATGGTTATTGATTTTATATCAGTTTTCCTTACTAATGACAGGAGCTCTACCAGGGCTGAGGCTGTCTGATTTGTTAGGTATTAGAACCCTTAACCTTATCTCATGGTTCTCAACCTCAGCCCTATTGATGTGAATGTCAGATGATCATTTATTGTGAGGAGTTGCTCTATAAATTGTAAGATGTTTAATGCAATTCATGTCATCTTCCCAACAAAGGCCAGTAGAAACCTAACTCAGCTATAACAAACAAAAATGTCTCCAGATATTACCAAATGTCACTTAGAGGGTAACATTTTCTCTGGTTGAGCTCAATCACCCTAGAATAGCTGCAAACACAAATATGCATTTAATGAATAAATGAATAGATAAAAGGTCTCACATGTTCAAGATGTATAAGTGAATATTAGATTATCTGGAGTAATGCTGTCAATTTCATAATTTTATAAGAATTAAATGAGAACATACATGAAAAGCATTTGGCTGAATCTTTAGTGGATGGTATGTAAAATCTTCAATGAATACTTGTTAGCAATTACTGCCATGGATGAACAGTACTAGAAGGCTATATGTTACAGACATGGACTATTGGCCATCACTATAGGTTCTTAAACATATGAAATGCATGTGAAACAAATAATTTTAAAAGACAGACTGACAAGGTATGAAGAATGACTAGAGGAAAGAAAAAGAAATATTGATATTAATTGGAGACTAAAGGTATCAAAACCTGTTAACAAGCAGCATAAAATTGGAACTATGATTCAGTACTCATTAAAAGCCACTTCTCTAAAAATAGCCTAGGACCCTAACAATTTGTAGGATGGCCAAGCATGTTATAAAGGATCAGGTCCTGAACTAGAATAAAATGCAAGTTTCCACAGCTCACTGCTTACTAAAAGTCTCTCCTATTAAATCTATCTCACTCTTCTTTGCCTACAAACCAAAACTCAATTCCCAACTTTGAAGAAGTTTGATCCAAAAAACATGCTTGGCCCACCTGGATCTCTTATCAACTGGACTTCTTGCTTATTGAGCCTACATAGTTTAGCAGAACATTGTCTAACATGGTATTGTACCATTATTCTTTCAGTTTGGGTAAGCCAGTATGAGTTTAGTCTCTGTTTTCTATTTATTTTATATCCCTCAATGACAGTTGGTGATAAGCATAGAAAGTAATGATATTTTTTTTACTTTATTCTTTACTTTCTGAAACATAGAATATTAAATTTAGAAATAATTAAAAGGTCTCATTGTTGAGCTGTCAGAAAAATTCATAAACACCTACTATAATTGCCAGAAATACAATTTTTAGATAATGCTTATTTAATATTTAGTGATGGGAAGATCACTATTTCATCTTGTCCTTTTTTTAAAACATTATCACTAAAAATATTTTCCAAGTTACAAAAAAATAACTTCAAAACTGCTTTGTGGATCCACTAAACTATCCTCAAAATGTCTCCTTAGTTCCTGTCCCTCACCATTCAACTCTACTTGCCCTCATTATCCACAGTTGCACTTTATGCTGCTTTGGTTACCTGCAGGTAACCACAATCTTAACATATTAAAAGAAAAATTTCAAAACATGTAATATGTTTTAAGTTTTGCTGCATTTTGAGTAGCAGAATGAAATTGTGCACCATCTACCTCCATCCTGCCCAGAGTATAAATTATTCCTTTGTTCAGTTATACATGTTCTATATGCTACCTACCTGTTAGTCACACAAGAGCCATCTTGGTGATGAGATCAAGTTACTTAATCATGACCACAATGTTATAGCAATTCAAATATGCCAAAAAGAAGCCATATAGTGCTTCCTTTAAGTGAAAAGATGAATGTTCTCAACTTAATAAAGAGAGAAAAGAAATATGTACCAAGGTTTCTAAGCTCTATGGTAAGAACAAATATTCTTTTCATGAAATTATAAAGAAGGAAAGAGAAATTTACTTTTGTAGTTGTGCCTCAAACTTCAAAAATTGCAGTTATAGTCAAAGATAAATGCTTTGTTGAGATGAAAATGGTACAGATTGTGTGTTCATAAGCATAGAATAAAACAGCAAACATAGGATTGGTATCTGAGATTTCAGGCATCTACTGTGGGTCTTGAAACATATCCTCTACTGATAAGAGGGGACTATAATATATTTGCCCTTTTGATTTTGTTTCATGTTTTCTTAAAAACAGTTCCTTATTTTATGTATGGATTTAATTGTGATATGTATTGAGCATTTTAAGATGCGATGTAGTGGGTATCTTTCAACTTTTAAAATTCCATTCACATATACTCTCTAGTATATAATAAAGTATGCAATAATAAATTCAAAGTACATTTTTGTTTCAATAATTTAAGGCTGATACTCCAACCATATCCAGATAAAGTTGCTCTTCTACTATGTTATTTTTCTCTATAAGCACTAACCTGTTCTCTGGATATTTGAATGAAATTATATAAAGAACATGTGATTCAATACTGTGAATGACATAAAATTGGAATAATAAAAATCCAAGCTAAAAATATATTCAGGCTCCTGCCTTATCAAATATTTGATTGAATGATAATTGCCAAAATCTGCAAACTCATTCTTTTAATTAAAAACAAGAACAGTATATAAATATGAACAGCAGGTAAAGGGCATGGTTGTTTTAATGTGCCACAAAGTTAAGACACTCATATGAATCATGTCAAGGGGCTGCGCAAAATTACTTCAATTAAGGTTACACTTGCAGAGGTATCCTATGTAAACCAGGCAGAGATAGTTCCATATCTCTGTCCACAGTAGAGAAAACACCTTTAAGTTTTATATAATTATTCCATATCACTGTCCACAGTACAGAAAACACCTTTAAGTTCTATATAATCTGGATATTAGTCTTTTTCAAAGGAATTAAAAAACAAAGTTGTGTATAATGGTGAGGGTAGTGTTCTAAGAATAAACAGGATGACAATAAAATGCTACTGCAAAATTGAGATCTAATTTGGAGAAAGAAATTGAATATAAAACAGTTTCATTTAGTGAAGGAATTTTTGTATGGAAGAAGTATTATTAAGTATGATTTTATAAATAGACTAAAATAGGTACTATTGTTTTCCAAGGGGTAAAGAAAACAATATGCTGATTTGATACGAAGAAGTTGCTTCCAACATTGAGTGACATCTCAAGATGGGAGACCCTACATGACCAGGAAATCACTTTGGATATTGCTAATCACTGACCTCTGAATTTCATACATCTATCTCCGGTTACAAGAATCAAAACCATATTTCAACAAATAAATAATTTTAAAAGAATTAAGCAAAAGGAGCAACATTCCTACTTTTAAAATACAACCAGAGAGTATTACATTTTAAAATAATAGACTAGGAAAATTTTATCAACATTTTATGAATCACATTGATTTTGATAGCAGCTTGGCAGGAATTTTATGTCAGCTAGAACTCGAGCTTCCTGTTGGGTTTTTGTGTGGAAAGTAGACAAGATGATCATTAAATCACCAGAATATGGATTTCTGTGATATAAAGCTGATACAGTGAATTTAAGCCTATTTATTATAAAGGACAAAAGCTCCCTAGAATTAATGGGCCATGTTTCAATACTTAGGCATGGAGGCCTAATGTAACAGATTCTATCAGTGGGAATCAGGAAGACATCAAAGTGAGTTATCTGCTGTGGTGTCAATAGCCAGGAGTGGCCCAGTGTGTGCTGGCTACTTTTGTTCAGGCAAATGCCAAAAGCCAAATGATAGGGCATAGTTTTTTCAAAAGGAGTCTTTCTAATTAGCCCACTGATGCTAAAAACCTGATAATATATAATATGCAGGATTTTATTTCTTTCAGTACAAAATCACAAGTTTCCAGTACAAGCCATATGCATTATTTCCTCTCCCTTCTAACTTCCAGCCTTCACCCCAGACATACCAAGAAGAAATTTTCAAAAAGTGCTTTTGACTGCAAAGTTGGATGATAATGTTTAATTTACATTTTGGTTAAAGGGTACATTCTCTGGGTTAATGGTCAATATCTGTGGGATGAACAATTCCTCCAACACTTCATATGAAGTCCTTTGCTAACGTGTCTGATGGAAACCCTGTGACTTGAGCATTTCTATTCTCCAACCAGTTTTTTATTAACAAAATAACATTTGTTTTAGATACCTGAGGCTATAATATACTTGGGATGAGGCAGATTTTAAAAATAATTATGAAAAATTAATTCGAACTAATTTTAAATATTGAAATCTTTAGACTTTTTTGCAACCCACCTCAAGTTTTGGTAGGTAATCAGAAAGTAGGAGCTCCTCATATTGTGGCTGCTCTCCACCCTCATCTAGCCCTAGACCTCCATTCTTTTGGGATCTAGGCCTGTTCTAATGTCATGGCCCATATTCTCCTAAGGCATTCTCTGTACTCTCTGCTCCTACTGCCTTCCTCTGTTTATCTTCCATATACCTCTCTATTCCTCTCTACAAATGTCACATCTTCAGAAAAAATAGTTCTGCTATCTTTGAGACTAAGTAGATACTTGTCACCGGAGACCTCTTCTGTCACTCTTAATGCAGGTGCTTTTTACATTTAAATTTGTTTGCATGTTCTGTACATATTTACATTTATTTGATGCATTTTTGTGTGTGCTATGCTTGTATTAATATCTGTTTGTCTTAATAATATGTAATCTTGACAAAAGCAACAATCCTTTCTGGTTTTATGGACTGCTGTATTAGAAGTTTAACTGAGTGCCTCCCTCCTACTGGAAGTTCATTAAATCAAGGGATGGCCCTGAGAAACAGACAATAGCAAATTGTGGTCAAATAAAAAATGGTCCCATAATTTAGATGGGAAGCATCCCATGATCTTTTCATTTATAGATTTTCTAGGTAGAGGCTTTTAGTGAAAATCCTAATGCTTACTTAAAATATATTAAGAACCACTAATTTAGCAACCTCTTCCCCATATCCCACACATCCTAAAAGAATGTACAAAGATTTAGCAAAATTCATTTGAGTTAAAAAGAGCCAGTAACCTAAAGTAGGGACTATACTATTTTTCCCTTTTGCTTTTTTGCTCTCTTTTTTCCCTTCCTTCCTTCTTCCCTCCCTTCTTCTTACCAACATAAGTGTATGTTCTCAGAAACAACAGGCCTATCTTCATATTCAATAATTCTGGGGACATGTTGATATTGGTGTGTTTTGTTTGTTTGTTTGGCACTTCTTTTTATACCTAATGGAAAAGATTATTTTAGCTTTGGGGGAAGTATCTTTTTTTTTTCTACAGCACTCTCTTCTTAGTAATCTAGATAAATTGCCAAGCAAGCACATTGTAACCTTGGTGAATTTATCTATGAGAACATTCACATAAGCTTGAAATTAGTATGCCCCTGGAGACTAGTCTATTTTTCCTTCTTAATCAGACCTTTGGGTAGATAGTCAGTGTCTTAGAACTGAGCAGACAGAATGTACAAGCTGACTAATGTTGGCTCGTGAAGTGCATTCTTCTTTTAAACTTGTAAGGGAAATTGTGACTAAGTGACAGTGAGGTTTTTACTTGTATGCTGTTGGTAACCTTCTGTCCCTATGCGTAAGCACAGGCTTTTCTTGGTAATGGACTGGGTTTGTGGAACACTTGTCCCCAGATGCCGTTTTTCAGCCCTTAGGTCAAGAGACAAGACAATTTACATCCATTTACCTGACATTCTTTATAGTCAAAGGCTACCAGTTTAGTCCCAGAAAGCCTGATCCAACATGGCTTGATAAACAGGCAGGCAAGAAATACTTAGCACACTTCTTATATTCAGTCAAGGGAAAAACAGTAGAAACATAAGGTATTGCAACACTCTACATTCTACACTCAGTCTTTAACCAGGCTTTTAAATTTCCTGCTTACTTGCAAAAGTTGATTTAGAAGGTGCAATTAAAAAAAATCTGTATACTCTCAATAAACAAACACTAATATTGATTAAATGTTTCTGCATGTACATAATCTTTTTTGTTAACATATTTAAATATAAGTATTTTATAATTTTACATGTTTAAGGAATAATTTCAGAATATTTTAAAAATCAAATGCTTGCTTTTCATTTTTCATTTCATACACACACACACACACACACACACACACACACACACGTCTTGAACATGCTAGGCAAGAACTCTCCCACTGAGATACCTCGTCAGTCCAAATTATACTAATTTTGATTAGTAAAAATTGCCAGAAATTCAAGGGTTAGTTTTTCTCTCCTAACAGCATATTGATCTAAATTAGATGTCACTTTAAGAAATATCCCTATTCAAATAACTAAGGAACAGAGGCTTATTTGGCCAAGCTGGTGGGTAGCAATATTATCTCATAGGTGCCTTTACCTAAATCACTGAGAAAAATCTAGAGGTAAATTTTAGAAACAAGGAACTTTTACTTATTTGGTTATTTTTCTCTGGGCCTAACATTTAATGACCTAGAGGTCATTAAATACTAGTTTGTTTTTCTATGCTGATTGTTTGCTTTATTTACTCAATAAATGTTTTTTGATCACCTTCTCTCCCACAACAGGCACTTTAATAGGATCTCTGGATATTTCAGTAAACAGAGGACACACTGTCTACTCCTGAAGATTCTTTTCCTGGGTATTTTTGAAGTAGCAACACCAAGTCTACCAATACCTAGATAATGCCAGGTAATGTTAAAGACTGGGAAACAAAACTTAGGTGATAGAAAGCAATGGGTTGTACTAAGAATAACAGATTAAAGAATGCATACATTATGAGATAAATTTTAATTAGGGATATGAATAAATTGAAAGTTAAGCATATATAAATATTTTTTCAGTTTTTTTTATTATTGAATTATAAGAGTTACTTATAAATTTGGGGGGTTTTTAGTTTTATTAATTTTATTTTTTAAAATACACAACAGAGGAATGATTTACAATTCTTATTACACATACAGAGTACAATTTTTCATATCTTTGTATATAGAGTATGTTCACACCAATTCATGCCTTTATACTTGTACTTTTTTGCATTAAAATTCTTATTACACACACACACACATATATATTATGACTATATAAATATATAAATATATATATATATATATATATATATATATATATATATATATATATATATATATATATATATATATATCACCAATAAGGATCCTGGAGTAAAGGATTATTTGCTTTTTTCAAGGGGCAGGAAAAAAGGCTGATATGGCTGCTACACAGTTAATGAAGTGAAAAGGGGAAAGATAATGTTGAATCTCCTAGGCTTAAAGGTGTGATATGCTGTAAAAAGATGGCCAGGAGATAGGTTATCCAGTTTCTCTTCTCACTTCCATCACTTGCCAGTTAGATGCCACATGCAGATTTGAAATAGGAGTTGCTGCCTTGAAAACTGAAGAGCAGATTTTAGCTATAAAAACGTAATATTATTATACTGTAAGAAAATAGTTTTATAGCTGTACTACAGTGCTCCAGTACTGAGAATTATCAGAGCAAGAAGTATCAGGAAGCTCCTTTCTCCTCCAGCCCCTGTCTCAGATGCGAATATTCATGGTTTCAGCAGGTCTTTTGGTTTCAGGTTACAGAGTTCATTTGTGTGACTTCAAATGATAGGGGATTTATTATTCAGTGTAAAAAATTTAAAAAAATGTAATTTAACAGACAAACTAAAATTTCTTCCATCTATGGTAGAAGCATTCTTAGCTCCAGGAACTGGAAGGTCTTTTGTTCAAGAAAGCACTTAATGGCCACTTTGGTTATGAAAGGCCAAACCTTCCAGAATTAGCCTAAATGGGGGCTATTTGGGCAAAAAGATCAATGGATTGCTCTGCCACAAACAAATCACATTTTGACTTTCCTTTGGCAGGCTGGATGAATGAGGGGAAAGGTGAGCATTCTATGGGTGAAAAGGGCTCCCAAAATCTTAATATGACAAGGGCAGGAACAGAGAACAAAGAAGAATAAGACCTACAATAAAGGGAGCACAATCCAGTCAGTCCTGGATTCTTCCATGGCTCTGCTGTCTTGTAAAACAGCCCCCTCTCTCTTCTTTATATCATCTACCTCTACCTCAGAATTAACACTCTCAAACAATTTCAGGTCATATAATGAACTCTTTTTTATATTACTATCTCTAATTTAGCTCTCACTTGCAAATGTTGAAATGTTAAAAAATTGAATCTTCTTGGCTTGGGATTAAGCTGAGTTTTGAAGGAAATTTGGGGATTTGTGAGGATTAGACTAGCAAGTGGGATGGACTAGATGTTGAAATGTGATCAGCAGAAATTATGCTTAGTAAACACTCAGCAAGACCAAGAATGAGTCTATATTCAGGATACTTGAGATAGGAAAGAGCAAGAACATTTACGGCACATTTCCTACTTTCTAATAGAATAAAAAGAATATAAAGTTTGCTGTATTATTCATTTTCACTTAGTTTTCTCTCCTAAACAACAAACAATATAGCTTCATGTTTAATTAGAAAAATAATTCATATGTGAACAGGAATGAGAGAAAGTGTATGAACAGTATTGCTCTTTTACAGTACACTATTTGCTAGGGCCAAATTTGTAGATTCTAAATTCTCTCTACTGGGAACAAAAGCAAGTTTGTAACATAAATTTAGAATTAGGGAATGTTTACGCCAGCAGAGGCCTTATAGAGCATCCAATGCAATCCTTTCATTTTACAGATGAGGAAACTAAAACCCAAGGAGAGAGGTAGAGTTTATTGAAATTGTTATTCTGTTGCTAGCCTAGACGGGAGGAAAGCCTGATTCTCTCAGGGCAACTTTCCATTATACCAGGCTGCTGCTCCTTTATCACAATGACATAAGCTTCCAAAAAAATGAGGGAGGGGAGGGGGGAAGGGGGAAAGGGGTGGAGGGATGGGGAGAGGGAAAAGGAATCTATATATATATATTTTTAAAAAAAACTAGTGTATATTTTTGTCCTGTAAGTGCTGCTACATTTAGTTGCTGATGCTTTTTTTAATATTCTGTTTCCCATACATTTGTTGTACTTACATTTTCCCTAGGCTTAGGGATTTGCTATTCTAGGTAGGAAATAATGGGATCTTGTAATTTTTACTATTATATTCTACCTTTTGTGTATGCCTCTCCATTTGAAGGAAATGTTCTAAAAGATTTAGTCATTCACAATGTGGTGAGGCTAAAATCACTCTTCATTCTGCAACCATCATAATTGTTTTTTAACTAACCATTGCTCAGATTTCACAAAAGCAAGTGAAATTGTGTTCATTTTTATAAAGGTATAGCTGTGCATAATAGCTTCCTATTCTTTATGCCCAATCCCTTCCCCATACCTCAGTCAACCTTTAACCTTTTTCTGCTCTTTTCATTGAATGAAATACATTCAGCATTTTTCACATGTGCCAGTTTAAGTTCTTTATGATGTCACAGATAATTGTTTTGGCCTCGGGTGAAGAATGAGCTTTCTGCTGCAAATGATGACTGCAGAATCATCTAAGTAAAAAATGAACTAGATGTGAAGTCTTAGATTTCTTTTTCTTATCAATTATTGAAGAAAGAAACTTTGCTTAGCTCAAGAGGGATACTAAAGTGGATGTGTAACCGATGTGATTCTGAAATCTTTGTAATGTTTTGAATAACCAATAAAAAAATAAAATAAAATAAAATAAAATAAAATAAATAAATAGTCAAAATAAAATGATAGAAAATGATGTTGAGGGTAGAAATAAGTATAGTAAACAAGTTAGAAGGTAACGAGTTCCTTAATGAATGAGATAGGCAATGTGTTAACCACATTTACATTTTATCAGGTAAAATTATTTCTGCTTTTAAAACTATAAAAAGGAAAATTGAATTTCACTATCAGAGGAAAAAGTTGAGTCAAGTCTATCACATATAAAATCCATATTCATTTCTTTCTGGGGAAATAAAAATGTATTTGACTATTAGAACAAAGAGAATAACCAGAGGCATTGCACAGAATCAAAAGTATATAAATCACATTTCCTGGGCATTTACATTCAAAAAGGTGACTTATAAACCACCTCAATTATTTTTAAAACAGTACTAATCTATTTCTAAATAGTAGGTTTATATAAATTCTTTTGCTTTAGCAATAGAAATGCATGATCATTCTTTCACATTCTGAAGGTAAATAATGCTAAACCTGGGGACAGGGTGTCTGTCATTTTCATATTTTGCTATCATGAGGAAAGAGGAAACAAGGACCATCAGCACTACCCAACCCTATCACAAAAGTGGTGATTTCTAAGGTTCTATACATTTCCAAACATCCAAAACATGCAGTAAAAATGCTTGAAACTGAATTTATAAACACTTTCATAAGGAAAATTTGCTAAAGGTCTATAATGAACTAACATTTGAAATACATAGAGTTAAGTTAACATAACCTTGAAATTTAGAATAATAAGGGGTAATATTTATTAATTCATACTCATTTACAATGGTGATAAGCTCATATTATACCTTCATGTATCATTTAACTCTTGCTATAATTCTATGAGGAAGGCAGTTCTATGAATCTGACTTCATGGATTTGGAAATAGAGATCTAGAGGGTTAAACTTAAGGTTACTTAAACAGTAAGCAGCTCTGAGATGACAAATTTCTTTTCTCTCATTTTTCTTCTTCCTGGATTTAATAGATTCAAAACTTTTGAGGCAAAATTAGAAAATGAAAAAGTCCTAGACTCAGAATATTTCCAGAGTAGTCCTTTTGCCCCATTGAGAAAATTCTCAAAGGGAGATTTGGATTTGACTTATATTGAATGAGGTCTTTAGTGATGTCAATTGTGTTCTTCAATCAGAGGCTTCTTTATTTATTTCTTTATTTTGACTGCTTTTGTCCAACATGGAAGCTACCAGCTACTTATGGCAATTGAGCACTTACGATGGGCAAATTGGATTTAAATGTGTTATAATAGAAAACATATTTTGGTCTGGAACACTTACTAGTGGAAAAACAATACAAAATGTTAAGTTTTTTTTTTTTTTTTTTTTTTTTTTTTTGGTACCAGGATTTAAACCCAGGGGAACTTAACCACTGAGCCACATCCCCAGTTGTTTCCATTTTTTATTTTAAGGCAGGGTCTCACTAAGTTGCTTAGGGCCTCATTAAGTGGCTGAAACTGGCCTTGAACTTGTGATCCTCCTCTCTCAGCCCTCCAGAGCCACTGGAAGATTACAGGATGCGGCACCACTCCTGGCTCATATTAAGTATTTTTTACATTGATTTCAGGTTGGAATGATAACATTTGGATACACTAGGTTAAATATATTACTAAGATAAGTGTTGCCTTTAAATATATTTCTTAAAATATAACATTATGATTTGGATATGTGATGTCCCCCAAAAGTTCATGTGTGAGATAATCCAAGAACACTTAGAGGTGAAATGTTAGATCATAAATGCTGTTAGATCATAAACCTAATCAGTGAATTAATAAACTGATATGTATTAACTGGGTAGTAACTGTAAATAGGTAGAGTACATCTGGAGGAAGTGGGTAACTGGAGGGTGTGCCTTTCTCTGCTTCTTATTGCCATGTCCTGAGGTGTGTTCCTCTGCAATGTATTTCCTCCATGATTTCTGCCTCACTCAGTCCCAGAGCTATGGAATCAGCTGGCCATGGACTGAACCACTGAAATTGTGAACAAAACTAACCTTTTCCTTCTCTCAGTTGTTCTTGTCAGGTCTTTTGGCCACAGCGTGGCAAGTTGACTAAAACCCACAGCTACTAAGAAGTCTCAATTTATATGTGTGGATGTCCTTATATTTCTGTCATACAGTGCTGATCTAAAGTGCCTTCTTCCATGACTTTTGCTTTTATTAGTGATTTATTGAGCTATAATTTCCAACTGCTCTTATATATTGATTTTATGAAGGGACCAGATTACCTAGGTCTGATTTTTCAGTTATAAGAATGTGAGTGGTCTTCTTATTTCCACTTGTTCATCTTATGGTGCCCTGTTTGTTTGTTTACTTACTAATGAGCAGTAAAACTCTCACAACCAAATTAATTTTAGAGTTTAGCTTAGAACGATAATGTAGAGGATGGAATGGAAAAAACTCCATCACCCCCTTAATTAGGGATGTGCTGGAAGTTCCAACCCATAATCTGACCCCTTGTATCTCAGAAAAGAGTAGAAACAGGAAGGCCACTCCTATTCCCTCACCCTTTAGACACTGTCACCAGTTTTTGTTCCCTGAGACTGGCCATGGAATACAGGAAGTTTACTTCATCTCTGATGATCTCCTTCACTCCACCCCTGAAAAACCTCATTGAACAAGTGTTTTACCCTAAACCTGGAAAGGAGAAAAATCACAAATAAACACCAAGAAGAATCTGAACAAACAGGTCTCAATAAGTAACCCTCACATATATTACCATTATATGCTATTTTTTGGTTCTCCAATCACACTTCTGTGTGACTACCAATAAGAATAGATTTGTTAGGTCATTGAATATTTCTGAAGTTTTGCATGTCAAGGAAATATTTTAAGGAAATCTATAGTGCTTTTCTCTGGTTAATCTTTCTTTTGTTATCAGGTATCTTAGCTATTAACCCTATGTTGAGTGAGGAAAGATAACTAGTTTTTCAACTTGAAAACTGAATAGAGAGAGAAAGAGAGAGAGAGAGAGAGAGAGAGAGAGAGAGAGAGAGAGAAACTATACAGAGATATCTATAGACAGAGATGTATAGAGTAGAGAAAGTCAGATTAGTCCCTCAGCTTGCTTCAGGATAGAATAAAGAAACTAGCAGCATGTCTAAATCAGATGAGAGATCTGGAGGCTGAATATTGTGGTTCCAGGACATCATCATGGAATAATCAAGGTCACATCAACTTTACATTGAATATTAACATTGAGACACTTCACATTGCAGTGTTGACTGATGTGATATCTCAAAGAGGTTATGAAAGCAAAAAGCTTCCTTTTCATTACTGTGATTCAGGAGACCATAATAACATTTATTTGAAATGATTGAGATGAGGCAAGAAAACTAGGGGAGGATCATATTCCAGCTAGAGAGAATGAAAAACATGAAAGTGTAATGAAAGGCAGAGAAGACAGGAACAAGAAAATACAACAACATTGCTGCTGAAAGAATGGGAAATGATGCATTACCGAAAAGACAATTTTTTTAAGGATATAAAAGACTTTAGTAAAAAAAATGAAATCATATGGCAAAAGGGTACTTGTGTTTCCATTAGCAACTATTGGTAGCAAAGTGCTAAGGCAGCACAGCTTAGATATTAGTGTTAAATTTCTGCCATTCACTTGCATTTTAAAGAAGAAAGCTAAAACCACAATTAATGGTTATGAGAAACCTACTTTAAATAGCAAATAACTTCTAATTTTTTAGTAAAAGAACAGTAGAGATTAAAGGCAAACTACACACTCATTTTATCTAGAACTGCAGTGATTCCATTTCAAGTCATTACAATGTTCAAAATGTTTTCAGAACTATCAAAAAACATTTTTAGCAAATATGTAGAGTTAAATGTATCTTAAGATTTTAGAAGTCACCATTCCATGTGATACAGTGATACAATTCCTTAGCATGTGCAGTGTGCCACATGCAAACAATTAGCATTTAAATGGCAAATAATAACAGTTTCCCAGTTAACTTATTTACTCATAAATATTGAATGAGACTTCCTATATTCTGGACCTCTTTACAGTTCTAAGAATTTAATAGTAAACAAAACAGACAAAATTCCTTTATCTCATGGAGCTTACATACTAGTTGGTAGAAAGAGAGGGCAAATAAATGAGTAAATTAAAAATATAACTGTGACAAATTCTAGAGGGAAATATAAATGTGGAAAGAGGTAAGGAATTTCAATGGGGGGCGGAAGGATTATTGAAGTAGTAATGAAGTACCAAAGAAAGCCAGCCATAGAGGGATATAGGAAACAGGATAACAGATAGAGCCAGTGTCCCTCTGAGGACTCCACCTTTTACTTTTCATAAGATGAGAAGGCAATGGGAGGAAAAGAGAGAAAGGGGATGATATGAATAGCATATTTAAATGATTACTCTTACTGCCCTGCCAAACAAGAATAGGCTGCAGGAGAAGTAATGAAAGAAACTGAGAGATAAATTGGAGGCTATTATGAAGACAAGAAATGATGATGGCTTATGCCCAGGCAGTTGCCTGGGAGAGTAATGAGAATTGGAGTAATTTGAGATATACAAATGAATGTAGAGCCAACAAGAATTTTGTTGATGCATCTGAAGTAGTGTGGGATTGGAACAGATATTAAAGATGCCTGGAGGGTTTTTACTTTTTTTGTCCTGAGAAACTGGAAAAATGGAAGTGCCACTATCTAAAACATGTAAGAACATCAAAGAAATATGCTTTAGAAATAAAAACAAAAGTATTTTGAGCATGTTAATTTGAAAATACTCTAGACATAAAAACAGAGTTTGGTGGTTAACAGCTATGTGAGTCTGAAGTTCAAAGAAGAGGTGCACAGTACAGACACATGCTTAAAACCATCAACTTAGCAATGGCACTAACAAGTGTGAATCTCAACAATATCACCAAATAAAAGTTGATACAATTAGAAGAGGATCCATGGGTTGAGTCAAAGTCTCAATGTCTTTGGGGAGTTAAGAAGGAACCACCCAAAGAAATTGAGGAGGATCATTCCAGGAAAGAGAGAGAAAATCAGAAACATGTGTTTCTGACAAGCAAATGAATAAAATCTTTCCACTAGGAATCAAGAGCTAATTGCATAAAGTGCATCTGCTTAATTTTAAACCTGCTGTTTTTTGAAGGTGTCCCCCAGAGTTCATATGCTCTTGGTATTTGAAGGTCTGGCCTTTGGGAGGTAACTAGGCTGAGATAAACTTTTGAGAGTGGAGCCCTGTGGTGGGATTAGTGGCTAGGTGAGAAAGGAAGAGAGGGCTCACACCACTTGGTATCTCTGCCATGTTGTGATACAGCATGAGGGCCTAGTAGAAGGAGCAAGAGAAGAAGGAGCAGGCATGTCACAGAGATTAATGATTGGCAGTGTGAAAAGTCCAATTCTGACTGTTTCTCTTTTTCTTAGTAATGAAAGAAGCAGAATTATCAAATGCAAGTGGGAATGAGAGATGTGTTGAAGGTGAGGAGAATGAACAGCATACCATGATCATCTGACCAGAATGAGAAAGTAAGCAAATCCGGAATGTAATATGATCACTAGAAACCATCAAAACTAGTGGACCTACATTTAAATGTAGGAAATTACCCAAGGTCATTAGTAGGCATTGGTACAATAGCTTGTACTATTTATGCTATGTGTTTGGATATGAGATATCCCCCAAAATCTCATGTGTGAGATAACACATGTTAAGAAGTGAAATGAGGGCTGGGGATGCGGCTCAGGTGGTAGCGCGCTTGCCTGGCATGCGTGCGGCCCGGGTTCGATCCTCAGCACCACATACCAACAAAGATGTTGTGTCCGCCAAAAAATAAAAAATAAATATTAAAACTCTCTCTCTCTCTCTCTCTCTCTCTCTCTCTCTCTCTCTCTCTTTCTCTCTCACTTTCTCTTTTAAAAAAAGAAGTGAAATGATTGGGTTAAGAGACCCTTAACCTAATCAATGCATTCAGCCTCAGATGGGGATTAATTGGGCGGTAACTGAAGGCAGATAGGGTGTGGCTAGAGAAATATTTTGTTCCTGGTGAATAGAGCTCTCTGCTTCCTACTTGCTGAATTATTTCCTCCACCACACCTTTCTGTCATAATTTTCTGCCTTATCTCAGGCCTAGAGCTTTATAGAGTCAGCTATCTATGGAAAGAGAATTCTGAAACTGTGAGCCAAATAATCCTTTCCTCTTCTGATTGTTCTTCTCAGGTCTTTTTGTCACAGCAATGCAATGCTGACTAAAACACTGTGCTTACTACTCCCATGAACTATGTATTCTGTGAATATATCAGTATCTGCATAGGGAAATTAAGTGATGTGATTGTCATTTTCTATGATGTGGAGGGAAGAATGAGGGGACTTCAGGCATTAGCACAAAAAAACTAGAAACTCATTGCAATTTTGTACTTGTGTAGGGGAATGGGTGAATTTCCAAAAATAAAACTGGTCTCAACTTTCACAGTATTCCTATTTCAGTAGAGAAACAGGCAATGAAAGAAACACAATATACCAGGATAGGTGCTATATTGATGTTCAATGGAACTACAGAGGAGGGAGTGTTAACCATTCTTGGGAGAGGTGGGAGGAAGTGGTGTCCACAAACACTTCCCAGATGGTAAGCTGGTCAGGCAGGCAGATTCTTGAAGAAAGAAAACAAAGCCCTCAGGCAAAGAAAAGCCTGTAAAAATACATGGAAAAAATATTGCTTTCAAGGGCCCAAAATTGTTCCCTGTGGGGGAATAGTGAACGCGTAGGGTGATTACATAAAAAAGGTGGGCTGGGAACAGCTGGAGGGTTATTTAAAACTAAGAGGGAGGAGGGTGGCATGAGAAGATTTGCATTTTATGAAGAAAATGCTGGACTCAATTTTGAGGCTATATTGGAAAGGCAGTGGGAGGGAATATTAGGACAAAGAGGCCATTTTAGTGCTTATTAATAGCTGGGAGTAAAACAGGAATTGTGGAGATGCGGAGGGATGAATTCCTGATGATCAGAAATGTCTTGAAGTCATCTTTCATGTTTTACCACAAAGCTGGAATCCTCCTGTTATGATATATCTATTTTAAAAACCCTAAATTCTCAGGACTTAAATAACTAAAATTAAAAGTAATTGTGAATAATTAATAAACATGTGTCATACTCTCTGTCAACATATTACATGTGATCTAGTTAACAAATTCATTCTGAACATTCAACTGACAGAAATTTGGCACATTCTTAATGTACCAAAATTTTTAACGTTCTCAAAAGATTCAAATATACAAAGTCCTTTTGAATAAAGGTAAGTATAAACAAACAAAAAAGTAAATAAAGACAATATATATGGCATCTTGCTTTCAGATAAAGACAATAGAAAATTACATATATTTGTATCTACTGTTTCTATCTCATGTTGATAAAGACTATTCTGGTCAACCCTAAAAAATGACTTTTAGAGTGCCTATATTTAAAAAGTGTTCCTAGGATACACTCAGTTTTATTTTGTAAAGCTACCTGAGATTTTCTTCATTAAAATTCTTTTATTTGGTTATTTGATCTAGTGGTAATTTACATTTTATTATGAAATAGTTTTTCTAGAGTGCCACCCCATATCTGCAATAAATGAAAAACTCTAGGGGAGAAGAAAACTTTTAGATCATAACCTAAGACTGAATAAGGTGGTTTGTGTCATGAACAACTTTAGAAGACAGACACCTCAGTCTCCTGTTCTTGCACTGCCTTTCTCAAAGTAGAAACTCAGGAAGGAGGGATAAGCCTAGAGACAGTTTGTCCAGAATCTTGCCTAATTAGCATCTTTTTCTTGTCATCCTCTGTGCTTACAGTTGCATTTCAAATTGAAAACTAGTTAATTTATTTAAAGTGGAAAGTCCCACATGATCTCATTTACCTCCAAGTTAAAAGTTTCCATAATCAGACATTAGTCCCCAGATCTACAAAGGAAGCCAGTCCTTGAGCTAACATGCTGCAGCCATAGTGAAAGTCACCAGCTAACAACCTGCAGAACATGTCACTCAGGGCACCTCCAAAATACCAAAAAAGGAAGCCTATGTGCTAGCGTTAATTTATTAAATCAGAAGCAGAGCTATCTCTTGAATTAGAGCTATGGAACTACAAATTGATGATCCCTAGGGGGAGGATGAATAACTCAAGTTCACAGCAATAGTGAAAATTGCTGCATGCAATACAATTCAATACCTTCCCCCAAAGAGCTGAATTCTTAAAATCTCATTTAACAGCCCTAGCCTTCATTCTGAAAGTGGTGTTTGCTCAGTAAATGAAAGATAAAATTGAGCTGTTGTACCTCTTGCTTGCTTCTTCCTCCCCCGCTTTTTTTTAAGGAGATTGATTATAGTTTATAATAATCTAAGGAGTAGAAGTCACAATTTTAAAGAGAAAATGAGGAATGGAAAAAAGTACACCATACATGCTGGTCAGTTTCCCCTTTGGAAACATCTGATCTTATTTTGTGTCAGACTCTATCTATCCATGATGTTATTTTTAAACCTTGAAGAAGGAGGAAACTGATTGATCTTAAACAATTTCTAAAAACCTATTTTACCCCCATACTTTGCCCATTATAAGCCACAGGGATCAACCTGCCTCCTGCTGATAAACTCCATAGTTTGAAAACACTAATCAAACAAGATAGTGAAATGATCAAAGTGTAATAGTCTGATTCCTCCATTCAGTGTACTACATATCTGTGAACTGAAGGAGAGCAGGAGATTTCAAATAAAGACTAAAAGAACTCTTTTAAAGCATTTCTTTGTACTTTAATTTTTTTTCATTTTGAGCTATTAAAAAAAGGGGAGCTAAAAGCCTAATAAATTCCTTTGATCTGGACATGGCAAGTTCTTAAAGAGAAAGTCTAAAGGGTTGCAGACTGTCTGCTGTTCTCTGATAATTAGAATCCAGCAAACCACCACTGCTCTCTCCCACTGCCTCCTCCCCACAACCCCCAACATGCTACACATTCCATCCATTTTAGGCAGAATAGAAACCACTAGAAATGATTAGAAGATCTAAACTTACTCAAATATTTTGAAAAAGAATACAGGACTCTTATTTTTCTCTAGTCCCAATGAGGGTGCCTCTCATCTGGAGCCTCATTCCTGGACACATTCATGGGCATCAGAGACCATTTAATATGAATGAAGGGAGTCTATGAATAGGCATTTGAACTTCATGCATTCACTGGGGGCAGGTTGTTCATTTAAATTCAGAAAGTCATCTTTATAGTAATAATGCAGGGACAAGATAAGTGAGAGTGTCTAAGTCTATAAGAAGGCATTTAAATTCATGTTAAAATGTTGGATGGCTAAACAAATTAGGTCCACAGTTAAACTGGATCCATGCTTTGTCCTCTAGTCTAAACCATTATCACCCAAAGTGTAGTCTACACTTTAGCAACAATAGTCCCATCTTGGAACTTGTAGGATATGTGATTTTTAGATCCTGCTGCACATGAACTGAAACAAAGATCTGCAGTATACCAAGGTCCTGTGTAACACCTTGGACCACACTTTTGAGAGCTATCACAAGTTTTATTTCTAATCCACCTGTTCAATTTACTAGTAAGTATAAAAGCAACAAAAGGTTTTGAATTTATTAGTAAGTGCAAATGCTATGTTTTCAAAGAGAGCTTCATCTGGAACTCTGGACTAAAAGAGACCAGAAAATAAAAATTTCAAATAGCACACTTTCTTGAAATATTTTTCTTTGTATTTTTGTAAATATTTATTTCTACATTATTTTTGGATTGCTTTTTCCTTTTCAGTTGAATTGACTTTATCCCAGCAATTTTATTGAGAATTCCTTTCTTGAAAAAATGTTTTGATATTAGGATTAAAAAATGATCCACATCCTCAGTTTTTAAAATGTTAGCAGAGGAATAGATAAATGGTAATTCAAGACACATTTATAGTTGATTCTAAGTATACCAAACAGTAATGATAAAATTTTAAAGAAAGGGAGAAGAGCATAGTAGATATGTTCTGGTAAGATGAAATACCTTCTTGAGGAAACCACAACTTTCACTAAGAACAATGATGAGGAGGCTGTTAATCACATTTCTCTCAGGGTAAGGGAAACATGGACTACATCCTCCATACTGATTGGACCGACTGTGGGGAAGTGATCCAGCAAGATTCATCAGAAACTTCTCACATGATGTGAGGACACAAGGAGGAATTAATTTTTAATTTGGTTGTTTTTGTTGTTTCACTGGACATTTCAGTAATTCAAGAAGATGTTACTCTAGACACATATGCACACACATACACACACACTACACACATAAATGCATTTATGCATACATGTATGTATTTACATACATTCTCTATAGATAGAAAAACTGATAACTGAATTAATGATATATAGATAATCCTACATACATATTGTATGAGTTTGCTATTACTTGTTAATCTTTGCCATTTCTTGGTTTGTAGATTTCTGCCTACTTTTGTGTTTATGTCTTTGTGCTCAACTTTCCCTCCTTTGAAAGAACACCATTCATGCTGGATTAGGCGTCTATGCTCTTTCATTATAATCTCACTTTATGTAATGACAACTGAAATTACATTGTTTCCAAATAATAGCACATTTGAAATCCTAGGGGCTAGGACTATAACACACAAATTTTAGCTATCACAATTCAACTCATAACATACATATATTTGCATATATCTTGCTATAAATATTTAATTGTAATAATATAAATATCCATCACTGTGCCCGTGAGTAAAACCCTCATACAGAATAAAGCTAAATAGATACACCAAGAGATAGAAATAACTGCAATAACACCATTTCTTGGGTATAGACTATAATTTATTAATGTAAGTTATTGAAACCTCAAATCCTTCTTTTACTCAAGGTAAGGTGAGTGACATTTATGTAACTTAGAACTTGCAGATTCTTGACTATCATCAGAACTAACATTTATTGAGAACCTTCTATGTTAGAGGAGTGTGGTGTTGCCTGTTAAATGTATTACTTAAAGTAATCTGTATAGTGCCTCTACAGCATAAATATTATTATTCTTATTTTATGGAAAAGAAAATTAATGATGAATAATTAAGTAAATGGAAATAATTATTAGATCCAGGTTTAAGTCCCATTTCTTTTTGTTTTGTCTCTAATTCTATAAACAATGACTGCAGGAGAGAGAAAATATAACTAGCTAAGAGTTTAGAAAAGTCTTCCTACAAGGTATTTCTTAAATTGAAATCAAGAGGAAGGAGTAAAATTTCAAAAAAGCAAGAATGTTCTAGGAAAATTATGTTGGATGCATAATGGCTTGGTTGTACTAAAATTTGGATATATTGAAAAGTAGCACAAACATGTTTTGAATGCAACACAGGGAGACAGAATTGAGAAACCAAACCTAACTAATTGATACCATGTTGTATATCTCTAATTCCAAGGTGTTCAGTTTAGGCTTAATTTATTAAGCAAAGGGGATTCATTGAAAATTCTTGAGCTGAGCCATGAACTGATGAGAATTCAATTTAGAATCATTGATTTAGTTAAGATGTATAGTTTGGATACAGAGAGATGGAGAAAGAACACTCTCCTAAGAAGTGATTGTAATAGTCTGGGTATATTTTTCTTCAATATTTTAAAAGTTCTATAGCAAATATTTTCCTACATATTCTAAGATTCTCTATAAGCTTTAATGATGATATATAAATTCCTCTATGGGAATTTTTTTAGTTTTATTTTTATAAATTTTTAAAAATCTAACATGCTCCTATAACAATCAAAATAATTAAACTATGCTGGGAGCCATCAGCCAAGTAGGTATGACAATTTTCTTGCCAGCTTACCCCCATGTTTCTTTAGTGGAAGGACTCATGAAAATAGGACATTTTGCAGCTACATTGCATGTAAGGTGACCTTGCTCAAGGACCAGGGCGGATCCATGTTTAGGGTGTTCCTGGTTTAGCATAATACGAGATTAGGGTGTTCCCCATTTAGAATAGGGCGTATCCTGCTGCCTGAGTTCCTCTTGAGTTCTTAGGGTCAGACAGTATATTTGGGAGATAGAAGCCCAGAAGGTGGATTTGGGCAAAGAACATGGATTTCCCCAGAAGGGGTTTGTAGAAGGGGTGTGAGATCGGGAATAAAGAATTGGTGTTTGAATCTACAAGCTGTGTGGTGGCTCGTGATTTGTGCCCAGCCAGAGACTGCGGCAAAACTAAGCATATAAAATTTTAACATAACATCTATTTTAATAATGGAAAACATGTAACTTTTATTTTTTAATTCAAAAACTTCAGTGTAGGATATATGAGGTTTTCACAATGTCAGTGTTCCAAGGTGAATGGGGGAGGAGAATAAGGATCAAGGAACATGAATTAGGATAATGATGAGATGAATAAAATGAAGAGGGACTCTTGGTGCAATATTCAGGACATATTTCCAGTAAGAGGAAAATAGACCAAAAATGGTTCTCAAAGGTGTTCTTGAGCTAGCTACAACCCCATAATGTGAAAAGTTGTTAGAAATGAAAATTATGGAACTTTATCTCAGACCTATTCACCAGGAAACTTGAGGGATGGGACCTACCAATCTGTGCTTTAAGAAGATCTTCTGGTGATTCTGATGCCCTTTGAAGGTTGAGAATCAATAGCTTCAACTGATTGGGAACATGGGTCTGGGTTTAAATTTATGATTTATTTCTTATTAGTTGTGATTTTAAACAACTCATTTATATTGAAGAAGCTTCATATTTCTACATTTGTAAAATTATTCTCACTTGATAGTTTTAATGTGAAGACTGTGTGAAATTTTTCTTGTGAAGTCTTTAGTACAGTCCCTGACTTGTAGTAAATGCCAAACAATTATCGTTTTTATTAAGATGTGATAATTAGATAGAAATAACTAGGACTAAAAAATTATCAAAGTGAAACTTTTCTCTTTTTGGGTTTGTAGAAGAACACTGGTGGTTTAAACAAAGCAAGCCAATATGAAATATGATATTCCAATGTAAAGAATGAGAATTCCTACCACTTTATGATTCTTAATCTTCACTAAGTATGACCTATGACCAGTTCATTAACCTATTTAGCTCTCAATTTTTTAACCATAAAATATTGTGAATGGACTCAATGACGTCTAAGATTTTTTTTTGCAACTACATTTTAAGTGATGTTCTCTCATTTATTACTAAAGTCATCAATCAATCATTTAACAAAAACATTTAGAGTGTATAGTCAATGATGCACAGAACACAAGAATTAACAAATGCATGACCCCGGGTAACACATTTATAATTGGAATATGCACATGAAACTTTCCATCACCCTAAAAGTAGAATGTGGTATTCCAAAGAAGTAATAAAAATTAAACTTGGGGTAAAGATCAACCAAAGGCTGACTGGTATAATTTTAAATTTATGGCTTCTAGTGGTAAGTGGGTCCTTACTCCTACTCAGAATTCCTGTTTTTCTTTAGGCTATTTGTTTTACCACAGTCTTAATGACTTTGACTTCACACCTCTTTTTCTTGTTTTCCTCTCTCCTGGCTGGCAACAATGATTCTTAATTTCATTGAGGAAAAGACACTCAGAGGAAAGTTTTTGAAAGCTCTTACTAACCATATATTGACAATTCTGCATATATGCGCTGCATTCCCTTATGTTAAAAAATGAGTGAATTCCCCATAGTCCTTTCCAAAGCCTATGTTCTTCTTATGTACTAATTCCCATCCCTTCCTGTGTACTCAAGAGTACAGCTTCAGTAATTTTCACCTTTTACTGTCACAGTGTCATATCTTTTCTCACCATTGGACATACCCTATCAGCATACAACAATGGTTTTCTTTTTTCCTTAAAAAATTCTTCTTTTAAATTACTTTCCCTTCCAGTAAGCACCTAACCAGTCTCTCTGCTCCCATTTATTGGAAACTTTCTTAAAAGAATTGCATATTCATCCAATCTTCGAATTATCCACCTTCATTCTCTTAAGCCTATACCAACCAGGTATTTTGCCTTCATATGACCACTGATCTGCTCTTATCAAGGTCATCATCAGCTTTCAGTATGGCCAATTCTCAGTTCACATCTCACTTAAACTATGGCAACACCTGATAACAGTGATTCCCTAAAGAAATCAAAAAGACTTACTCCAAAATCATCACATGTACTTTTGTGTCTTTTCAAACATAATTAGTGAATCCTATTCCAGGAATACCTTTTGTCTACTTGCCACATTTGCCACAGAAAGTTTCTCTCCCCTTCTCTTCTAGTGAGAAAAATCTGAACTTCTGAAAGAACTCTCCATAAGGCTGCACCCTTGGGTCCCGAGCTGGGGGTGGTCTGAATGCAGAAAATATAGTGTTCCCCCATTCAGGACATTCAGTTACCTGAAGAGCATCCATTTTTTGACATAAAACAAATAGCCATTAAATAACCGGCTTATAGAAAACACATAACAAAGTCAAATTAGAGCTACCTGAATTTACAGAGCGAATTAAAGAGAAAGGAAAAGGTTCTCAGAGTGAATGGAACCCTAATAAGCAGGAGCCTTAATGTAAAGACTATATGTGGGCTATCAATTGCTTCCATGCTGTCCCTATCATCCTCAAACCTCCTCGATCCTCTCTCACATACTCCTTCTCCCAAGAAGATCTGCTTCTTGTATAACATGACATAATTCCAAGTGGCCATAATTGACACTTATTTTACCAAATGAAACATAATTCATTATTGGATGGAGTCCACTGACTGTTAATATTTGCACCAGGATGTGAAGTAAGAGTGAATTCGTGGCTCAACAATGAGCCAATGGCTGAACTGGAGACTGGAGCATCATTATGTCCTTGGTGATCTGAGGGATACCCCAGCAACTACCCTGTATGGAGTTCATCTTTAAGCTTTTCCTTTATTTCCATGTCATCTATTTCCTGAATGTCTCTTTCTTTAAGGCAGCATAACTAAAGGTACCCATAACTAAAGATAATGACAATTAGTGTTGTATAGGTTGGAAAACAAGAAATCAATGTTGCTTGTTTCTATAATAAATTTTTGTCAGATTTCAAAAAAAACATGAACATTAGAACTTTGCAGGAAATACTTTAAGGTGAAAATTCAGACATTTCAGCCATATTTTATGGCTGTTTGTTAAACTTTTTATCTGTGAAATAATTCATTTAGAATGATCATTACAGGTGTCCTAAAAAAAATCACTGATTGCCTGATATAGTGGTACATGCTGTAATCCCAGCTATCCATGAGGCTAAGGCAGGATGATCACAAGTTTAAGGCCAGCCTCATCAATTTAGCAAGATCCTCTCACAAAGTAAAAAACAAAAAGCACTGGGGACATAACTCAGTGGTAAAGCATCCCTGGCTTCCATTTTTTAGTACCAAAAAATTAAAATATGAACAAATTCACTGATCAATGAGTCCATATAATTAATTATTTATTTTTCAATAATAAAAAATACTCATGGGAAAGAGAAGTGGTTTTATTAGAAAGTAGACATTGCTATGAAATTGGTCATCAAATTTAAAAAATTAAGATGATCTCTTAGAAACTTTTAAGGTATTCTAAATTCAAGTAACACTTTTTGTAATGTAATTATCTAAATTGCTTTTGTTAGTGGTTTAAAACTTAAAATTATTTGAAGTGGTTTCCATAGAGAAGAATAGTATACTATAAAACTGATTGGATTTCTCTATCCAGACTGGTTAACTTTCTTTCTGAGTAGAGCACAAGTGGAATATGCATGAACACAATTCATCAAAAGAGCAACTTATTTCCTCCTTTATACATGACATCAAATTCCACTGTGGGAGGGAAAAACAGAGGGAGGCTTTTGATGAGTCAGAACTTATGAGTAAAAACATAAGAAAATAAACTACTATTTTTGACAGATGATTCATTCTTATGAATATTGCATGGCTTTCAAAAGAGCAAAATTCAAAACACATCAAAAGAAAAGATACTAACAATTGTATTGTGTGTATGTGTATGCAGAATAAAGTCACCCTGGTGAAATTTCAGTACAGGAAAAAATTTTCAGTGACTACTGGATTTCTCCTCAATTGAATATATTAACCTTTGAAAAAATTTAATAGCATTCATGTAAAGTTCCTTTAGTTTAAATAAAATTTGATCAACTTATCTGACCCACATCATGAATAATTTTTAAACCAGGAGGAGTGACATATAGAATCAGGATTAATTTAAAAATTCTATAATTTTAAGCAAATATTTTAGCTGCTGCCATGGAGATACCATAACAAGTGTATTACACTATTATTTCTTACTTCATTTGCCTTGCTTCAAACCTTTTGTTGTCCTCAGCAAAATTTAAAAAAAGCTTCTAGTACAAATTAAAATTGCTACATAAACTAAGTAAATACTAATTACAACACTCAGCTGTTCAAAGACAAGAGGACAATTAAAACATCAAAATAATGTCTACTTAAAGATTATTTTAATAATCACTATTTATTTGACAAACTAGCATAACCTGTGTACTGCCTAGTGATAATGGTAAGACATTAAATAGGAAAAAAATGTGTCATATCAATGAAACTAATTGAAAGTGAAGAGATGGAAAATTTTAATTAACTTTGTGAACTGGCTTTGTCTCTGTCAATTACCTAAGTTACACCATAGAAACATGGGCAAAAAATCTCTATTCAAGTTCAGACCAGAGTACTGTGAAACAATTCCTTGGTGGGCAAGAGGTAAATCATTTCAATAGTATATAAAAGAACGAAAGAAATGAAATTAATAAAAGAACAAGATAAATGAAGAAGCGGCATGCATGAGAAATAAGGGAAATCATCCAAGCAGATTGAATTAAGCCCAGGAAGAGCTTATAACATTAATTGACTGAGTGGTGAGTCAATTCCTTTTTTATTTTTATATTGGTAACAGAAATCTGTGTTGATATTCAATAACTGAATTGATAACTACTTGGTTTTGGAATTTTCACTATTTAAATAAATGAAGGCCATGGCAATTCTTGAATTAGCAATCTTAATAAATTTGAAAAATGAAACTTCATCTCAATTATTTTTTGGCCTCTTCTACTATAAGGAGTTATAAAACAAATTAAATGGAATTTTCTAAAAAATAATTGTCAAAATAATTGTACATGTAATCAAGTTTTGTGTTCAAATATTCAAAATTACTAAAACATTCATTTTACAAATACATTTCAAAATTTCCAAAATAGATGAACTTGAATGCATATTTTTCTAGGGACATGATAAAGGTTTTTATTAATTGTCATAATGTACTCAAGAACTTGTAATTTGATTGTACAAAGTATATATTTCATAATTTACTAGGATCCAGCATCAGTAAGTCACATTCAAGGTAGAAGAAATGACAAAATAAACAATCTTAAACTAAAAGGAAAACTTCCCAATTGTGTCTAGATTTTGGGACTGCAAAAAAGTTCTGTCTTCTGTGCTGCAACCATATGAAGCACAATGGCTATGCAATGCAATTTTTGGACAACTACTCATGACTTAAAATAGAAAGAGAGTGACAAGTTATCTTCTTCTTTTTCCATGGGTTCCTGGTTTAGGGAGGACTTTGGGGGATTTTACTTCCAATGTGTGCCAACACTGATCTAATTTAACCCTCCTCATATTACAGATGCTACCACCAAAGCCTAAATTGTTAAAATGCCCAATATCACAAATTTAACTTCTTTGTAGAAAAAAAAATCACTAAAATAGAGGTTTTCTACAGACACATCTTGCCAGTCTCCAGGAGACTCATACTATATGGGATGCTCTACCACAGGCCAAGGATAAGTAGAAACTCCAAACAACTGATTTCGCTACTCCTGTTTTAAATTGTAAAACAATAGATTAGGTAAATCAATGAGACAACAGATATCAAAAATATTGTAAAAAATGTTTTATTCTCAAACTTTAAATCTGGCCTGTTGTTCAATGATAAGCAATAATAGATGACCTTTCTACTGAGAGTTAAGGACCAACCATAATAATTACCAATCCAAGTAACTTCTCTTTGCAAATCATTATGGTGCCTAAAATTTTATTCCTTTCCTTGGGTCTTCAAGACATTTTGTGATTTATTTAGAGCATTTCTTTTTAAGTTGCAAGTATATTTGAGTGAGAAATTATTTTTTTTTACAATTAGATAATGCCAATGAATATCTGATAAAATAATAAGAGGGAAATAATGAGTGGAAGGGTGGGTTTATTCCAGTGGAACTGGTAAATTGAGTAGAATTGAGGACAAATTGCCTGCTTTCATAATCATATTCAGTTATAACAGAAGACTTCTCATTGGAGGAAATTACCAAGTCAGAAACTTCAAGTCAGTTTTTGCATTCATACTTGATTTTTTACTTAATCCAGCAACTACTTATCAGAAAGCTAGTTAGGTCTTGAAGATTTCTCAGACCAAGTCTTTCGAACAAAACATCTCTACCTAAAAATTAATTGTGAAGTGATTATTGGGTATGGAATTGGGTCAGCACCTCTTTAAGTAATTGTGAAGATCAATACACAGTCTATCTCCCAAAGAATAGATAATATTTGAAATCAGAAGATGCACAGGTCATGGAAATGCTATCTGCCAAAAGAGAAGGAACAAGGGCTTAAGTGTTTCAGTTTGGCATTGAATGTAATTTTTTTTCTCCAGTGCTTATACTCATTAAAGGAAGTGATCCACTAGAATTAAGCCTATACATGCAGAAGTGCCTCAACTGATCACAAAGTTCTGTAAACAATTGTAGTACTGGCCTCGATATGATATGTCCCATTCCTAATACATGAAGGCAGATTTAGTTCAAAGATAATTCTAAAAGAGACATCATGAGGAGAATAAGGAAGATTAGGAATGCTGTTCTGCTTTGATCATTAACTTCTCACATATTTTCTTGTTTTCTCCCTCCAAAAGTACAAATTTTTGAAAAACAATCTTTCTTTTGTTGTTTCTTTTTGTTTCTGAGTATTTAGTTTAAAAGGCAATGCATCATTCTTCAAATAAAACATTGTATCCATATTGTGAAGATATTTGTTATAATTTATTTCTCAGCATTTGCTTTTACAAAGTTCATTTCTGAGAATACCTTTTTTTATTTAAAAGATGAATCATGTAAAGGGAATAATAAGAAAAATAGTTTCTATTTTAAAATATTTTGTTTTCTTACACAGTTTTATTCACTAAGTAGGTATACTTTCATACTTGCCTAAAACTCACTCAGTAACTTTGATATTCTTCTAGCAGAGCAGCCTGACTAATAAGGCCCATAAGAGCAAGTTTATAATTTTAATATAGAAAACAAAATGAGAAAGAAAACTAGAACAATAGTTTTTTAGTTATATAAATGTATAGTGTTTGTTTAAATATAATGTGTTTGAAATAATATTTTCTTGAAAATTCATTTGCTAGAAAAATGTTTCTATAATTTTATTACTTTATTTCAAATAAAGACAGCTGTTTAAAATTAATTTAAAATGCAGCTGTTTTTATAACTGCTTCAACAGTTTTGTTGTGTTTCTAAGACTGATCCATGTTTTCAATGCCTTGCTTGAAAGCATCTAAAGAATTATTTCTGGGAAAAGCAGAATTATTAAATATCAAATAAAAATGAGTTTTAATTTTAATTTTCTACAAATCAGAATTTTAACACATTACATTAATGATACCTTAATATGTCTTGTAGAATATTTTGAGAGAGAATAAGAGAAGGGAATATTCTTATGATTAATACTTAAAGACCTAGATATTGTTTTTAAACAATTAAGATTTTTGTGCACCTTCAAAAATAGAATTATAAAATAAAAGCACTTCCTGAGAAGATCCACAGATAATGGTGCTACTATTCCTGGCAAGTATATGAACATTTTGAACCCTAGGGCTTTGCCCAGGAGAGAATGACTAAATCACCAAACAAATAGCAGAGAAACAATAATAAGACACTAACTTGGTAATTCTAAAAATGTCAAAGTTATAAAATTGCATGAAGTCTTGTGTTACATAACAACTTTTGGGTCAGGGTGGCCCATGTATATACTGATTCATAGTCCCTTAAACTAGTGCCGTGGTAGTAATTTTTGTAAGCTTACTCCTTGATGTTCCCACAATGATGAAATCACCTAAGGACTCATTCCTCATAATGTGGCCCTGTTGTTAAGTGACATGTGACTTCACTTGCAGCTATAAAAATGAATGAGTCACAGTTCTAATATCTAAATCTGGCTAAGGGCATTCATATTTAATTTTAGACAAAGGCTTGATATCTTAGAACAAAAAAAAACTCATTTTAAGAAAGTCAGTCTATAGACAGTTACTATATCTCTAACTTTTATAGAAAGAGTGCTGGGGAGATTTTAGTTTCTGAATACTGCAGCTCATTTCAACCTGCCCTACTGGGTAGTAATAGTGAACACCAACAGTTTTCTTCTTGGGTATCATTAGCTTGTAGACTGTTTTGTATAGAAACAAAATTTAGTGGTAGTTATGGACTGAAAAATACTCATGCCAAATTCATATGCTGAAGCGCTAAATCCCAATGTGACTGTATTTGGAAATAAGGCCTATAAGGAAGTAATTGAGGTTAAACAAAGTCATAGGGAGGGGTCCTAATCCATTAGGTTTTTTTTTTTTATTTTTTTAAAATCTTAACAGCATTTTTTTGAATTTTTTAATATTTATTTTTTAGTTTTTGGCGGACACAACATCTTTGTTTGTATGTGGTGCTGAGGATCGAACCTGGACCGCACACATGCCAGGTGAGTGCGCTACCACTTGAGCCACATCCCCAGCCCCCATTAGGTTTTATATCCTTCCAAAAAGAGGAAGAGACAGAAAAGGTCTCTCTGGTCTCTCTTGTTTCTCTTCTTTTTCTGTTTGTTTCTGTTTTTGCATATATTAAGAAAAACCACATGAGGACATGGCAAGATGGTTATCTGTAAGCAGAAAGCAAGCCATCAGCAGACATCAGCCCTACTGACCAGCCACCATGACCTTGAACATTCAGTCTCAAGAACTGAAAGAAGGTAAACTTGTACTGTTCAGACCACCCAGCCTACTATGATCTAAAGTGGAAGCCCAGCAGAGTAGCTCAGTGCTAAACACACCCATGACTATTCAGCTTCACATTCAGACATCTTAATGTACACTAATTTAGTGCACAGGTCAGTATTTCTTGCAAACCTTTTATACCCAGAAATTTTTAAAAATCATGTACATAGCCAACATACATGATCATACATGATCAAACAATGACTCCATGTATGTTAGAAATGATCCTTAAAAATTAAATTACATATTATTTATTATATTTTATATGAAAATAATAGAAAGTTTTTTTCTCAAAAAAAAAGAAAAGAAAAGACTAATGGGTAGCAATGAATTATCTAGCACAAAGGTTTAGGAAGTAAAGTGGTGGGTTGCCCTCCTGCCCCAACATAGTACTGTTATCTGGAGTACAGACAACTCCCCTCCCCCATTATTTAAACTGCATAAACTATAATTTTAGTAAATCAAGCAAAGAGCTAATCAAGTTTTGATTTGCTAATTACTTTTCAATTTGATTAGAGCTGGCAGCTAATCATCTCTGGAAATTTAAAGTCAATCTTTCATTCACATTTGCAAATCAAGACTTCAATGTAAAACAAAATTGGGAATATATCATAAAAGTTCTTTGTGTTGTAACAAATAATTAATTTCTATTTGTTGCTACAATTTTAACAAAGAAAAATTTTCTGGGATGCTTCAACAAGTTGAATAATTCATGCGGTGTACCAGCCTATGCTGGAGGGAAAAAAAAAACAGGCCAATTTGTACAATTTATTGAAACAGCCCACGTTGAGCCAGGAAAGTGTACATGCTACATTAAACAAGCACAATATAATTCAAAATCACATTTTCATTTTTATGGTCAACAGTAGTTTGCTGAAGAAATATCTGCCAAGAAATTAAACCATGAACAATCAATATTATAATTTTAGAATTATTAATATACCTAAGACAATATCTCCTTGAAAAATATGCCAAGGTAGGAAAAAAAATGTCACAGTCATTTAAATTCAACAAGGGAAAACATTATGATGAAACATGGTAAAAAAGAAATTGAGGCAGATGAGTTCGTTCTCATTTCAAGGAAAAATGTCTTTCACAGTCATTTCCCATATACTATATTTAAAATATACCCTGTAACAAAATTTTTTCTATCTTTGTCATTTTCTGCTCCTATCGTAATTATGCAACTTGAAACTTGCTTGAATTTACTGCACTGAATAATGAATCATCTTTTCTATTAGGTATTTCATTATTACTACCACCTCATTAATATCATTTCCAAGCAATATCTTCAGAGGTAAAGTTAAATGAAAGTTTGGGCAATTATCTTATAAAGTTAGGTTATCTGAGCAAACAACAGACAAGTTTTTTCCCCAAATTTTGCCAGCATAATTGATTAATTTTTTTATTTCTTTTTTTATCTAATTGCAATGAAAAGTGATGAGCTTTTAAAATTTTCCTGATGAGCTTTTTAAATTTTTCACTCTATTCCTTCTCTTTGCTATGAATTAAATATGTTTGATTTACTTCCATTTTCAGTTTTTCTATTGTATTATTTCTTCTATGTAATGCTTTAATACTTGCTAATTTTAGCAGTAAACCTGTAATTCTTAGGTATATAGTTTAAATAATATAGGTATATTGTCACATTTTGGCCTTATTCCAGAATCTTTGAAACTATCCCCTTAGGAATATCCGCATTTAACCAGAACTTAGGAGGTTAATATTAGAAAGTTCTGTCTATCCACATCTGAGGAAACGCTCTTCACTGAACTCTGCATGGTAAACTCTTCCATTGGACTTGGGCAAATGAATAAGAAAGACTTCTTTCTAATATTTTTTTCTTAGCACCCACTTCCATCTCAGCCCTGTAAAGGGAATTTCCAAGCTCTATTTTGAAGTCAAAGAAATGGAATGTCCTAGAACTATGAGGTGAGTGCACATACCTTAGATATCTACATTCCAGCCATTATTTTGGATATCTCTGATCTTCTTCAAGATATTAAATATAATTTTGCTGGATAATAACCCCAGGCTCCCTTCTCCCTCTCCGAACAATAGAATTTTTTTAAGAGGGTGGGTGGATAACCTATGAAGACTCAGAAAGTTGGCTTCTTCAATTGCTTTTAGTTTAGTTAGAAATGTCCAGCTCTCGTTATTTCCTTTCTCACCTCACAACTATGCTATCAGGCAATTATTCTGGAAGCCAACATATTATGACTTTTTCTCCCTTTAGTTGTATGGATTTTGTGTTATGCCAGAAATGAAGTTTTGGGTAGAAGAGAGAGGTGTTTATTTGTTTTGTTTTGTTTTAACAAATAGGCAACTGAAAAAACAACATTATCTATTCTTATTTATTTTTTAAGCAAAAAGATGATGAAGCAATAGCTTTAAGAGTTAGAAACTATTATGCACTAATATAATACATTAAAAGTGACACATACTCATGACATTTAATGTCTTGGTGGAATTTCTAATTTAAAGTGTAATGTGCTTTTACTTATAAAGCTAGACTTGAGTAGCTTGAAGTAGGTATTAGGCTCTGATCTTAGGCTGATGATGGTCACTTCCTTTATTTAATACTTCAAATAATATTCATCTGAATTTTGAATGTAAGCATAATAGGGTATCAATTAGGTCAATATTTAGGTGAATCAGACCCACCTTTTGAAGCCAAATAGAAATTCCCCTCAAAGCTATCCTTAAATTCCAGAGTATATGTTCCACCTAGTGCCAAAACCTTGACTTAGACTTTGATCACTTTCCCACTGAATTTCTGCAACAAATCTAAAATGGCCTCTTTTTAATAGTCACTTTTCACTTCTACATCTTCTCAAGTACTATCAGATTGTTCTCACATCTCTGCCAACAAATTGCCACCTTTAGGAAGTAATCATTTTCCATCACTTTGAATCCTGTCACATTCTGGCCTCTGTCTTACATTCTTCCCAAGGTTCCTTCCCAAGGCCTTCCCAAGGTTCCTGCCACAACAATCCTCCTGCTGTTGTCTAAAGAATGCTGTGTGCTTCTTTAGCTTGTAGCCTCTATTCTGCTAAATGCCATACTGACCCTTCCTCTCAGTGAATGTCAGATTAGAATTGAGAATAGACTGAATGTTATTTTCTCAACGTGGTCATTACAAACTCTCCCATAATACACTCCCAATTCTCAAACCTTCCCTTTAGCATTTTAAATTTAATCATAGAAGGCTATGTGTTTGGGATCAGAGATTTAAGCAAGGATAGTGCTTTGCTCATTTATTCAACAATGAAAAGCTGTGACTGTTATGGCATTTTATTTAGTAGTGGAAATACAAAAATAAGATTTATAATCTTCACAATGAAAAAGAAAAAAAAATAAACAGATGACTACAATACTACAATATTTGGTGAAAAGTACTATGGTAGTGAGATGCACAGGGTCCACAAAAAGCAAAGGCAGAAGACTCCCAAATGTCACAAAAGCTATTAAGGAACAAGGTCCTTTCTGAACAGCTAATATATTGCTTAGCACTTAATAAACATGGTTTGAATGAGTGAATGAATGAATGCATGAATAGACAAATGCTAAAGTGGACAGCAATTTTCTATTTTATTAAATTATTTTGCCTCCTTAAGATTTTAGATCATAAAAATCACAAGGAGGTCAACCAGAAACATTCTGTCTTTGATATTTACCACTATTTCCATGTCACTTTTCATTTCCCATTTTGGGTTACTATTGTTCTTGTACACTTGATATTAGTGAATCAAAGTTGTTATACCCTCTGTCCTGAAATCTTCTCTCTCTCTCTCTCTCTCTCTCTCTCTCTCTCTCTCTCTCTCTCTTAAATTTTATTTTGAGACAGAGGATCACTGAATCACCAAGATTGGCCTTGAGCTTGTGATCCTCCTGCCTCAAGGTACCCTCTCCCACCAGTAGCTGAATAACTGGTATGTGCCAACATGCCTGGAACCTCCTTCTCTCTTGATGACAGCACTTGTTTCCATGTTAGTATCCACTCTCAAAATATATCTGGGGGAAAAAAAACCTTGTTCATTACAAATTAACATTAAAGTGATATGATAATATATGCCTTTTAATTATAAGACAAACGAGGAGGCACATTATAGATTGACAGTTTTGGGGAAACAAAAAGAATAACCATGAAAAAGAGCAAGATAAATCCTGGATGTGGAACATACGAGAAGTTAGCTGAACTTTATACCTGGAAAAGTCAATGGCACTTGGTAAAGAAAATTGTTTCACTAGCTTTAAGCCAACACATTTCCCTGCATCTTCTAAAATTTTGTCCTGAATTTTAAGCAAGGTGTCAAATATCAGAGCAAGCACATTATTGTAGTGTGTGATGCAATCTTGGCAAATAGTGATGTGTCTCGCTGATGATAGACTACCTTACTACCTCTCTACTTTTGATGCTTCATGGACATTTGCCTGGTGTCTTCTGTGATACAATATTAGAATTTAAAGTGGTATAATTATAAAAGCTGGTTTGTAGCATCTTTCATACATCATAGGTTTTAAAAAGCAAACAATAAATTTGTTTTAAAATATAATAGACAATATATATTTTGGGTTCTTATTTACCTATAACTGCACCTTCACCTACAGAATCATAAATATTGTTTCAATTTGTGCTCTTCTTATTTTACACTATTAAAAAATATTTTCTAAATTTATAAGAAAATATTTGAAACTACTAAAGTAAAAAAAGAATAAAAAACTAGTAACTGTCTTTTGTGTAAATTACATATGTATGTTTGTGATTTACTGATAATATATTTTAAGATTAAATAAATACTGACCCATATAAAGAAAGAAAGATTCAGGGAGGAAAAATTATGCATGAATAATTAAAGCAAAATTTAAGAAGTATCAAGTAGAATTTCCATCATTACTAAAAAGTAATCTCACAAAAAGAAAAGGTAGAAAATAGAGTAAAAACACTGAAACACACTCTCTGAGCCAAGAAAAACATAAGTATATTTGATATGCAGTAGATTTCAAACATTGACATTCTGCAGATTTCTTTTTTTTTAATATTATTTTTTAGTTTTCAGCAGACACAACATCTTTGTTTGTATGTGGTGCTGAGAATCGAACCCGGGCCACACGCATGCCAGGCGAGCACGCTACCGCTTGAGCCACATCCCCAGCCCTCTGCAGATTTCTTAAGATACACTGTTATGGTTTGAATATTAGGTGTCCTCCAAAAGTTCATTTGTGCAACAATGCAAGAAGGTTCAGAGGTGAAATTATTAGTTTATGAGAGCTTCAACCTAATCAGAGAATTAATGCACAGACAGGCAGGTAGGGTGTGGTTGGAGGAAGTAGGTCTCTGGGGGCATTCCTTCAGGGTTTATATTTTGTCCTTGGTGAGCATAACTCCCTTTGCTTCCTCACTGCCATGTTCTGAGCTCCTCTCCTTTGCCACAATCCTCCACCATGAAGTTCTGCCTCACCTCCAACCCAGAGCTTTGGAGTCTGCTGACTATGAACTAAACCTCTGATAGTGTGAGCCTAAATCATCTTTTCCTCCTACAAATTGTTCTGGTTGAATCTTTTGGTCACAGCGATCTAAAGCTTACTGAAATATAAAACTCATAACTATTTCTGCTGAAACATACTAAAAATAACTATTTAGAGAGAAAATGCTTTTTTATCTAATCATCATAATCTTGGTTAAATAACAAACATTTAATATTTAAAAATATATTTTACACATATGTATAACTTTAGTTGTGTCTGTTTTTGTGGAGCTCATTATTTGGTAGAAAAATTTAGGAAATACAGAAATGAAGTATTGTAAATTTGGAAAATGTCCAGAAAGAGAGCTAACTTCTTTATTCATGATATAATACTCTTTCCATGTACTTTCAAATTCATGCATTTTATATAGATGTTTAAATTATAGCTTTCCTTTCAAATTGAAATCTTCTAAAGAGTATTCTGTCTTGTTTAATTTGAGTGTTCAGGAGACATCTGTAATATCTACATACTCAATTAAGAGATAATGGTGGTTGTAAATCAACATTTACTGAATAATCCTAATGTGTTAAGAGGGTTTGTTGCATCAAAAGATCATGTTTTTGTCCTAGGAAATATCCTCTTTATAAATGTTACTTATGAGATTATTTACTGACTTGTGTGACGTAAGATCAACAGAATATTGAATAGAAAAGCTGTGGGATGCTTGGGTACCTTTGATGAAACTTGATTCTAGTGGTCAAGGAGCCTTGTTTTGTCCTTATTGTCACCTAAAGGCTTGAAACAAATTTGTCCTCTTCCATATATTATTTGACCTCAAGGAAACCAGTCTTAAGTGGAAGCAAGATCATGGGTTGTGGACGATACCCTGTTGAGCTCTGTTATTACATTCACTTATTAGATGCCCTTGGCTAAGTTATTGTCATTTTTGGAAATTCTGTTTTCTGCTCTGGAAAGAAATAAGCTTAACAATACCTTTTCCCTAGGGCCCTATGAAAAGTAAATGAAAAAAAAAACTATTTCAAATTTGGATCATATTAAATTCAAAAAAAGATTATTATAATTAAATGACATTATAATTTTGATTTGAAAAACTAGTTTATGTGATGTGATTTAATATCAATATGCAGATTTATCTTTACATTTCTTTATTTTAGAAAATGTATAACCTTTGTACACACATTTTTCAATGAAAATAGAAAATACATGATTTAGTCATTAGCATATAATTTATCACTGAAATAATACCAAAAAGAAATAAGCATAATGTTAATGTTTAGCTTTCAGGATAAATGTTGGTTATTCTTCCTATTAAACCGATTTTATAATGACATATAATAGACATTCCACAATTACCTATTGAATGAATTAATAAATAGACATATTTTCACTAACACATTCTTGTATATTCAAATCAAAGTAATTGTTATTACAAACACCTAGAATAGTGTATATATTATTTATAGCATTTTTGTATTTAAATTTTTGTTATGTTTAACTTCTGTGTGATATAGCAAATTACTTCTTTATTATACTAACATAACAAGATAATTCAATGCTAGACTAATTTAGAATAAACTTTAATTCAAAGATTTCTTCCCCTTAGTTGTAAGAGTTACAACATACAGAATATTGAAGAAAAACTGAACAATATACTTTAAAAGTTTTTAGAATATGCAACAATAGGAGAAATTCTACTAAAGAAACCATCTTGAAAATTACTTTTATGAGGCAACTCTAACTAGTTTTCAGAACAGTTATGGTTAAATCTGTAACAATTTTACTTATTCATTAATAATTTTATTGTGTGGAAAACTAGAGGCAGCATGATAGAGTAGAATATGTCAAAAACTGAAAGAAGAAGATCTTAGGTTCTATTCCTGGAAGTGACTTTTATTCCTATATTCTAAGAAAATTTTTGTGCATCAGTCATGACATGATCTCTACCATTTTAATGAGATTGTGTTAAAAATATAGAAGAAATAGAGCAGTGAGGTTTTAGAATAAGCTCCAAAGGAAGAAATCTTAAGAAGTATATACTGAAATTCTTCATTTTGTCAACTTGTTACTTATTTAAGCTTTTAAAATATATTGGTGCTATGTTCAGATTTCTCTTGAACTAAGTAATTTAATTTTTACAACACTTTTATGACATAAGAAATGTTTGGTCTTTATTTTATAGGTCAAGAAACACTGAGCCATAAGTTGTGTGAATAAATTGTTAAATATATGTACAAATAGATATCATTATGTTTTTCAAATACTTTTATTCTTATTTTTAAAGTTACAGTGTAGCTTTTGTCAAGAAATCTCATTGTAATATCAGAAAGTTAGCTATTTTGAATTAACAAAATTACATCCAAGATGATTGATTTGATATAAATCATGAAGAATATGTCAAGTGTATGTCTGGGATAATATACAGACACAAATTATAAAATTTCAATATTTATAATGAAATAAATTATTCACACATTCATCATGTTGTAATTGATTCCAGGATATTATGGTTTTCAAAAATTTCCAAAGAAAGAAAGCATATACTAATTCTGTTTGGGTTTGACAGTAATTTTACAAACATTTTCACATACAGTGTTACACAGAAAGAGAAACCATGTCAAATTCACTTAAAGTATAGTCAGCAAGTAGGTGCAATTATATGAACTTTTTAAAAAGGAGATCGAAGAGTAAAATAGTTGAAAATTATTCAAAATAAAAATAAATCCCAGGCAATATCTCAAATTCAGTACATAGTTTAGTCCACAAATCTCATAAAAGACATCTATATAAAATAAGAACACTTTAGAATTCACATCTTGCAATTCTTCTAATATATTTAAGAAAATGATCTCTTTATAAGTAACTTGGTCTGTGAGGAATGTAGTAGCATATCTTTAATACTTTATTGAAAATACCTGGGGTTATGTTTAGTCACTTTATTTTATCCTCTTTATCTTTCCTAAATTCAAGACAGGTCATCTAGATTCTTGTCTGTATGCCCAAAGTCTGAAGCAAGGGAGTTTTGTCTCTTCCCAAAGAACCCTGGAATTTGATTTAACAGATTTCTCCTTTTTATTTATATTTTATTTCAGGAGTCTGATCATACAATTTCATAGGTGTTTTGTTTAGGGTTCCTGTTTAATTAAAATTTTACCTTATCCTTTATTGTCCAACGTCAGGCAGAACTGATAGCATTGTGGCAACAAGTGTTAAGTGCTTTGTCATTTACTCACTTGTGGAGGTCATGGTTTTACTGTTATATTGCACAAAATTGAATTGGAATGTTATTATTATCACTTTTGGAGCTCATTAACAGTTTCCCCCCCACACTTTATCTTCTCTTTGTCCTTTTGCATGGAAAACCATTTAGTGCATACATTTCATGATTGACCACGTAAAAGTGAAGACAATACTCTGAGAACAAGATTGCATCTATTAGTGGTTCTTAATCATGAAGGTGCATTATAATCACCTTTTGAATTTAAGAAAATCCTGATGTCCCTTTTCTACCCTTAAAATTTTGATTTTAATTGGTGTATGGTGATGCATGGACATTAGTATTATTTGAACATGCCCCTGATAAAAATATTTTAATTGGTGTATGGTGATGCATGGACATTAGTATTATTTGAACATGCCCCTGATAAAAATTACTATGTAAAACTGTGCATCACTGACATGGGGATTGGCAATTCACATGGCCCAACCTAATAGATTATCCCATTTTTCTTTTCAAAGTCACTGTTTCATAATATAGTGATATAAGAATTTTTATATTTGTTTCAAAATTAAGAAAACAAGGTTTATAGACACAATGATTTAACAGCACTAGTTCATGTGATTAGAAAGTAATAGTGCCTAGTTTGAAAAATGTTGATATCATAAATAAAAGATGCATTATCTTCAGCAGGCTAGAGTTCCTAAAGCAGAAATTCAACAATAATGGGAGAGTGTTCAACAAAGTTACAGTTACAAAGCTGGAAACAACAACAAGAAAAAGCTCTTTATTTATTTGCAACATTACACCTAACAAAAATAAATAAATAATAGTAACAGCCACAAATATTATTTAATCAAAATACTATGATTAGTCAGGATTTTATTTTAAAAAAAACTCAGTAAATTACATTTATTGATATTATTTCCAGCTTTGAGAATGTCTAAAGTTGATGTCAATAGATTTGATGAATAGCATGCATATTTGACAGTGGTTTATTATACTGATTTCCTAAGGCTGTACACTGAATTTCTAAGCATAGCCGTTGGAATTAAAATAAACCTTTCAATAAAACAATACAGAAGTTATTCTATTTTCTGTTAGATTTTTTATCTAAAGTCAGATGATAGTTCACATTAAATTTCCATATAAACAACACATTATATTTTCAAGACATATAATTTGGATTCAATCTTCCATGAAGAAAAGTTTTGTCCTACTGTGACTCTAAACAAATTCGTGAACTTGGGGCTTGTTATATAAACACTGGAAAATTTCCACAGTACTCACAGAAGTGCATCATAAAGGGAGTAATGAAATCAAGATGTTTACCTCATGGGAATCTTTGAATGGGTTGCTATTCGAGACATAGTCTAATTTTAGCTTTTTAATATTTATACACTTATGGTTGAAGTTACAAACCATATGGTGATAAAAGGAATTAGCCATATATTAAGGAACCAGCCAAAATACTTTACTTATGTTAAGCCAACAAAATTCTCTTGCACAAAATATGCAGTCATAAAATAGCTCATCAAATGATACATGATTTTGATTTTGGTATTATTGTTCATTTGCTTAATTCATATTAAAATTAACTTAAGTTTTGTAGAGGAAAAAAAAGCAAATCATAACAAACAAAAGATATAACATGATAATATGAAGTTTAAATTCTTTGAACTAGTCAATTTTGCAGCAGTTGGCAAATATTAATAAAACAAAAATGTGAATTTGTGTAAGGATAACATTGCTATCATCAATGGAGATTTAAATTCAAAAACATCTTGAAAAAGGTTTATATTTTGAGACATAATACTGATTGTTCAAAAATATTGCTATTATTTTTGTGCTTTATCAAAATATCAATTAGGAAGAAAATAAATATATTCACATCAAAATTTAGATGATTGTTAGAATTGTATTGTTTAAAATGCCTCAGATAAACACAGAAAAGTAGTTTATAAGAAATTAATTTGGGGGAGAAACTGTCCTGTTAACTTACTCCTTCAGTTCTGATTTTTCTTATCTGTATTCTCATATAAGTTCACTTGCTGGCTCAAGCTGAAAAGAGATTTGCTTAAAATATGAAAGTTTCTATGGTCTAGCATGCTATTTTATTTTAATTGGTGAAAGATTTATTTCAGTATACAAATGTAAATATGTCAACCTTAACATGCTGTAACCCCTGGAATAAAACTGTTGTTAGAGCTGCCACAATAACAGTACATTCAGTTTTCAATACATGTTTATGAGTGCCTATGAATCAGCTCTCCTACCAGGTGCTGGAGATGACACAGGTTAGCATGAAGATGAGCTGGAGATGGGGTGGGAGGTAGTTTTGAGATAGCCTTCAAGAAAGTCTGTCTAAAGAGATGATTTTCTACCTGAGACCTGAAGTGAAAAGACTGAGCAATTGTTGGAAAAGAAGAATGATGGTTGCTCAAAGAATAGAAGAGTTAAATGTCCCTTACATGTCCCTTAATTAGATAAGCTGTGTAAAATGTATAAATACCGCTCCTGTCCTACAATAAATGGCTTCCACTCCTGCTGTATCAATGTACACAAATAATTCATCACCCCCCGCTTATTTTGCTGCAGCTGGACTGCGGCACTTGAGGATATACATTGTTTGATGATCTAGTCTGGTGATTTTTATGTACATGAACAATTGAGGATCATTATTCTGAGGACCTGTTTTTACATTGTAATGTTGGCAGTGATGCCAGGTAAGGTTTCCCACAGAGGAAGATCACTGGCTTGTCTCAGATAAGAAATCAAACTGTGCCAATTGGAAGAGAGTAGAGGGAAAAATCATTCCCATGCAATAAAGATCATGATTAAAGATCATCAAGCATGGATCAAATGGAAATTCACCACAATAAAATCTTAAGATTTTTAGGGAATGATAGATAGCTGGACTCACTTACCTCCAAGTTTCAGACGTTCCGCGTACGGGCCACCAGATGCCGCAGTCTCTGGCTGGGCACAAATCACGAGTCTCCACACAGCTTGTAGATTCAAACAGCAATTCTTTATTCCCGAACTCACACCGGCCGTCTACAAACACGCTCTGGGGGAATCCACGTTCTCTGCCCAAATCCCCTCTCTCAAATCCACTCCTGCCTAAATCCACACCGCATGGGCTTCTGTCTCTCAAAATATACTGTCTGACCTAAGCACTCAAGAGGAACTCAGCAGCAGGATACGCCCTATTCTAAAGGGGGAACACCCTACTCTCCTATTATGCTAAACTTCCCTATTCTAAAGGGGGAACACCCTAATCTCCTATTATGCTAAACCTCCCTATTCTAAAGGGGGAACACCCTAAACACGGATCCTGCCCTGGTCCTTGAGCAAGGTCACCTTTCAGAAGTCCTTCCACAGACAGCATGGAAGTAAGCTGGCAAGGAGATTGTCATACCTACTTGGCTGATGGCTCCCAGCATCTCCCCCCTTCTGATTAATTAAACAACAAGTAATGTGGCTTAAGGACCGTGCCTGGTAGGTTGTCCAGTTCAACATATGGCTCTTACCCGTCATTGGAAAACTGACCTTTAGGTAACTGACCTTTAGGCGTCAGCCTCCTGTCTTAGGTTGATACCATTGCAACTGGATCATACCCGTCACTGACTACCGGTCCAGCATACAGCCATACTTGTGGATAGGTCTATGCACCAGTGGGGGGGTGAGGTTCTTTGCCTCACCTCTGTTGGCCCCCAAATTTGGCCTTGGTGCCAGTGGGGGAGTGAGGTTAATGTGGCTTAAGGACCGCGCCTGGTAGGTTGTCCAATTCAACATATGGTTCTTACCCGTCATGGGAAAACTGACCTTTAGGCAACTGACCTTTAGGCGTCAGCCTCCTGTCTTAGGTTGATACCATTGCAATTGGATCATACCCGTCACTGACTGCCGGTCCAGCATATAGCCATTGGCCCCCAAATTTAGACCATCACTAGCAGAAGGGAGGAGGATACAGAAATGCCACGACACCAAGCCAATTGACAGTTCCTTTGGAAAAATTGCATCATTGGTGACACCATCAGCAAAGATCACTGGTGACACCATCAGCAAAGATATGCCAGCATTACCACAATTTGCTGCACTAAACGTAGTTACATAGTCCAGGCAAGTTCTGTAAGCAGTTCAAAGGGGAGGAATCTATCAATCTGTCCGTCTCCTCTCAAAGTCCGTTTCCTCCCAAAGTAAGTTGACTCCTTGATTGAGCATACTTGTTGAGTTATATTCATTGGGATGAAGATAGGAATTCTGGCAATGATGCTAAAAAGACATTATCCTGAAAAGAATTATTAAATATAATGAAAAGGAAAGGTGAAAGTAAACAAACAGATCTGTTAACCTACTTAAAAAACAATCCTTAACAGCTGTTTACCTGATTTAAATTAGTAAACAAGCAGATCTGTTAACCACCTTAAAAGGAATCCTTAACAGCTGTTTACCTAATTTAAATTAAGCCATTTAAATCACGTGAATAAAAAAAAATAATAATTTGGATCCATTTTCTCATGAGCGCTCCTCATATATGAAATATGGACATACGCACACACAGACATATAACACAAAACACAAATGTGCAAACAAACGTACAACATATAAGATAATAATAAAGGCCTTGTAGCTTTACCTAGGTGAAATCTCCATTGCAATGTTTAAAAACTCTATAGTCAAAAAATAAAACTGATCAGAAAAACATTAACCTAGGTTTGTATGAGCTCAAAAAATAAAAATAGAACCTTATGATGTGGGAAAAATGCAATAATAAAATAGATATTGAAAAAAGCATCCTGGTTAATCACAGTCGCAGATGTAAGAATGGCCAAGCTGGAGTTCTGGATATCAGCTGTTATGGATTTGAGTCAAATTATCTTCTTTTTGATCTGTAGAAATCGTTTTGGTTAGTCTTTCTGGAATCCAAATCGGCTGCTGTTCTCCCTGTGGAAACACACAAACAGAGCCCCGACTCCAGACAATCACTGGGTCTGGACCTTTCCATTGTCCTGTTAGAATATCTTTCCAAAGAACTTTAGGCTTATGCACATTTTTTGGATACATATGCCTTTCCGCAGCACTAAGTCCTGATGAATCCAAATTTAAAAAGTTTAGAGTAAAAAGGGTTATTTTAAGTTTATCTTTGGGGGATATATACCCCTTTCCAATTCCCTCTTTTTGTTTTAGTAAGTACGTTTTAATAGTTTGATGAGCTCTTTCAACTATGCCTTGTCCCTGTGGATTGTATGGAATTCCTGTTATATGAGTAATACCAAATGATGAGCAAAATTGTTTAAAAGAGGTAGAGGTATAGCCAGGACCGTTATCAGTTTTTAACTGTTTAGGAACACCCACAGTGGCAAAATTTTGTAAGCAATGAGCTATAACATCTTTAGTTTTTTCTCCGGCATGAAGGGAGCCCATCAAAAATCCGGAAGAAGTATCAACTGTAACATGTAAATATTTTAATTTTCCAAATTCTGGCAAGTGTGTGACGTCCATCTGCCAAATATGGTTAGGTATCAGTCCTCTAGGATTGACTCCAAGATTAACTTGTGGTAAAAAGGTCACACAATTTTGACATTGTTTTATTATATGTCTGGCTTGTTCCTTAGTTATTTTAAAACGCTTTTGTAAAGTATTAGCATTAACATGGAATTTTTTATGAAAATTCATAGCTTCTTCTAGTGTAGAGAAAATATGTATGTCATGTGTAGTTTTATCTGCTAAATCGTTGCCCAAACTAAGGGCTCCAGGCAATCCTGTATGTGCTCTAATATGTCCTATAAAGAATGGATCTTTTCTGTCCCAGATTAGACTTTGTATAGTGGAAAACAAAGAGAAAACAGTAGAAGAAGGGGAAATCCTACCAGCATCTTCAAGAGATACTATAGCATTAACTACATACTGACTATCAGAAAATAAATTAAATACAGAATCTTTAAACATTAAAAAAGCTTGTAATACTGCATTAAGCTCTACCTTTTGAGCTGATTGTTTGGGTACTAAAAATGTAAAAGTTTGATCAGGGGTAACTACTGCTGCTGTACCATTATTTGACCCATCAGTGAATATATTTGGAGCATTCATGATAGGGGTTTTTCTTGTCACTTTTGGAAAAACTACAGGATGCTTAGACCAAAAAGACAACAAAGGATTAGATGGTAAGTGATTATCAAATGAAACATTAGATTTACACATGATTATTGCCCAAGTATTTAACTCATTAGCTAACTCATCAATTTGATCCATAGTATATGGAGTAATAATTTTATTGGGAGAAATTCCAAACACTCCCTTCGCTGCTTTTATTCCTTTGAGTATTAATTGTCCTACAGCCTCAGGATACCTAGTAAGAATAGTGTTAGGAGAATAAGATAAATGTATCCACAATAATGGACCTTCTTGCCAAAATACTCCTGTAGGAATATTTTTTGTTTTTAGTACAATAAATAATAAAGGCAAACTTATATCAATTCTATCCAAATGTATATTTTCCATATATGTTTCAATAATTTTCAATGCCTTTCTTGCTTCAGGAGTTAACATGCGAGGTGAGTTTGGATCTGATGGACCTTTTAGAATATCAAATAAAGGTCCCAACTCTCCTGTTGGTATGCCTAGATAAGGCCTTATCCAATTTATGTCTCCCAATAACTTTTGAAAGTCGTTAAGTGACTTGAGTTGATCTACTCGTATTTGAATTTTTGGTGGACGGACCATGGTTGAGGATAATAGAACTCCTAAATAATTAATTGGAAAATTTAATTGTACTTTATCTATTGCTATCTCTAGATTATAATTTTTTAATAAGTTTGTAAGTGTGGCATAACATTCCAGCAATATGTTTTTATCTTTATGTGCCAATAATACATCATCCATATAGTGAAATATTTGTAGTTCAGGATTTTGATTTCTAAGTGGCTGGATTGCTTTATTAACATATATTTGACACATAGTTGGACTGTTAGCCATCCCTTGAGGGAGTACTTTCCATTCATATCTCTGATCAGGACCTTCATGATTTAATGCAGGGATAGTAAATGCAAAACGTGGACTATCCTCGGGATGAATTGGAATTGAAAAAAAACAATCTTTAATATCTATGGCTAAAACATGCCAGGTTTTTGGCAAAGCAGACAATTGAGGAATCCCTGATTGAGCAGGTCCCATAATAACCATTTCATTATTAATGGCTCTTAAATCTTGCAATAATCTCCATTTACCAGATTTCTTTTTAATGACAAAAATGGGAGTATTATGGGGAGATATGGAAGGTTGTATATGTCCTTCCGCTAATTGTTGTTTGACCAGATCATGGGCTACTTGTATCTTTTCTTTAGTCAGGGGCCACTGAGGAACCCACACTGGTCTTTCTGATTTCCAAGTAATTTTGATTGTCTCAGTGGCCCTTTCTGAAAATCCAACCCATGTCTGTCTGTTCCTTGATCTATTTGAATTGGTGCTGCTATACCTTGTCCTTGTTTTCCTAATCTTTTTTCTTTCCTAAAACCTTGTCTAGCCCTAGTAGTGGGGGCATTAGGATTGATGTTATTTGTTAACGTCAAACCTAATTGATCTAGGACATCTCGTCCCCATAAATTTATAGGAAGATGATCCAATACATAGGGCTGTATAGTTCCCTCACAACCTTCAGGATCCTTCCAATCTAATATCATTGCACTTCTATGGGGATTAGTAGCCACTCCTAGGCCTCGAAGCGTTTGAGTGGCTTGTTGTAATGGCCAATGTTTTGGCCATTCCTTACTAGATATGATGCTAAGGTCTGCACCTGTGTCCAGTAGCCCATTAAAGTCGTGTCCTTGAATATTTAGTTTTAACATTGGGCGAGAATCTAAATTTAAAGACAACATAGCCCAATCTACACCTGTGGAGCCTAATCCCCTGGAACCTCTTTCTACACTATGACTAGGAAATTTATTATGTAGGCTGGGTATTATTAACAACTGTGCTATTCTGTCTCCAGGTGAAATTACTGATATACCTCTTGGAGAACTAGCTATAATTTTTATTTCACCTACATAATCGGGATCAATTACCCCGGGACTTATCATAAGTCCTTTTAATGTAGATGAACTACGTCCCAATAATAAGCCTACTGTCCCTTGGGGAAGAGGTCCTTTTATTCCTGTGGGAATGATTTGAATTCCCATCTCTGGAGTTAGTACTGCTCTGGCAGAGGCGCAGATGTCCAACCCTGCGCTCCCTCGGGTTTGTCTGATGAGGGATTTAATGGACAATGTGTCCTGGGCACTACTCTGATGGTGTTGCTGGGTTCCTCCACTGCCCCGTATATTTGTGGTTGTGGGCCCCGGAGCATTGGGCCCGGCTGTCCGTTTTTTGGCAACGGAGCCTGATGCCTTTCTCCACGGTATCGTGGGTAAATACCTGGTCCTTTTCCGTTTTTTGGTAAGGGAGTACCCTCTATGGTAGTTTGAGAACGGCATTCATTAGCCCAATGTCTCCCTCTACGGCATCGTGGGCAAATACCCGGTATTCTATTTCTTTGATACCTAGTTTTGTTAAATCCTCCTCCTATGGGGCAACTCCTTTTAAAATGTCCTGTTTGTTCACAATCATAGCATGTTTTTGGCCTGGTATCTAAAGCCTGTTGTACTGCAGCTGCCAAGACTTGCCCTTGTTCATTAATATCTCTACATAATTTAATATATGTGTTTAAATCTTCATGTCTCCATGGTCTAATAACCTCTCTGCAGCAACGATTTGCTTGGTCATAAGCCAGTTGTTTTATTAATGGCATTGCTTGTTCCGTATCCCCAAAAATTTTGGCAGCCGTTTGAATTAGCCTATCTACAAAGTCAGCGTAAGGTTCATTAGCTCTCTGTATTACCTTAGATAGCTGACCTTGTAAATCTCCATGTCCTTGTAAAGTCTTCCATGCCCTAACTGCGTCTGCAGCAATTTGTGCATATATAGCAGGATCATATTCAATTTGTTGCCGCTGACCCTCATAAGGTCCTTTTCCTAGCAACATTTCTAAATTTCTTTGAGGGTAACCGGCTGCTGCATTTCTCCTAGCTGTCTCTGCACAAAATTCCTCATTGGCAACCTTCCATAACAAATATTGTCCTCCATTTAGCACAGATTTACACATGCTAGCCCAATCTGCTGGCGTCATGTCCAAGTTAGTAATAGACTCGACCATGCTCACCGTGAAGGGAGCTTGGGGACCATAGGTTGTTACAGCCTCTTTTAACTGCTTCACTGTTTTAAAATCTAAAGCACGGTGAATTCGCTGCCCTCCTGCCTGTTCAAGTACAGGACATGCTAATCTTTGAGGTCCTGTCTCAGGATCCCATTTATCAACTACGGGGTTTGAGGGCCACTCAGCTGTCTCTATCGGTGGGGCTGTTGGTTGAATTAAACCCTCTTGTGATAAAACGGAGTTAGTAACAGCCTCCTGTTGTGGCCTTTTTCCTAACAACCCCTTTTCCTTTAAATTTTCTTCCTCTGTCTGACTAGCTGGAGAGACCTTCTCTTTTGCTTGATCTAAAATGTCTTTCACCATATTCTGAACCTCTAACAATTTACTTAACATCTTTTCAGTTTGTTTTAATCTACTATAAAGATAACGCAACCCAATAAGATAACACAAAACAAAACCGAAACTGAATGAAGCAAAAACAGAATAAAAAATCGTTGTATCAATTTTCTCTTCCTCAGGGCCGACAAACTTCAAACCTTTAGTCAACCATTTTTTCCAGTTTGCCTGAGAAATTTCTAGGGATAGGCAGCTTGAAAGAAAAACAAAATAAATCAAAAGAAGAACACATTGTTTTCTGAAATGGTCACCCATTCTCTCGCCTTCCCTCAGGGGCGAGCAATTTCACTTACCTCCAAGTTTCAGACGTTCCGCGTACGGGCCACCAGATGCCGCAGTCTCTGGCTGGGCACAAATCACGAGTCTCCACACAGCTTGTAGATTCAAACAGCAATTCTTTATTCCCGAACTCACACCGGCCGTCTACAAACACGCTCTGGGGGAATCCACGGTCTCTTCCCAAATCTCCACTCTGCCCTAATCCACTCTCTCCCAAATCCACTCCGCATGGGCTTCTGTCTCCCAAAATATACTGTTTGACCCTAAGCACTCAAGAGGAACTCAGCAGCAGGATACGCCCTATTCCAAAAGAGGAACACCCTAATCTCCTATTATACTAAACTGCCCTATTCTAAAGGGGAAACACCCTACTCTCCTATTATGCTAAACTGCCCTATTCTAAAGGGGAAACACCCTACTCTCCTATTATGCTAAACTGCCCTATTCTAAAGGGGGAACACCCTAAACACGGATCCTGCCCTGGTCCTTGAGCAAGGTCACCTTTCAGAAGTCCTTCCACTAGACAGCATGGGAGTAAGCTGGCAAGGAATTTGTCATACCTACTTGGCTGATGGCTCCCAGCAATATGTGCTGGGCAAAATAAATCTCATAAGAATTTAATTCAAATTTTCAAAGTTATTGCTTTTAACAGGTAGAATGCTTATAAGTTATTAACATAGGAATATAATTTTCCCTTAGGATTATTCTTTCCTTACTTCCTTTAAATGTTTCATTCATAAACAGATCTTATTTTTTTTTATTTTAAAAAATGAATTTGAGAGGAGCTTATATATACTGGTTTATATAACATCCCTAAAGCACAATTTATTATTTTGCATTTATGATGTTTTTAATACCTAATTGTAATAAACAAATACAGTTTTTTTTAAATCTGAGAGATACTAGTCATATGTTTAGTTTGATTACATGTTCCAAGGAAACCATTGAATACTTTCGTGGGAACAGAGGTCAACTCCTGTATTGGCATATGACAGCACTCTGTTGTTAGCAGGCACCTCTCATTGTTGAAGAACATTATCTGGAAAGAAAACTCTTTGAGCTTTATTTTCTTTTAAAGAAATAACAAAATAAAGTACATCCTATTTACAAATGAAATTCACTAATAAGTGGACTTCATCTCAAAATAATTTTTTAACAACTAGAACACTCTCAAAGACATAAATTTTATACAAAGTGGTATTCTCCCAGATTTCAAAGGCATTTGACTAAAGTTAGAAATGATCCAACAGTGCTGTCACAGAAACATATGCCAACATCAGGAAAAAGTGGGTCTGGACAAATTTGATGATCGTTGTAGGTTCTAATGATAGCAATATCCCAGGACTATGATTTTGCATTTTGTTCCAGATGATATTGAATTATTGTTTTTGTGTTTAATGATTGTATAAAAGTCACTGAGAAAATGGTCTATTGGTAGCAAAGCACAAATTCAGGGTCTGGGGATGGAGCTCAGTGAGAGAAGAGGCTGTCTAACACATGTGAGATCCTAGGTCCCATCCCTGGCACAACAAAAGTCAATACAAAAAGAAGAAGCACTTCTAATCTTATAACTAAAATTACAGGTATTTCTTATAGAAATTTCATAAAGGTAGTTTCTTTTGGAATAGAACCAATATTATCTCTATTATCTCTCTAACATCTTTCACCTGGGCTTATATTTCTGTTTGTTTACTAGTTAATCTATGAACTTCATACAGAAATTTCTTTAGTTCATGTTAAATTTTGTTGTGTACATCCTGCAGTGAGATACAAGCCAATAAATAAAACTTTCTTGATTATTTGATTAAATTGAGCATTTTATGTTCTTCATATCAAAATAGTGCTTGATACCAATATTTTTAGTTATTTATTTTTATATCATCTCTCCTAGTTGTAATTCCATTCCGTGTGAATTCATCACTCTGGTACCCAAGGACATGACAAGAGAGAGGATACTGGGCTCTTGGATATGAGTCAATGCTGCTTGCCAATAGCTTAGACGTCTGGCTTCAGATTCACAGTGTCTGTTCACATGTTTGAGAATAACTATCACTTTCGTGAAAAGATATTTAATCACACTTTGTATTTGTATAATAGACTGTAAAATGATTTTCTTCAGTGTATGGGTTAGTTTGAGTTTGTTCCTTTATGGATTTTTGACAGTCTGGGACTTGGGAGATTTAGTTGTAAATTCTCTTGGTCCCTATATAAGCAATGCTGATTTTATGCTTTTTACTGACATGAGTGGAACAGAGGGGAGTGATGGGGTTGGAATTTTTCCTTAAAGATAAGATACATAAGCACATTTTCTAAACCTCTCTGTCAGAGGGATGAAAAGAAGTTTAAGAGTTTCCTCTTGAGCATAAAGACCAAATTTATAAAACGGCAGAGGCAAGAATAATAGTGATCTTCAGGATATCTTAATCCTCACAAGTCCTTTGGTACCATTCTTGAAATAACACTGATGGGTCAGATTCAGAGAGCCAGGTTGTTCCTTCAGAGAGCTTATAGTTAAAAGACCCAAGGTGAATTTGACACATGAGAGATGTGTCAGGTGGTGTATCTTAACTGATATGCTGTGATCTCCACAGATGATTTCATAAGTGAAATGGTGAAACAGTTGTAAAATGAGGGAAGCAGTGTAGATGGTTTAAAAGAATCATTTTGTTTCTTCCTTCCTTCATTCCATCCTCCTTCCCTTCCTTTGGCTTTCTTTCCTTCTTGACAGTTTAAAGCTCCATGAGATTATTTTTACTAGAGAATGTCAGTTACCAGTGAAAAAACATGACTATAAAACTAGGTACTAGTATTAAATATTTTTTTTGTATTTCAAGAAACTTGCTGCCTGAAATTATACTTATATTTTCATTTACTGACTATAAACACTTGTAGTTCACAGAGATGATATCCAAAATTTTGACACTCTTGTCTATATTCCCATTTTGTCCTGTATATAACATTGTTAGATGGTTGATAATTGAGGCTTAATTGGGAAGGTGACACTTTTGGATCACATCAAACTATGATGTTTCAACTGAGAATATAAAGTTGAATATAATATTTTTCAAGCCAACATATTTTCAATAATATTTGTTGAATATTCACAAGGATTACTCAGGTGCATGCCATGTCCCTAATGTCTATCATAGTACAGGAACTTGAAGACTTGGAATATTAAGAAACAAGCAGTAGGGAATCATCCTTTACAGTGACAGAGTAAAGGTAGAGATATGGCTTCTGACTCAAGTTCATGACAAATTGAGTATTCTGCAGAGTGAAGGTGAAAAGTACAGTTTGGACAAAGCCAATTGTAAAAGTATAGAGGGAATTTTGGAAATATAGTACCAATGGAAAAATTCAACTGAAACACAAATGTAAATATGTTAACAATAATTCAGGAAAGTGGTTGGAAAATGTGCATATGATTTGACTTGAATTTTACATATTTCAAGCTCAGGCACGCTGAGAAAAATTAAAGCGTACCAAGAATGTTTTTAGACACATGCCTCTTTTTTCTTTTTGCTCTCTCATTTGGGGCTTTTTTGTTTACTAGATTATTACTTACCCTAAAGTAACATCAAATTAAATTTAACTACTAACAAAAACAACAGGACAAGAGAAAGCAATAAGATAGAGCATCAATTATCCTAGAAATATTCTATAGTGTATAATTATTTTGATCAGCATAAAATATACCTTGAAGTCTCTTAAATAATAACCTACAACTGAATTACCTTGACTTTTTAAGCTGACATACCTAGTAGGTTTAGATTCTTTATCCCATGTACTTTATAATCCCATTCATTTGTTTCTCACCCAAATTAACAAGTTCTGCTCTTATAGTTGATTTATTTATCACCAGTAGAGTTTGAAAACACCAAGCAATATTGTTCTTAAAAATTTCCACCAAATATAAATAAATAAGATGCTAACAAAATCAAGCATTTTGCATTGTTTTTTTCAAACTAATCCCACTCAGCTCAAAAATTCAGAGCTGATAGAGTAATGACATACTAAATCTATGCAATAGTTAATTAATAGAGGCCTTATTCAAGAAGCTGTCTTCACTTTTGAAATGCAAATCCAAATTCTATTGCCTTACAAAGTATGATTGAAATATATATATATATATATATATATATATATATATATATATATATATACACACACACACACACACACACACACATCAGATGTACATATAGATGTATTAAATTTTATTTTTCAAAATAAGAGTTTATTAGGAAATTAGTGCCAAAGAGAAACTATGAACTAAAATCAACTAGTTAACATTAGAATAGACTCATTATATGTTCACACAGTTGAAAATTGATAGAACTCTGAAACAGACAGCTTAAGTTAGCTTTATATGTAGTAGCTGGAGAACAATTATTCTCTATAAAATTTATAAGTCTTCAATCCATTATGAGTTCATGAATTGATAAAAGATCAATTTCAAATCCATTTGTAGCTGCTCAGTATTACTAGTATTTGGAAACCTCTGTGAATTTTCTAAAGTTCTCTCCTTTATCTTTTACTATCCTTTGACTTTTTTATAAGTGTTCAGTTACCCTATACCCCTTTATCTTTTACTATCCTTTGACTTTTTTATAAGTGTTCAGTTAACCTATACCCCTCCAAACACTTCTAGCCATCAAGTCATTCCTTCCCAAAATATCTTCATAAACACACAAGAATCCCTCAGCTAATCTAATCCCACCATCATATATTTTACTCAATACTTCATATATGAAATTAGAATCATAATATTTTATGTTTACTATCTGCCATTAGGATTCAACCCCCTGAAGAAATTGCTTTCCAATGACCATTTAATTATCGAATGTTAATCACCCTTCATTTTCTTAAATCTGAAAACTTTCCTCTTTATTAAAATTTTTGTGACCATGGATAAGCTATTTATCACCTTGAATTTTCATGGCTTGGCCTATAAACAGTTGGCATCCACATTTTAGGTATGTTGTAGATATAACTGAAGTAATATATGTAAGATAGTTATTGCATAATTGAAGATAAAACTGTAATTGTATATTGTTTATCAAAACCTCCTAATTGTTTTGTCCATCACTAATCTTCATTTATTCAGTTTTCAAACTATCCTAATGCTAATAGTTTGAAAATACTATTCACAAGTTCATATTTCTCCATTATACTAAACTTGCAGTGATGCAGATAGAATGTTTCTTTCTAGTTCAGACACACACAGTTTCCCAAACGTACTTAGTAAAACCTGGATGTTTCATATTTCCATTAACCTTCTGTCTCTTTGTTTTCTCCTTGAAATCTAGTTATTCCACCTCAGTTTTTTCCAATCCTACTCATATGTTAACTTCCACCTTAGATCTGAACACTTCCATGAAATCTTCATTGATCACCTCAGCAAGAAATGAGTGTCCTGATCTTCTGATTGCCTGTAGCTCTCTGCAGTATTCTCAAGGCACTTTGTTCCAACCTACTTTTAGGACTGTGGAGTCCTGTACTCTCAGCTCTAGAAATCTTCAGCATCCTTGAATCACTTATTTTTATATGCCTCACATCACTTACTGATGATGGCTAGCAGTTAGTATGTATACCAATATAACATAAATATACAAAACCATAAAGCACATATACCTTAATTATTAAAATGTATTATCACATGTTATATGAGTTTTGTTATAATAAAATAAAAAGGTTAATTTTCTTAAGTGATAGCTTTTAGTGTGTTTCTTGCCCACAAAATTTAATAAACATAAATATTTCATTATGTTTATGTATTTATCATGTTACTCTAACTTTGCCATGCAAATATTAGCTTAGAATTTGGGGGAAATGTGATGACAGGGACCAAGTGTGACCTTGAGAATTCTAGCATATAGAAAGCAGAGGAGGGCAAAAAAAATTGTACTGCAAGATCATTCAAAAGAAACACACAACATTGATGAGGGTTCATATCTAAAGTGTGTTATTTGCCTTCTCCCCACACCTTCATATGTAAAATAGGGATAAGAAGATTTTGCAAAGAGGAAAGAATGTCTATAACATCCTCAATACCATATACATATGCTGAGTCTGTATTAACTATTTGTTGTTGTTATTATTGAAATCAAATTTCCAACTCTGCCTAATGAGAAGCCAATCTTGGAAAGTTGTTTGAAGCATGGGGAGGAAGGTGTGCCTTCTCAGAGGCTATTGTGTCCAAATTTTCTTTAATTAGTAACATGTCACAGTTTGACCTTTCCTGGGGCCATGAGGCCTATCTTTGAGGTTATATAGTAAGGAAAGTCTTTCCCTGTTAATATGTGTGAGGGGATCAGATGTTAGTATCTATAGATGATAGATTCTTTGCTCAAATCAAGTTTACCAAGAAGAGTAGGACAATGTGAATGGCATGTCCTGGAGAGCTGGTCACTAGTGACACAGAAAAGATGGAAAGGTATGTTAAATGATAAATTTGTGTGCATCGCAACCTTACGTATACTTATGGTACTAGTGATGATATAAGGAGGCTGGGGCTGAGTCATTCTGGGGTAGATCCATACCAAATCTTTTGTCTTGGGCCTGTTTGCAGAGGCAGCCCAGAGACTACAGGTCTAGATTCTAATGCAACAGCTGTCTGTCTGTATGGTTTAACTTTGTTCATTCATTTATCTATCGAATGATAGAATTGGATCTTATGATCTAAAAATTCTTTTCAACATTAAAGCTTGTTTATTTTTTCATTATGCTGTCCTCAGAAAAGACAGAAGTTCTTAATGGTACTTATACTTCATTCTAAAAATCCTTTTCTTTTAATCCTATGAATATTTGTTCCCTGGATTCAATTTTGAGAATATAAACCTCAATATGTGTTACTGGAGAGACCTGAAGGAATTTGCCTCTCTGAGTTTTATCAGGTCCTTCAGTCATACTTTTGTCATGCTCTTTATAGTTTATTCTTCTTATTATATGTTCTGGGGGCTCTTTAATTTCATCCTTGGGTTGTATACACATATTACTGGTGTTTTTAGAACCACTTTATGAGTACAAAATCTATTCCCTGTGCCCTCATCAATTTGAAATTACCATTTTAAGGCTGATTAAATAAGGATTAGTGCCAATGTTCTACTTACTAGGCTGTGTCTTCAACTGGAACTGATGATGTAGTATTTGTCAATAACTAGTTCACAGCCCTAAATTCCACAAAATGAAACCTTTGCATCAGAGTCCATCTGTCTGAAAATTTTGAGGCAAGCTTCCATGAATAGGAAAGCCATCTATTATATGATGATATAAGTATAAATTGGCATGTATCACAGCTGTTTGATTACTGCTGGGAAGATAACTTGCATTCCCCGTAAGCCCTCTATCAGAATCCAGCAGTGATGGATTGAATTTCCCTTGCCTTAGCATGATGATGGATTGCTTTAGGAGAATATATATGAATTGTAGAATCTCTGCAGAAATTAATTAACATCACAACAAGAAGATGTTAGCATTGATCTTTGCCATAATATGAGATTGATCCAAGGAGTTAGTAAAGTAGCCACTAATCTTTCTGAAAATATAAATGGGTGAGCATTCATCCAAGTTTTTTGTTCAGTGACACCTAGTTCATTATCATGTACCAATTAAAAGGTTAAAATATATATTATTGCCAGTTATTGCAAATCTACACATCTACAGAGATTTCATATCAGTAAATTAATATGACATGACTCTATGCACAGTTCATAATGTACATTTTGTAATATGAGTCCTTTGGAATGATCCTTCATAAGTGAAGGAAGGAAAAGATTAGGTGGTAATTACCTTAGGATGTAGTGCTAGGTATGAGGCTCGAAAAGTTCCAGGCTCCAGCACCTTACGATTACCCTGTAACTGAAATCTGTGAGTACAGCTCCTCCAGTATAAATATTTTCATCTGCTTTACCCATTTTCCTAAATAGGCATTAATGTTAACTAAATTACTATACTTCAAGCTTATAATCTATGTAGATCATTGAATAAATCAGAGCTAAACAAAGAATACAGTGACTATCCTTTGTTTCTTATATATGTTGATTAGGTGAATGATAGAAAGAAATCCAGAAGAGCGAAAGTAAAACAAAGCATTCTAAATTATTATAGTAAGTTTTTAATGTCCTTAAATGGAGTTATAAAATTATGTAGAATGATATTTTATAAATCTCAAGTTTATCATAATTAAAAATACAAAGAGAAAAAAGCATCAAACAATGACTTTAAAATATTTTAAAGAACATATTTTAGTACTTGAAGTATTTAGAGGGAAAAAAAGTTAGACATTGTTTTCTTGATTTTAAGAAGGCCCTTTAGGAATCTAGTCCATTTTTGGTTGATTGACCAATTTTGTTGACCTTGTTTGAAAATATACAGAAAACTTTTAAAGCATATATTTAGGTATACTGATTGAAATTCAGTTGCTCAAGGTGAAAGCAAACCAGATCAAAATCAAGTACAGAGGAAATACAAAAAGTACTAATAAAACTAAAATTGATCTTCCTGGGAAACAGGTGCTGAGCTGGTAAAAAGAAGTTAGTGGTTAACAACAGTGCACAGCACCTTTGTTTCCCTCTAAAACAAAAATGTTTAGTTCAGTAACAGCAAGTGAGTTCCTCAGGGAATTATTCAAGAAGGCTGATGGAGTCCTGTGAGATGAGTCATGAGTTTATTCTTGGACTTCATGAAAAACAAAGGTTTATAGACTGAGAAAGTGTGAAGGAAAATATGAAAAGGAGAAGTCATTTTAAAATGCTCTGTTTGCAAAGTTAAGTAATTAAATAAGTACTGGAAAACATGAAATGCAGACTACATCTACCATTCTCCCCCAAAGGAGGAACTGTCAGTGATACTATTAGAAGAAATGCAGCCAAGGAACTCAATTTCAGCATGATTCAGTATGGGCAGGAGACTCTTCTATTCCTTCCTATATTCAAGGTTTAAACATATATTTCAGATCCATTAAATAGCAGATATTGTGCTAGGTGCTGAGGATACACACATAAATAAACTACTGTTTTTCATGTTAAGAAATTTATGATCTTGTAGGAGAAAGAGTATGAACAAACTCTTTACTGAGTGCTAGACACTATAACCTGGTGCATAAGGGGATTTTGCTTAACTCTGTTTATATAAATCAGTTCAAAAGGGAAACAATGAAGGGAATATAAAAAACATAAACAAGCACTGCAAAAATAAGGCCAGAAATCTAGGAAGTTCAGAACAAAATAGTTTTCTGAAAACAATGAATTTGAAATGTTAGAAAGAGACAAAGAGCACTGTCAAGGGTCAAATGCAAATTTTACTGAAGAGATAATGTGACTGAACACCTTTGCCAAAATTAATTGTGAAATGTCACATCTAAAACTGCCTTTGTTGATCTTGATGCAAGTATTACTGACACTTCCAACAGAGTATTTTTCAAAGTTCTACTACTGAATGTGGATTAATTTGGTTTATGGGAATCAAATAATAACTTTCAATTATATCTATCATGTTTCAAATCATATGCTCCACAACCAAGCTAAAGGAGAACAGGTAGTTTTTGATCTTCGATAAAGAAGTACTACTAATTTCACAGAATATAGCTAATATAACAAAAGACAATATCTCAAGTTTACAAATGGTTTGTTATTAGATTAAGATTGTAGACAATACAACTTTTTTAATTTTTAATTTTTATTTTTGTGCTGCTGGGAATTAAAGTCAGTGCCTTTCACATGATAGGCAAGTGCTGTACCAACTGCAGCTTATTTTTTTAAGAATGAGTGAAGAAGCCTTAAATCTTTCCTAGTTTCTCTCGATCAAAATTCAGTTACAAAATAAAAGTTAAATTATAGCACTCCATTGAGCAAAAGCCAGTTAATATAAAACCTTTTTGTACTAAATTGTATTCTTATATTTGCTAGAAAAATTTGTCACAGAATTTTATAGTAGTCATGCAGATAATTAAGTTCTGAGTCATATTCCAACAGTAAGGAGCATCAGAACATAAATTAAAAGGGTTTTAAGTAACCACATTTTATTTGAATCCTGACTGCACACTCTTAAACAAATACACTTTTGTAGCATTAACAGACTTACAGTGCTACATATTAATAAAAAATCAAAACAGAAAGCCCTTAATCATAACTGATTTTAATTTCAAGTGAAAGTTTGAATTACAATAGTAGCCACTGAATATAATAGTGTTTGAAGTTCTTTCCTGCTGAACTCTAAAATTTCAGCTGATGTTGCATCAATTTTAAGACACATTTCTGTTTAAATAAATTTGAATACACAAATAGAAGATGTAAGGATAACAGCTAAATAAAACAGAAATGGAAAAATTGGCACAATTAAGGAGAGAATATGAAGAAATATAAACAGCAAGCTCATGAAAATCACTGAGGCAAATGCATAATAAGTGAATACAAAATACAAAGAAAGAATTCTAAAACAGAAGTAAAGGAATAACATGAAGATATGATCTGGAAATAATAATAGATTCAAATTCATATTAATGTAGAAATAAAAAATTAAAAACAAATTAACCTAAATAAGCAAAACCTGAATGAATACAATGCTCTCTAAAAAATAGGATGATTTAAAATGTTATCTGAGAGTAGATCTATAAGGGAAGGTATACAAATAATGAAAACAAAAACATTTCATGAATAAAGAAATATCACCTTTTATGTGATATTATAAAAGTTAGAAAAAGAGTAGTTTGAGTTAAACGTATCATGATTGTAATAGAATGTGTTAATTTCAATATCTTAAACATAAATGCCCATCTAATGGAGACATTCTTCCAGTGACTGAGAAAATAAATTCATACACAATTAATATATCACATGTAGGCTCAATTCCAAAATAATATTCCCAAATATTCAGTATAGAAATAAGTCAAATCATATCATACAATATCATCTTTCTTTGTATTCCACTTCTGAACAAAAGAAATATACATAAATATGTGTATTTATTCATATATATATATATATATATATATATATATATATATATATATATATACTGTTCTGGAGCTGCCCTGGACAAACACCCCTCTAAGTCCTGATGTTCCAGGGCACTGAACAATTATTGTGTCTTCTGCAGTAACTTGGGCATTACCCCAGCTCAAATAACAAGGCGTGGCTCCAGGTGTAGGCATCACCCACTGGGGTTGAGGTACATTCACCTGTTCCTTACTTTATTTCCATAGATATAAGTGCCTATGCAGATGTATGTGTATGTGTGTGTATGTATGCATGTGTGTGTGTGTGTGTGTGTGTGTGTGTACAAATATGGATGCAATGATTTCTAGGGTATTTTCCTCTATTTTTATCTTTATATCTCATGTTCTCTAATTTCAGTCATCATATCGATAGAACTAAATTCAAAGTGAAGAGATACTATAATAATTGCTATATCTTCCCCTGATCTAATTATCATCCCATTTTATCTTATAGATAAATTGAATTAGTTTGATAAAATTAGTTTTTCCAGTTTTATAGAGTCAAATTTCAAAATCTACATTTATAGAGTACAAGCATGACACAGATACATAGAAATTTTCAATATAATTTATGATGATTTGTACTGATTGAACAAAAGCCACTTTGTACTATATTTGCATTTGGTTATGTATAGTGTTCTGAGAATGGTATTTCAAAGAAAAACTAAAAATGAACAAAGCAAATCACAGAGTGCAGAAAACTTTATTTAGCATTTTGAATCTTGCTAAATTCATCTGGATACATATTTCAAATTCAAAGTTATAACAATCTCAAACAGATAAAAATTTCAGACAGGCATTATTATCCTATGTACATATATAACTAGATGACCAGTGGTATTCTACATATAACCAGTATACTCCATTATATATTACGTATCAAAGTACATTCTATTGTCATATATAACTAATTAAAACAAATTTAAAAAATTAAATTGCAAGAATCTTTGCAATCTTTTTAAAAGCAGATGAAATACTTTTTTCTTTATTAGTTTTATTTTTTTAAGTATTTTTTAGTTGTCAGTGGACCTTTACTTTGTGTGTGTGTGTGTGTGTGTGTGATATATATATATATATATATATATATATATATATATATATATATATATATATAGCTCAGAATCGAACCCAGTGCCTCACACATGCTAGGCAAGTACTCTGCCAATGAGACACAACTCCAGCCCATCTCCATTACTTTCAGATGTCTGAGCATTGGGTATCATTCATTAATTCATTATATCATGCTACAAATATTTAATGAGTTCTTACTCTACTTAAGCATTCAAGGCCCTGAGGAAGAATACAAATATGGTCCCTATTAAGATGGCATTAATAGAGCTCTTGCAGGTCAATCAATCCCTTAGGTCCCTGACTAGTTCAGCCACAGCTACCTAAATTAAACTGGGATTGTCCAAGTACCTTCTCTGTCTGGAATTCTGTGATTGTTGTGAAAGGTAAACAGTGTGTTGACTTTCAAACATGTAAAACTGCTTAAAATGGCAAAAGATATTACGTACCAGCACCATACAAGAAGTAATTTATTTTTAAAAGATAATCAAATATTTTATTAAATAAACTTTATTCTCCTGTAGAATTGTAGCAAGACTTAAATATTTCTAATATCTTTAAGACTTTTCTACCATATTATAAAAGTACACATATTTTTACTTTATTCTATGAGAGGAAATAAACAAAGTTTTTAAAATTTTTTTCTTAATTTACATTTTTGTCCTGAATCGTTTTAATGTTTAAAATTAAATTGATTGTGCATATCATTTATAGGTGTTTGTTTGTTTTGCAGTCCTGAGGATCAAACCCAGGGGCTTAAGAAAATGCCCTACTGCTAAGCCACATCCAGGATCTTCTAAACACTTTTAAAAATAAGTGTTTTATTATCATATATTAAGTTGAGCTAATATTTGCTATGTATTACACTGACACAGCAATATCTGAAGAGTATCAATTACAAATTTCCTAAAGAAATTTGAAATTTTGCAGTCATTTGTGCCTTTTTTAAATAGTCACTGTACAGTTTTCTTACTCATCTAAATCAATTGATACCCTTATAATCTTATATCTGATAGTAATTGTTTTGTGAAGTTGATTCTTTTAATCAAGTGATTTGGGAGGAGTATGCAATTCTTACAGGAAAAAAAATTGGGGGGTTGAAATGGTTAAAATGCATCACCAACTATGTCAAAGCAAGACATTTGTATTGTTATCATTAAGAGCAGAAAGAAAGGAGGAGGAAGGAACAAGTGCATAGAAATGAGAGGTTTTTTGGACTCTGAAAAGAGCTGTGGACTCTGGACAAAGTACCAGCTGTTTTCCAGCTATCTGACCTTGTGCTAGATGATTGAATACTCTGTGAAATGATAGGATAGGACTAGTGATCTTGAAGAGCCATTCCAGGTTAAAAAACTGTAATTTCAACTTTAATATAATGTTATAATTCTGCCTCTTAAAGATAGCCGAGTCCTAATAGTGGCCTCTAGTCATAGTAATTGCTAACCTTTGCTCTGTAACAAATATAACTTTTATGTCAAGTAATTCTAAAAGGTAGGGACAGGAAGGATAAAAGAAAATGAATAGGTACATTGCCAAAAAGAATCCTAAGGTGGCTAACAAATCAGGTATCTGCCCTAAATGCAATAGGAGAGTAAAGAAAGGTCAAAGCTATTGTGGGATGCACAACAGCAAATCTGGAGACAATAGTTTGACCTTGTTCAACTGAACATTTGAAAGAGGAAGTTCAATGTGACTCTGAAGGGTTAGGGATGATTTGATAAGTGAAAGCCAACAAGGAGAATGGACCTTTCTTTTTATATTATAGAGATTCTTTTTATATACTGAGAATGCCCTTTGACTAAAATATCTATCTATGTACATATGTGTATATAAATTTACTTAAATTCATACATAAATTGATACAAAAATTAAGCAGATTCTAAAAAGTAATCAATACAATATATACTTATCAAATGCTGAAACTTTTAAGTAGTTTTTCTGTTTTCTCAGCACCTGCAAACAGAGAGTCTGACACATATTAAATATCAGTAAATACTTTTTGTAAGATGACAAATTAAATATATGCATAACAAGTATAAGCTTTTAGGTCTTCTAAATATCACCGTTATGCCATTTTCCTATACCTTTCTGATCTTTTCTTCAATATAAATATTTGCTGATGCAAGTGGAATTTTCCCTCATAAAATGGGATACTGTAATGTGTGTTACAATAGATATATAAATAGAGTTGTTAATTTATACAAAAATGTAAAAATAAGTGTTGTCTAAACATTTCTAAATATATAAACCCTGGAAATTTCAGACATTTTCCCATCCTAGAAGAGTCTGAAAGAGTTTTCATCATCAGGTAAATTTCAGGGTTCCTTCAAGTATCTAGGCCTCTAATTTGGTATTTGGCTTGATGGGAAGGTCTGTGCTGATGGGAAGGTTTGTTGAGAATTAAAAGGAAAATTAAGTCTAGCCATGATGCTAAATTCAGGCTTGGATTGTACTTTATCAGTCCTTTCAAAATGGTGATCTCATGTGGTTTTTTGTTTTCTTTACTTTTGTTAGCAAAATATGTGGAGGGGGAAGAAAGAGTCACATTTGCAAATATCTACCATAGTGTCAGTTTTAAGTCTCCTAAAATGAGTATGGATTCCAGGGCACCTAGGAGAACATGGCTAGGAGTTCAAAATGGCCAGATCCAGTATGTAATCCAAAGCTGTATGGGAAACTATTAAAGTGATGTTATTAAAAAAAAAGAATCAGTAATTTTATCTCATTAAGAATTCCATCTATAAGTATTTTAAAGTAAATGTATAAATGTTTCAAGTTTAGCAATACGTAGGCTTATTTTTCCAAAATATTTAACCAAAATTTAAGTGGTTTTAAGACATACTAAATATACTAGGAACATTTTATTATTTGAATTTTTAGCAAATAAGTGGTTAGATTTCTTCTGTTTTTACCAAGGAGAAGAAACACCTTCCAATCAACCTTGCTGCCTTTATTTATTTTTTATTGAAGTTCAATAAATCTTTCAGATAGCTTCACATATTGAGAGATACTTTTGACAAAAATGTGTCTCATTATGATTTAAAATAGCACATTCTAACAGCTTGATTGAATACCTGTAGCCTTGTCTTCATTTCAGGAGTTGAAACTAATAATTAATTTTAAAAGCACAGATTTCTAGCTCCTGTAGGTATGAAAACATTTTAATTGCTTTGATAATTTGTTTTCCACCATCATGCATTCTCTGGAGAACTGGAATCTCAAATATCAGTGTAACACAAAGGCAAGAAATAGAATGAAATGTGATTTGTAAAGAGAATGATATGCATGTTATGTACAGATTTGTATTAATAAATAGCATTTAAGAGATGTGCCTATCTGAGACAGGTACATCAGAAATAGTTATCTTGTGTTACATAGAATTACTATAGCACTGATGTGACTTAGATGAGTATATGTTGTACCTAACCTATCAAGTACCATATGGATTGGAGAGTTGTAAAAGCTTCCCATAAAGATTTACTTTTTATATAAGGTAGCTTTTAATCTCTTAGCAATCTTGTGCTCTTTCTAGAAATTCCATATTAATTATTTTATTTCTTTTATCCCTCTCTGAAAACACCAAAATTTTAATACATCACTGAAATCTAAGCAATACAAAACCATAATTAATATACAAAGGATACTTTTAGAGCTTGAAGTCTATTCTCATTTATATTAATAACATATTGAATACATAAAAGTAGACATCAAGTCAGCAGATTACAAAAGAATATGCTTTTGGAATGGGAAGTTATTATTCAATGGGTATAAAGTTTTAATTATTCAGGGTGAATAAATTGTAGAGATCTCAGGTACAGTATGTTATCTGCTATGATTTGGGGGTAGTTTGTCCCCTAAAGATTCAGGGTTGGAAGACTGGTCCTCAAAGTAAGGGTGCTGAGAGGCAGTAGGACCTTGAAGAGGGACCAATGATTTTATTATGAGATAGTTAGATTCTTGCAGAACTGTATTAATTATCTTGAGGGCAGGTTGTTACAAAGTGAGTTTGGTGTCCTCTGCTTTCTCCCTTGCTTCTTCTCTTGCCATGTGCTCTTTGCCACGTGCCCCACTTGTTCATCACATCTTGTACAAGCTTCCATAGTGTGATGTCATCTGCCTTGTTACCATGCAGTATGACACCCTCACCAGGTGTAACAACCAAGCTTAGGTTTTTATTCTTCAAAGCCGTGAGCCAAAATATACCTACTTCCCTTGTAATGTTCCCTGTTTCAAGTATTTTGTGAAAGCAACAGAAAATGGACTAAGAGAATGTCTATAGGTGACAGCAGTTAAAATTTTAAGAGGAAAATTTCACGTTAAGTTTTCTTACCACAAACAATAGGAGAATGCATTGGGAACTTTTTAAAGTTGATGGATAAGCTTAATATGTGATTGTGGAATTGTTTCATAGGTGAATACACAAGTTCAAACCCATAACTTGTAAATATTAAATATTACAATTTGTGTGCCAAATACTATTAAATAAAACGGTCAAATTTTAAGAAAAAGAATGCTTTCAGTTGTGTCTTTATGACCATTACTTATTTCTTATAAATGTTTTTCCTTAAGAGCATGCATTATATGAAATTTCTCATTTATGGTTTGAATTTAACTGAAACTATTTCACACCTAAAATACTTTAATGATAAACTCAGATCAAGGTATGCAAGTATGATTCATAGGAACCCAAATAGGATATTCTTAATTGGACCTTGAAGGTCAAAAAATAAACTAACAAAAATAGATTGTGTAAATAAAATCACAGATGTATGCATGGAACAGAATTCATGAAAGGTATTTTTCAGGTAATTAAATAAATATATTTTAGGCAAAAATTTAAAGTAATTATTCCATGTGAAATTATATACCAATTAATTTAAATATAAGCAAAATCTACTTTTAGGTAGAAAAAATGCAAGAATAGAAGAAGCTCTTAGAAGATGGAAAAATATGCCCTGTTCATGGGTAGGCAGAACTAACATCATCAAAATGGCGATATTACCAAAAATTCTCTATATATTTAATGCAATGCCAATCAAAATCCCAACGGCATTTCTTGTAGAAATAGAGAAAGCAATCATGAAATTCATATGGAAAAATAAAAGACCCAGAATATCAAAAACAATTCTAAGCAGGAAGTGTGAATCAGGCGGTATAGCAATACCAGATTTCAAACTATATTACAGAGCAATTGTAACAAAAACAGCATGGTACTGGTACCAAAACAGGCAGGTGGACCAATGGTACAGAATAGAGGACACAGAGACTAATCCACAAAGCTACAATTATCTTATATTTGATAAAGGAGCTAAAAGCATGCAATGGAGGAAGGATAGCATCTTCAACAAATGGTGTTGGGAAAACTAGAAATCCATATGCAACAAAATGAAACTGAATCCCTTCCTCTCACCATGCACAAAAGTTAACTCAAAGTGGATCAAGGAAATAGATATCAAATCAGAGACTCTGCGTCTTATAGAAGAAAAAGTTGGCTCCGATCTACATATTGTGGGGTCAGGCTCCAAATTCCTTAATAGGATACCCATAGCACAAGAGTTAATAACAAGAATCAACAAATGGGACTTACTTAAACTGAAAAGTTTTTTCTCAGCAAGAGAAACAATAAGAGAGGTAAAAAGGGAGCCTACATCATGGGAACAAATTTTTACTCCTCACACTTCAGATAGAGCTCTAATATTCAGAGTATACAAAGAACTCAAAAACTTAGACAATAATATAACAAATAACCCAATCAATAAATGGGCCAAGGACCTGAACAGACACTTCTCAGAGGAAGACATACAATCAATCAACAAGTACATGAAAAAATGCTCACCATCTTTAGCAGTCAGAGAAATGCAAATCAAAACCACCCTAAGATACCATCTCACTCCAGTAAGATTGGCAGCCATTATGAAGTCAAACAACAAGTGCTGGCGAGGATGTGGGGAAAAGGGTACTCTGGTACATTGCTGGTGGGACTGCAAACTGGGCTGCCAATTTAGAAAGCAGTATGGAGATTCCTGGAAAGCTTGGAATGGAACCACCATTTGACCCAGCCATTGCCCTTCTCGGTCTATTCCCAGAAGACCTTAAAAGAGCATACTACAGAGATACTGCCACATTGATGTTCATAGCAGCACAATTCACAATTGCTAGACTGTGGAACCAACCCAGATGCCCTTCAATAGATGAATGGATAAAAAAAAATGTGGCATTTATACACCATGGAGTATTACGCAGTGCTAAAAAATGACAAAATCATAGAATTTGCAGGGAAATGGATGGCATTAGATCAGATTATGCTTATTGAAGTTAGCCAATCCCTAAAAAACAAATACCAAATGTCTTCTTTGATATAATGAGAGCAACTAAGAACAGAGCAGGGAGGAAGAGTAGGAAGAAAAGAATAATATTAATCAGAGACATGAGGTGGGAGGGAAAGGGAGAGAAAAGGGAAATTGCATGGAAATGGAGGGAGACCCTCAATGTTATACAAAATTACATCAAAGAAGTTGTGAGGGGAAGGGGAAAATAAACAAGGAGGGAAATGAATTACAGTAGATTGGGTAGAAAGAGAAGATGGGAGGGGAGGGGAGGGGATGGAGAATACTAGAGGATAAGAAAGGTAGCAGAATACAACAGTTACTAATAGGGCATTAGGTAAAAATGTGGATGTGTAACCCATGTGATTCTGCAATCTGTATTTGGGGTAAAAATGGGAGTTCATAATCCACTTGAATCTAATATATGTAATATGAGATGTCAAGAGCTTTGTAATATTTTGAACAACCAATAAAAAAAAGAAAAAAATGCAAGAGACACTTTATATGGCGAATTCAAGGGCAGTGCTGAAAATGCAAAATATACATGATAAAACAAGTCTCTTTTATTCAATATTGGCTTTAATAACTAATACAATTATTTTATTGGGATGAATTTTTTTTTGTAATCTATTATATCTTCATAGACCAATATAAAAAACTTTAAAATCTCATCAGTGAAGATAGATATTTGCTTAATAGTTTTACTAAAAGAAGAATTGATAACATAGAACTGAAATATTATTTTGTACTTTAATTCAGAGTACACTTTCCCTCCTAGTCACAAAGAAGATTCGGGAACCACATGAGAATATGTTTTTATCACATTTGTCAATTATATTTTCATGGGGCCATTGTAAGTCTATGAGTGGCAGAGTTAAAACTGGAAAATTCTTATACTTTGCACCCACCTTACAGAAATACTTTGTAATACTATGCGTGGAACCTTGTCCTTAACCAAGCATGGCTAACTTCTCAGGAGGTGCTTTCCCAAATACCATAGACAAAACAATAAGAAAAAGATATTCCAAATATTGGAAGAAATATAAAAATAATACAGTAATGGAATATAGGTTTGTAAGTCACTTGTATATTTTGCCAATGTAACCATGTCCTTCAATTGGAAAAAATTTGAGTTCTCAGAATAATCTTTCAAGTAGACCAGTGAAGACATTTAAAGGATAGAAGATTTCTAAAGGTGAACTTCAGGGCCCCTTCATGCCCTGCTGCAGCTGCTACTCTAACAGATAAAACACTGTGATTTCATCTGTAACTACTGGTGCTCTAATCAGGCCCCAAAATCATTTGAATGGACACTTTAGTCCTGAAATGCATTAGTTCCTCCTACAATTTATATTATCAACTAGCAGAGTAAATGCATGTAAAAGGGCTTGGAGATCTTTGGGAGAACTCTTGTTAAATGTAACTCAAAAGCAGATTTGAAAATTTCCCTCTTTTAAATTTATTTTCCCAGGGTCCTAATAAATGAAAGCTGGACTGCCATCCAGGTTTCCAAGCCACTAGAGCCTGATTGTTTTCTATTTGTTTCAGTGTTTAAAGCCAACAAAAGCTGCATTAAAACTGACGGTGCCAAGTAGTAACAAGCATACTTTAAGTATAGCTAATATATGAACCCACAGCCCCAGGTTATAATATTATAAACCAAACAGAATTTAGAGGCTCAGTTCTTGTCACTGCATTTTATGAACAAAACATTTTTTAATATAGCATGTTTATGAAAACATAAGAATGCCTCACTAATAACAGATGGGTAAATGTAATTATTCTATGTTCTCTGTATTTTTGCATTTCCAGTCATATATTTTTTTTTTTGTAGAGCCTCATCTTCTTCAAATGGAAATGTAAACAGAAATGCATTGTCATTTTCATATTTTATTGCAATATCACACAATTGGTTCTACTGCTTTTTATTTAGCTTTCAAAAATGTCCATAATTGTGTTCATTTATATCCCTGAATGCCACATTTGTGACAGCAAAAAAATTCTTCCATTGCTACCCCAAAGCATGAAGAACAAAATTATCTTTAAAATGGCAACTGAATTCAGTGTAATGTCTATTTTTATATGTTTGTTGAAATAAAGTATTATTTTATTTAATTAAGCCTTGGGCATGTTTTTATGATTCCTATTTTTGTGTAAGACAAAAACTTTTTATATTCCTAACTGTCATGAGACTCTGGCCTTTGAGTCAGGTGAATGGAGTCTCTTTAAAGACATGTAAGTATGTGCCCATTTGTAATGCTGATTATTTCAAGTTACTTTTGACTATTCTTGCATTGACAACAAAAATAGGAGGATTATATATTTTTAAAGAACAAGGTTAAAAATTTGATATTATAATTGCTATTTTCGATAATTTGGATGAGTAAATATATAACCAGTAAAAGCCAGTATGCAAGATATATCCTTGGAATATTTAACTGTAATCTGCTTTACTTTTTTTACCCCTCACTATATTCAGCTCATATAACTCCAATTTTAATCTTCAATTAACCTATATTAATTTGTCTAATGATTAACAGCAATAAATCTCTACTATGTTTCTGCAGTTGTGCCTCCCTCTGTTCATAGAAGAAAAGGATGACAATGAGAATTATTTCAAGTATTGGAAAGAGTCCTTGATCCAGTTAACAGATAACATAAATTTTCTCATCTGATTCCCTCCTGCTTAACACTCTATAATGCAGAGATTCAAAGTCTTATAGAATATAAAATCCCCATTCAAACATCAGAAGTTTGACAGATACCAAACTTTAGCTTTATATGAGATATTTTAGAAAGTAGTAATTTTTATTTGATTAACCACAGCAGCACCCATGGTTTTATATATGAGGTTCTGGCTATTCTGCTTATAGATGATGCCTCTTACAAATTTGTGTACAGAGATCACAGGCAACGATTCTTTGTTCCACACACAAGTTCAAAAGAAATGCTTTCATCTTCTACAGAAATCCCTCTTAAAGGCCAAGAGCAGATCTATATAAATCGTGTAATGGTGTGTGTATTAATAATCATTTGATTATTCTGGTCATTTGGTTGTTGAAGAAACTAAACTTTTAGAATTTTAATTGGCAGGACTAGTACTCAAAAAACTTCCTGGTTTTATGGCCCTTTTCATTCTGCTTGAACTTTCAAATGGATAAAATATTGATATTTAAAAAGCTAAGTTTAAGAAGTATGTTAGTAAATAGACAAAAATTGGAAAATACAATAATTATGTTAAAATACAATGGGGTAAAACACTGTCTAGAACCAAGAAGGCTGTTTAACTCTTATCACTGGTAAAGCACTTGGAGTCAGACAGAATATAGGCACTATGAGGTCCCTTCTCAACTCAGGATGCACAAAATTCTTTTGAAGACAATTTCTTTAACTATTTTCTTGGCTAAGTTCTTGGCTTTGATACTAATCACACTCACCAACCATATGAGCTTTCTTCTTTTTGATGAAGGCCTACAGATAAAAGTACTGCTTGGCCCAAAACCATGAAGACAGCTCAATTCAGTCCTCCAGCCTGTGATTCCTGGAGGCCAAATATTTGTTCAGTTATTGTTTCTGTGGTTATATTTTTCCTCTCATTCACACCATCGGCAGCTTGAAAGAACACCAGAACTTAGTGTTTACCAGCTGAACAGAGATGATCACCAAACTGGTCCCTGTGCTACATTTTTCTTTGTAGTGAATGTGAAACTATGTATTGAGTGAATCATTTGATTATCTTCTATATATAAAATTATTTGCAATAATGACCAATTACACTGACCTGTATGGATAGAAATACACTATTCCTCCAAAATTTTTCTACAATCTTATGTTTGCACTGAATGATAATGCAGTTTTCAAATATGCTGTTTTTTTTACATTATGTTAAATCTACAACTAATTTACTGTTTTAAATCATAATATACTAAAAAAATTAGTATTTTCAAGTTATATTTAAATAATATTTATTAAAATAATTTTTTCTAGTTAGACTCTGTGTATGCTATAATGGATTCAAAGATAACTAACTTTGTAAAATTTATATTTAATTGTCTTACTAAATTTTTATCCATCAGCCCTCTACCTACGCTCAAATTTCTCCTCACTAGTCCTTTCCATAAAATACAGAGATTATTTTCTGTATATAAAACTCCTTGGGAACAAAGTGTATTTTACAAGTATTATTAGATCTTTCGCTGTGACTCACTCCCATACAGATGGTACACATCTGAAGGGGCTCTATTCTAGCTAGCAAAGATCCAGCTGATGCTCTGAAAAATTATTCTCTCTTGGTGAAAAGTTAGCTTGCCACTGTCTTCCCTGCTGCATTATTAAACACAAAGGAGTGATTCCCTTAATCCCAACCATCTGCTCTTCCCCTACTAAAAAGTGAAAACATCCCCTTGTGTTTACAAATGTTGCTGCTAAAGCTTCACAAATTATAAGAGATGGTTGTGAAATTTCCGTACATACTACAAGATCAAAACAAAAATCCTAGTCACCATAAGTCTGTAAAAAATAAACCAAATTTATATATCACACGATAAGCCAAACTGTGTTTTAATGTAATGCAATTATATTTAAACTGCAGTCTCGGAATGCAAATTATTTTAGCATTTCAAGTATAATATTTGCATTTTAAATATATTCCTACTTGTCCAGACATCCAAAAGTACATACTCTGAAAAAATGGATCATCTTCAATTCTGTCTAATTTTCACAGATTTATAGAGTTCACAGAATTTTAGCAACAGTAAAGGTTCAGTTTCTTTGAAAGTAAAGGCAAGATAAAACATCTTACTGCTCACATGAACAATAAACCCCAAACTTTTAAAATTGGAAATCAGGGTCAAATGTCTCACACCAGATTGTGAATTTTAAGAAAATTACTTACATCAAAAAAGTACCAAGTAAAAACAGTGATATTACCTCACAATGAACTCTAGTTATCTTCACAAAATGTACTGCAAACCAGAATCATTTTTGCTAAAGAGCTCCATGAAGCCATTCAACTAATTAATTAAACACAAACAAAAGAACACACAAAATAAATTTTGCATTTTCAAATATTTAATTTGTAGTTTTTTTTTAAATATCACGTATGGTGCAACCCCAAATTTTTCTCTACTTCTCTTTAGAGTATAAGGATAATTCAATTTTTCAATTTATTTTTGTTGAAATCAATTGCATTAGCTTTCCTTTAGTATACTGTCTTTGTCAGCAGAGCAATTTCTGTTTCATAAGGTTTATTCCTTTCGTGCTTACCAAATAATTTCTTATCACCTGTGTTCCAGACCCTTTTTACCCATATTTCTCAAAGCCTTTCTTTAACTCTTATCCCTAAAAGTTTCTTTCTCTTTCTATAATAGTTCTAAAAACATTCATTCTTACTTAAAATGGAATTTGTATAATTAACTGTTTTATTTTCACAATACCCAGGAAATAAAATTATGCTCTCTTTGTAAGAGTCTTTCTTTCAAGTCTTCACTTAATTCAGTCTTACATACCATATGTTTATTTTTCAACTCCATTTAACTGTCCCAGAGATTTTCTTGCTTTCCATCTAAAAGTCTGAATTATTTAGGTAATGAGTTCACTCTGGTCAAGCACCAGAAAGCATGTGTTCCCTTACATCTTCCACAGTAGTTGTCCCAAGTTTCACTCCTTGGTACTTAGGACAAGCTATTTTCTGTGTCTTACCATGGTCTTCAGAGAATGTCAAAGACTCCTTCCCTATGATGTAAATAACAAAATATATTTTCCTAGATGAATTTCCTGTTCTCTGATTGATTCTGTGTATTTGTGATTTAACTGGATCTGGTGAATTTTATGGAAAAATGTCCATAATATGAACTATCAGTGACAACCAGCTAATGGGTTTATCTCTTATTTATTCTCATCTAACCAAAATAACCAATGTCCTGTTCTTAAATACATCTTTCATGAAACTGTCTCTCAAGCTATGCTTACATTTCCTTTTGCCTCATTTTTCATTGTTATCTAAGTGGGCCCAAGCTGTTAACCCAAAGGCATTTTCTTTTAAGTTCCACAAGTTTAAAGAAGCATTGGCAGTATCTATACTATATATAGATATATTCACCTTCCATAAGTTCATTTCTATTTCTACATTTCATGCATTTCTCATTTCTGTGCTCATTGTCATTTCATAAATTCTCAACCTTAAGTAGGCCAAGTTTTATGCAATTTAGTTAGGAAACCCTGATGACTACAATTGTTTCATTTTTTATTTTAAAATAAAAGCATTTTGAAATAATTTCAAAAAGTTACCTAATAGAAGCAATGATATAGTGTGTGTGTGTGTGTGTGTGTGTGTATGTGTAATAATTTTTTTTTAGTCACTCTTGTATTTGGATTCCCAATGTGTTTCAAGGAGTATGTTCAGATGTTATTGTTACATTTATAACATGTTTAGTCAAAAAAAAAAAGCTAGTGATAGACCAGCATATAGAGCCCTGATGGCACACACAACCTTGGTGCTTATGATAGAACAATTGTGAGACTGGGAAGTCAGGTAGCAATAGGGATCACTGAGTTAGTTAATGATAAATTGTCCTGAAGTCATTCGATATTGGAGCTGATTCTTTTTTGCTGGGTTTTCTTCTGTAACACCACTAGGATTCAGAGTGAACTGACTCAGCTCAACCATTATGCCTAAATAATTTAGATTTTAGAGTCAGGAATTCAAATAGGATCACTGGAGAACTAGAAACACATATGAACTCCTAAAAGAGGTTGTAGTTCTCACTTATGGGCAGTCAGTCAAACAAAACAGAAAAGTAGTAAAAGGAAATATCACCCATCCCTCAATGTGTTTCTCTCCTTTAAAGTATCCCCTTCCCACTTTTGTGATTAAAACACCTCAGGACTGATAGTGATGGTACTTATAAAAATTCTGTTTCTAATACAATTTTAAAACTTTAGTCTTCCCTGTGGAGTTTACATTTTGATAGAAATATATGTTTTGGAGACATAAGCCCTAAAGTAATGAACTCTTGCCAGAAAGGCATTTAATGTATAGGCCAGCAGTGAGTGGAATGGTCAGGAGTTCCCAAGATTCTGAAAATCCCACCTTGTCCCTTGACCCTCACACAGCGTTTCTGCTTTCACAGGTTAATTTAACTGGTTCTCTACACAGGTGCACTCTTTGCACAGATTCTAGTGTCCATCCAGATGCTGACATTTACCTTTGTTTACTGGCCTTGATATGTACCTAGAAAAATTCCTTTAGTGCACTGTTGCCACTGGAAACATAAATTTAAACTCTCTGATTTGCTGAGTTGGGCTGCATAAAAAAATAATAAATAACTAAAATGGTACACAGCAGAGCTAAAGATGATGCAGAGGTACTTAGATGAAAACAGACAATTTTGTACCAGATTGCCTAACATATTGGCAGTTCTCAAATCATATCTCAAATCAGATGAAATAAGTTTCAGAAAGTTATTTAGCATGAAGAATACATTATTAAATTCATCATAAAAAATGTTAATGCAGCTCTGCTAGCTCTTATTGCTGCTTGCTTGCGTTCCTCCCTTTTGCCAACATTGGTATCATAAACTTAACTGTCAGTGTGGGGTGGGTGTTTTCCCTCCAATCAACTAGCAGGCATGCGTTTTAGATATCTCTGCAGCCTTAACTGCAAGCAAGTCCCCTTCCAGCTCTACTGAGAGTCTTACTTCAGAGTTCAAAAATAATTTTTTTAGGTGCATCAACAGTTGAATTTGCATTTTTTAAATAATGCTTTATGGCCATTTTGATAGGTGACATACATTATTTACTGTGGAACATTTTATTTCTTAAATCAATCAGTATGAAGTTTTTAATAAATTACCCATTCTTAAGGTTTTGTTACTGAACTGAGATCCACTCACACATTTTTATGGGCACACTATTTTCTTTTGTCATTGTGGATATCTCCCAGCAGAAACACTACAAGTGTCAACTAGGCTCATAGAATAAAAACAGGCATCTAGTAACAGGTTAATGCAAGGATGAGGAAAATTTTGTGCACACCTGAGGAGACTAGGAGTTGACAGGAATTCTAGTATTTACACCCACTTTCATATTATTTAGAGGCCAGCTATATCATGGTTATTTCCTAAAGAATGAGATTTTTTTTCCCCTGAGATACCTTATTTACAACAAAAATGAAGTGCCATTATCTGGATTCTTTAATCCATGGAAAAATGCATAACTTGTGAATATAACCTAACTTGCTGGAACATATAAGTTCTTGTTGTGCACACAACTTTTCATGATCTATTAGCAATGTGTGTCATGATCAAATGCATTTTTGATATTTCCAACTTGATTTGTATCTAAGTTCCTGTGCTTTCCCATAGATCGGCCAAATGGTAGCTTCTATTGACAACTTGTTTTCTTCTAGACTCTCTCAGTCACTTTACCTACAGAATCTTTTCAGTACTATAAGAGTCCCAATGAAGTAAATGTCACTATGCCATTTTTACACATTAGTAAACTAAATGTCTAGGTTTTGTTGATATAAGATTTGAACGTTCATCTGTATAATACCAAAATCACTTTATCACAATGAATCCAGGTGCTATCTACTCTTCCTTTTTTTTCCCATACACTAAACTCTCTATGTGGTACACACATGACCCATTGTGAGACCATTCTCATGACTATCTGCAGGCTGAGAGTTTTGTACTGATCCAGTGGAAGAGCATTAGGCCCCCTCACTAGAGAGTAAGGGCAAATTTAGGGTACTCATTGCTACAGTCTTGAATAATGAAGTAAGCCATTCAAAGATGATACTTCACACTGGATTTTAAAGACAATGTTGATTTGGATTTTCAAGATGTTATGTACTGAAATTGTGTAGCCAAACCAGGCTATAGCTGTACTTCTTGTTGTTTTATTAATTTTTTAAATAATCACTTCTATTCATCCCTTTATTGGTATTGGTACTTGCAAAATTAATGTTACTCTCTACTACCATAAAAGTGAGAGATATTTGTAGCTGTACTTATTTTTTGAATCATCTTTTCTAATGAAATCTAAATGGAAAAACAGTTTTATTACAAATATTACATTTGTAATTATACCTTTTATTTTGCCCTTTTACATTCACATTGACCTTAAGAGGTATAAATATAATTGATTTTGCAAAGAAAAACTATATGTTTTATCCTGCTGTTTTTCTATTTTGCATTTTTTAGACTAGGCTTTTGGAATGAATTGCTTAGAATTTGGTTTATCCTGGATAAATGGAAAGCAACTCACCCTAAGAATACTGTGAAACTGTTTTGTCTCAGCAGGCTCCATTGTGTAAGCCCAGCATGAGTGAGGGAGATGTGAGATAGGCCATGCTGTAGCAGACTGTTGCTGTACATTTTAAATGCTCATGAATTACTATCAGTAGATGATGGCTAAAAAACTGGACAAATGCAAACAGCATGAACATCAACCACACTTTAATTAGTGGTGGTTTCCAGTAAACAAAATCACACATTTAATGACAGAATAAAATCCCTTTAAAAAGGATAGCTGTTTGAATTTTATTTTAGATGTGATTCATTAAGCACTATTATATTTACTAAACCAATGGCCACACATAATTTTTGTGGGTAAAGTTTTACTATGAGCTTTAATACATATATTATCGCATTTCATCTTTACAACCACCCTGTGGGATAAATGAGGCATTTTATTTTTCTCTCTGTTATAAGATCAGAAGGCTCAGCTTTGTTAAGCAACTTACCCAACATGGTAGTAAAGAGTTAGAAATCAAACCCATATTTCCAAACTCCGAGTCTCTCTTGATTGTTCTTCTAATATCTTCTTTGAAATCAATTGCATTTCAGTGTAATGTAGTCTTACATTCAATTTTTTTTTATAAATTTGTAAAACCATTACAATTTGATTTGACAAATCTCAAATTCATGCTCCAATAGAGATTAAAATTAATTGATCAAGGAGAAGAAGATCACCATTAAACAGGGACGAGATGGGGGAGGGAATGGGAGAGAGAAGGGAAATTGCATGGTAATGGAAGGAGACCCTCACTGTTATACAAAATTACATATAGGAGGAAGTGAGGGGAAAGGGGGGAAAAACAAGAGAGAGAAATGAATTACAGTAGATGGGGTAAAGAGAGAAGATGGGAGGAGAGGGGAGGGGAGGGCAGAGGAGGGGAAGTGGGGGGGATAGTAGAGGATAGGAAGGGCAGCAGAATACAACATACACTAGTATGGCCATATGTAAAAAAGTGGATGTGTAACCAATGTGATTCTGCAAACTGTATACAGGGTAAAAATGGGAGTTCATAATCTGCTTGAATCAAATGTATGAAATATGATATGTCAAGAGCTTTGTAATGTTTTGAACAACTATTAATAAAAAAAATTAATTGATCAATGCTTTAAAGATTTTACAAGGAAATAGCTTAGAAGCAGCAAAGTTTTGAATTTCAGAAATGATGGGATAAAAACACAGGTTCAGTATAATTTAGAGGGATTCTAGTTTAAACTTTCAGGTGCTACAAGCAGAACAAGCCTTTTTCAAAATTCTTAAAAAGTAAAAATATCATTCTTTGCTCACCCAAAACAATGTGTATTCTAAAACAAACCCTGCTTCTATTCTCTGGTTTTCTTTCTGTCTTGCTTTCTTTCTGTCTTCCTTTCTTCTTTCTTTCTTTCACATATGAATATATGGGTAAAAAATGGTATTAACATGTAATCAAGTACAGTAAGTTGGTATAGGCAACTTAAATATCATATCTTATAGAAAAACTGACAAATCCAATTATCCCCTTTTGATGGCAAAAACTATTATATGTATTTATGAACAAATAAAACTGATTAGTGAGTTTTGAAATACTGTTGCATTATTATAGATAAATAGATGGCATGGTATTATTTGTATACTACTAATATTTAAATTTGAACTTTCTATCTTGGTTTAAAAATGAACCCAAATAGATATAACTAAGGTAGAAGATTAATTTTATATAGAATGAAATATACAGAATGCTCCCAGTGAACTATTATCAGTATTTCACAGATTGCTTTAATGACACCTGAATTTTTTTTATTTTTATTAAAACATAAAGTCTTTAAAATTAGATTTCTAAATATTGTGATTGAGGTACACACATCATGTGTTTTTATACCTAAATAAAAGCTAGATGACCATTAGTTTAAATTTACCCCAAATAGTTCCTTAATCATATAATTAAAAATAATATTTTGTATAGTTTCAATTATGTGTCAAACTATATTAAAAATAGAGAGTAGAAAGTAATTGTATCATGTTATAGATCACCATATGAACAGGTTAAATAATCTAAATAAATATACACATGTAAATGTATGAGTGGTAGCAAATATATTGGAAATTTTTATATATCGGAAATCTTCAAATAATTATATTTCAAAATGATAGTATTTAATAGTTTAGATTTTGGTAAGAATTTTACCTCCATTAATAGATTTTTTTTCTAACAAAACACCACATAATGCTAATATTTTTCCTTTAAACACATTAATTTCAGATGATTTTTAATATGGGAAAATGATTAAAAATTATATCATTTGGAAATTCATTACTCTTTTCAAGAGGTTTGGTTGTTTACTTTATACATATTTAAAAGTTTATTTTCCATCTCATTTACTGTCATTTTTAATAATTATCTCTTCAAAAATAAATAATGTTCTCTATAATTCTAAGATTATAAGATTTAGATTTAAGTTCTTAAAACTATAATTTCAGTCAACTAAAATTATGTGGAAATATGACCCTTTGCAAGATTTCTAAAGTATCATTAATGTTTTTTAAGTTGACTTTATTTTTTTGCATCATTTGAAATATGTAAAAATATTATTTTAACTCTCTCCTTTGGCCACTTACTATTATAGATTTAGTGGAAAGTTCTTTCCAGAAAAGAAGTCCTTAACCTGAAAACTTCAATTCTAATCAGTGTGAATCTAGTTAAAAGTAGCCAGTGCAAGGTGATATACTTTGACAATATTATAACTTCGATGAAAATCTAGCAACTCTGAATATCCAACACTGAATATTTAAGATTATTTATACAAACTGACTAAATGAGTAAATAAAGACTTCGTTAAGTGAACAGAGCTGCAAACCTATAAAACCATGCAAGTCTCAGATTATTTTAGAGCTGTTATATTAGCTGCTTTTGCTATAACAGAGACATGCAGAATTTAGAGACTGCCAGTCCCCTGAATTTCAGGAACACGATTTTAATATCAGTCTTAAGATACAGTAAATTAAAACAAACAAACAAAAAAAACATACCATGAGCATTTATTCAGACCTTCCCATGTACTAGGCCCTTTTGTGAAGACATAAGTATTTTAACATTTATAGTTCTAAATACCATTTCAAAGTATTATTATTACCTTTTACTTAACAGATGAGGAAATTAATGCTCAGAAAGTAGAAAAAGTACCTACACTCACCAGTAAGGATGTAGTAAGCAGGGATTTCATGAACCCATGTAATTCACTATTAGAAAGTCTATATTTGGATGTGCTTCTCTCTAGAAATTGCTCAGTAATTATAAAGTCACTGGGAGATAAAGACATGATAGCCTACATTTCCCTGCATAATCAAAGTTATTTAAACTCCAGGGATTATTGGGCAAGCTCTCAAGTGTTGCAGGGTTCAGTTCCAATGTTCTACTAAAATAAAGGCAGTTTAACAGAGGATTGTTTATCATAGTGTTGCAAATATAGAGAACTGACAGCATCTTGGAACAATCATTCTCCCTCCAAAAGCCTTTCATTCCTCTGCTTCATAAATTCCTGGACATCCTCAAAGAACTTTTCCTTCAAAGTATCCTGAATTCTTTAGGAAGCATTTGTTCGGATTCTCTGGTTAGCACTTATGACCAGGAAGAATGATTGTCTTGTATTTAGAATATTAGCATCTTCCCTAAAAGGGCTGTTATAATATCTATGCATAGTCCTAATGTTTAATGGGTATTATCTCTGTTCTTTGTTGGTCAGTCTAAAAAATGAAAAGAATATATTGAAAATTTTTGAAACTCAAAATTTGTAAATATAAATTACTACTGAAACAGATTTATATACAAGATCGATTTATGTGATTGAAATCATTCCACAAAATTAGACATGTCTTTTAAGATAATGTGAAAATAAATTATTTTAAATATCTATGAAAATATTCTACCTATTGTTAATTTATGCTGGATAATCTTAACAAAGCTGAAAAGCCAAGAACCCTGCTAAACTTCTAACAAACTTCTACAGTCTCAAATGTGTGTGTGTAGAAAATTGGATTTTGGAATACTGGAAGGAATAGACATACAACAATAAATACAATAACTTACATAAAATAATTATTTAAAATTTGCCAAAACCTGTTCTAAAGTGCTTCACATGTGCTAATGTACTTAATTCTTATTTTAAATGCAGAAAAGATTATTACAGTAAAAAAATTGGAGACAGCATTTTGTATATGCTTTATAGATTTAGCAAACATTAAATTGTTAATGAAATAATATATTTAAAGTCACTTGACAAATCCCATTTATCAAAAGTCTTTTATTTAATACCAGGGAAAGATAGCAAAAATAGGTCAATATTTAGGTCAATTATACCAAGAACCTCCCTGGAATAAATCGTATCTATATTTGAAAAAGGAAATTTGATTAGTAATTTATGCAATGCTAATTAGTTTCTAATCACAAGCCACCTTTTACCACCCACATCACCCTTTCATTTCAATACCGTTGGGCTAGTTCTGATCTTATTCTGAAAGTTGTTTAACCTAAAATGTCTTTAGGGGATAATTTTCTAACACCCTTTTAAATTGCTACCCACAGTTTCCCACAAACTAGAGAGCATCAAAAACTTTGATGCTGCTTCTTTTTATCAAATGAAATGAAGGAAATATTAAATGTGAATGACATAAAGCAATTGTATAATCTCAATTGAAGATATTATTTGCCTACTTATAAAATGGAACAGAAAGAGAAGTTAGTCATGAGTGTCATAAGGTTACAAAGAAAATAAAAGGAGAAAATAAAGTTAATAGAAGAGGATTATACTTTAGAAGATTATGTAAAAAATTATAAATTAAGTTTATGATCCAAATCTACTTTCTCAAATCTATTTCTATAAGTACCTCGTGAATTAGTTTCTTTTGATATTCCCCACTGGATCCAAATGTACCTAGAAAATCCTGTACATATTTATTTGCTCATTTTTTAAGAGAAAATAAAACATGAATTAAAATTAGCTTCAAACTTTTACCAGCTATAGATTTCAACAACCCAGATTGTGCTTTACTGCCTCTGAAACTGTGGTTCTTAATTTGAAACATTTCACACTTAGTTAAACATTATGTTTTAAAACCTTGTAAATTCAAAATACAAATAAATATAATGGAAATGTGTGAATGTCTTGACTACATAATCACAGATGGGAGGGCATAAAGCTGATATCAGTAGCAACAGAAATTAGAAACTAATCACCACGAATGTTAAATAAATATGGCAGAGACCAGAATATTTAATCTGATTTAATTGAAATTTAAATTCATAGTATGCAAAAGAAGAAGAATACAATCATTGTTCCTCCTTTATCAGCACACACAAGTAATATCAGGTTGCAAAATCACATTCCATTGCAAAGTATCATGATGCTGTTTCATGAAGAATAGCTAGAGAAAGCGATGCTGACGAATAAATTACATTTTCAAGTGCTTGATCTGCATATAAATTTACTTTCTGGAAGTTCTGTTAAACAAAAGAACTCTAGCGTCTTGATCTATTTAAAGTACTATAAAAATATGGCCTTTGTCCTGTTTTTAACCTCATTTAACTCTCATTACAAAACATCTCTATCATATCAGTATGAAAACCTATGTTAAATGAAAATCCAGGGCCTAATTTAAAAATGATATTGTAAAGTATGGGCTTTGTCACTGTAGTACAGGATTGGGGATGAGTGGTGTGTCCTCTAACTTATTGTTTAGAACACACTTATTGGTACTTCTCGTTTTTTTGTGAAACTGCCATGTAATTATCAGTGCATCTTACACTGCAGACTTCCTATACTTTTAGCATAGAACAGCTAATAGGGGGAAGGCCTAGAGAAGTGTCTGTAAATCCTATATTAGAGGAACATTTTTCAGTGGAAGAGAATCCCTGACTTTGGGAGAATAACACATTGTGTGTTTTCTAAACAGAATATATATGATTTTCTTAACAATGTCCTCTATTTTTCTGATTATATATTAGAACTATCTGTGAAAGAATAGTTATAGAATATTTAAGAAACTATTTTAAAAAGAAAACAACATTAAGAATAGACTTTGTAGATTAGTATTAATTTTGAGGCATTTAAAATATGGTTTTAGTAATAAAATATTATAGAAAAAACAAATATTGTCCTTTAAATGCAACTAAAAGGGCCTCAGTTGTAAACAACTGTAATTAATGAAGGGTGAATCCACAATGAAAAATGAAAAACTCATCATGAATCAGCAGAAACAGAAACAACTGATAAAACAACTTGATGTGATTTGTATATTTTATTATCTAAACAGGGAGTTTACCAGTTCATTCACAGAGAAAAAAATGCTTTTTCTATTCTTGATACCTAGGAGAATTTTGTCATAATGGTTCTTTTGATGAACTAACAGCAACATTTTTGTCCCCAATAATATTCCTTTTGTTTCTCTCTCCTCTTAGTGGCTCTTGGTGAACTCTAAAGTACCATTATAAAATACAACAGGGAATGCTTTTCACATTAATAGAGAATAGAGTGTGGTGTAGTCCAGTTTAATAGTTGTCTGAAAGCTAGGATTAATACTTGGTTGGAGACTGAGTGAGTACTTTAAATCAGATTTTTTTTTCAAACTTTTGGTTTGAGGAAAATATATTCTTTTGCATGAAAGTGTGGAAATTGCAAGAGGACTCCAATTCCTCAATTTGGAAGGTTAGAACAGTAAAAACCAAACAAAAAAATACATAAGGTTTTGTCATTATAATTTATTTTTAGAACCCAATACTTTCAACAGAGAAAATCTGGTTACAAAAAGTAAAGTACATTATCTATATGTGTGTGCATGTGTGTGTGATGTGAACATTGACATGGAATCTCAGCATTTCTGTCTTTAAAAACTATCAAGTTTAGGAATGTGATATAGCCTATATATCAGCAATACAGATCTGATGTGTCCAGCAAGTGCCAGACAATCTTACTTCTCAGAGGAATTCCTCATTTGTTGCTTCAACCTGAACCCTTTCTCAGCTTCAAGGACCGTATGCCTGCAGTTGTAAGGTACTGCCACTAGGTGGAAGCCACATCTACTTCTTTGGTAAAATAATTCTAAAGCTGAGAACATTTTCTCTAAGGAAATAAATTTGTTGAAATGACATACATTTAATACCCACATAACAAGTTTTATAACATATAAATTATGTTTAAAAATATTGACAGTCTGCAAGAATTACACTAAGAATTTTTCTATTATATATAATGAAAAATCATTTATTTACTGAGTATTTTTTATTAACTAGCTTTTGCTAAACACTTTACTTGGTTTGTTTTAAAACTTACAAGACCCCTATGTTTATTAGACTATTATTCTCATGCTATGAATGAGGTAACAGCTTCACAAAAGTTTAAAAAATTCAGAGCCCTCTATGTGTTGACTTCTGACTACATGATGTCATCTCTAGTCTTAGAAGTGTACTATGCTGAGTAATTTGCAGTATTCTAAACATTCTCATCTTTTATATAGCTGCACATACTCTTTTTAAAATCTACCTGGGATATATTCTTATCACAGTTTCCCTTTCTTTCTCACCCAATGGTTTAACATGATATCATCTTATGTATGTCATCTCAAATCAAATTTTTCAGATCAATTCTGCACATAAAATTATTAAGTCATATTTTACAGTGTACTCTTATGCCATCCCTTTAATAATAATACTATTAAAGTATGCAATCCCAGATACTCAATTATTTATCTATTTATCTATACCAGGGTAAAAGTTACAGCCTGCTATTGCCTATATTTTGTGTGGAAAACTTCCATAGTGTTAGATATTCAAGCTACCGGTTCAAGCAACTATTTTTTACACACATAATGGAAATTACAGAAGTAGCCACATTTAAGAAGATAGCTGGATACAGACCTCCATATCCCTTTCTTCCTCACTGTCTGTTTCAGTCTCGAGTTTGCTACTATTAAATACTAAAATATCCTTATAGAAGGCAAATTTAAGCAGAAGTGGGTGTTTCTGAGTGCCTTTTTATATAACAGCTAGTGTGCTATGTTTTCATAGCTATATCCTATGAAAAAAAGCAACTGCTCACTCATCTATCCAGTAAAAATATATTATTCCCTCAAATATATTTGTCTCTCAAGCATTGTGTTAAGTGATAGAATCTTAAAGAAATGATACTATCAGACACTTAGAGTTGGTCTAACAAGACTCTTTTCAAATTCACTAAATATCTTTGTTTTGCTTTTTTTTATAACTTTAAAAATTTTTTAAATTGTGGCTCTCAATGATTGAAAGCAAGAAATATAAAAAGATAAATAAAGCCATTTGTTAGGAAGGTACTAATCAGAAAAATCTAAAGATGATTTTGTTAAAATTCCTCAGCTTGTTGGAAGAAACAGAGGTTCAATAGTTAAAGATGTTTCCATGACAGTGTGTCCAGTGTAATTTGAAGTGTCAGAGAGGTCACTAAGCACAAGTTTACATATTACAGACTCTTTGAAGACAGAATCAGCAACATCTGACTATGAGTCTTATAAGTCTTCTTATGGCTATTAATTGTGAAATTAAATAATAGTACTTGCTGCCAATGAGAAGACATGCACATTGGTCATTATTCCTATCTTAGGACCTATTTTCAAAAATTGATAATTCCCTTTCTATTGATTTTTCTAGAAACATGCTTTTCCATACATTACACAGCCTGATCTAACCATGCACTTGTCCATGGCCATACCACCCTGAGCTCACCTGATCTCTTCTAAATATTCACATCGTATTTTCCCTTTTATTGTATTGTTGTTGTTCTTGAGTCTAAAGAGGAGACAAATGTATAAGACAGCATATAAAATGTGATAGTGTTCTTGTTATAGTGTATAATGCTTTCCAAAATCCATTTATCTACCTTATTCTTCAGCAAAGTTATCTATTGTGAAGAAATATATGATTTCTAATTTAATAACATTTATCCCAGGAAAGTTACTAAGCAAAAAGGAAAATAATGTCCTTATATTCTTGAATCAGTTTTCTTGAAAGGTGATCACAGCATCACATTGTATTTTTTGTTTTTAGTTTTTGTTCAATTTATAAATTGAAACTAATGGTATACCATCACATGAAAACAAGAGATTCCCTTTACTAGAAAATTATTAGGTAGCACAAATATACCCAAATGTTAAAGTCACCTGGCAAATGGACTTAATAAATTATCAAACCCATAAAATTCTCTTGATAGTAAAAAAATACAGTCACACAAAATTCAAACTATAACAAATATGGCAGTGTTCTTGATGTAAAATATACCTATAGTTCAGGAGTTGAGTGAATAAAGTGAAAATGTAATATGAAATAATTTACTACCTGCCTACACCACCATTTTGGATCTTTCATATCTTAAAAAATTATCCTACATATTACTAGAACAGAGTATCTTGTGAGGCAAGAGAAGCAGTGTAATTAAAACAAGATCAAAACTGAGCTAATCAATTGACATTACTCAATTTTAAGGGGAAATACTAATAAAAGAAATACTGAGGGTGGAACTGTGAGTTTCATAGACATTTATTTTCATATATTTAGAATTTAGCAATGTTATTTAAATTTACATTAATTTCAAACAATTCAAGAGATAAATGTAGGTCAACTGGAGATGTAGCTCAGTGATAATGTGCTTATCCAGCATGAGATCCTGTGTTAAATCCCCAGTATTGAAAAAAATATATATATATTATAAAAAGTTTTGTAAATACTTTAAACCAAGGCACTACAAATTTAAATCTGTTAAGTAAAACTGTAATAGGAGTGTAATAGGGCTAACTTTTTTCAGTGCCAAAAGTATATGATCAATTTTACTTAAATAGGTATAAATTAGATGTTTTAGATAAGAGGAAAACCACTAATTTAGTTTCACCTTTAAAATGCAATCAAAGAAGAAAAGTACAAATAAATAAATAAAGAAAGAAAGAAAGAAAGAAAGAATGAAAAGTACAGAGAGGACTATATTATAGATAAGTACTACTTTCAATTCTCTTGATATATTTGTGTAAGTCAGCATGACCCCTTGAACAAAAGCCCAGATATGCACAGTACCTCTAGAAAAGACTAAAGGCAATTCTCATTTTTTTCTGGGAACTTAAAAGACGTAGAATTGCAAGACCTTGAGTTCACCTCTTGGTTTACTTAAGAAATCGTAGAAGACAGAGGAGCAATTAAAACTGAAATGGAAATGTAAAATTAAAAACTAAATGGAAATAAAAATGTACCTTAAACGGAAATGTATTAAGTATTTCAGATTTGCACAGTAGTGGTACTTATGAAATTTTGGCAAGATATACTTAATATAAATGTATCATTTTAATTGTGGCATTAAGTATATTCACATTGCTATGCAATGCATTCTGTCTTAAAACAGCTAGATTTTAATGATAATAACTATAGGGTAGAAATCTTAGAAACAAGAGCTGCCAGAAGAAGTTAGGTTCCAGAGTAAGTAAGACCCCCAACACGGCTGTTTCTGTGGCCCATCGTATTTCAAGACTGGAAGTACCTCAGCTAACATGCCTAATACTTTAGAAATGTGTTACTCTATTGCTACTCTCAGGACATCCTGCTTGGGTTTAAAGGCTTATATCAATTTTTTTACACTTTAACTGTACAATTTTAGTAATATATGTAATATGTTTATTTCAGGGCATGAAATCCTATATGTTTATTCCAGTTTTGTGCTCAAAGAAATAATTTTAACATACATATTTATGTTTCTCTGAAAAAAAAACAGAGAAATAAAGTGATGGATTCTTTCAAAATATCCAGAATTAAATACTTATAACTGTTATAAATTATAGGGAAGGAAGAAAAAATATATGAAATGTGTACTCACCTACCAATTCATGACTTTCAAAACAAGAAAAGTATTTTAGTATGTAAAGAAATAACTCACCTAAGGAATAACTGTCTTCTAAAGGTGGACTTTGAGATTTGTGAATTATCTATTAAGTAAATATTCCATTGAAGAGTAATGATATATAAAGAAAAAACACTCCACAGAGATATAAGGTACATAGCTCAAAGTTTTAAACATAGATGGATCTAACATAAGCCAGTTGGGGGTATAACCTGTAGTTCTAAGAGCTGGACAAGAACTCACTAGCCATTATGAACAAAGGCAATAATCTGTGTTATGGTATACTTAATTGCAACTTGGTATCATGCCAATTTGTTCATACCTCATGGAGTTCTTCTGTTTGTGCTCATTGAATAGCACTGTTTATAACTGCATAGAGTTGTTTGGCTTTGTAACTTGTGCATGTATCTTGCCAATTTGTTCATCTAGGAGGAAAAAACAAACTTTGAAATATAATTTGAGGCACATTTTAGGCTATTTGCATTAACTATCTAAATAAGGGTTTAGAGTATTTTAAGAGACTGACATTTAGAGTGTATAATCTTTCATGTAGGAAGTTTCATCTTTGTCTCCTGTGGCTTCTGTTTACATTTGAAGGAAACTAAAAATATGACATTTGCTAATAGTGTCTGCTGAAGGAATGCTGCATCTTCAGGGTACTTCTAAGACATAAATTATGGCAATTATTAATGAAATAAATCTAACCATTTCAAAGCACAAAGCTGTTTATTTTTAAAGGAAACTCATTACATTTGATATATGCCAACTTTTCCTCCCTAAAAATAGTATATCTAGATTTCAGAAATCCTTATCTCTTTTTGTGAATGAGATCTCTATGCTCCCAAATGTTACTAAAAATGCAGGTTTTAAATTACCAGTTACTATAGGTATCAATTTGGGAGAATATGTGTAAATCTCTCCTTGGCTCAAAGGCAGGGTAACAAAACACTCCTATCTTCTGAATATCCAATGAGATTATGTTTGGAAATTTTGGGGTAATTCTAGAAAATAAATATAAATTCAAAAATTTAGGATTATTTGTCATTTATACACTCCCCAACCCTTCTTCCATTTTTATGTTTAAAATATCTATGTGTTAGCAGAATGCATTGTTGGAGTTGGAGGAGGCAGGCTATGGGCAGAGATCATGTCCACAGAGTTCAATGCTTCTGAGAGACACCACAGCACAAGCAATCACAGCTCACTCTGTTCAGTGGCATATGAATGATGCACAAAAGAAGCTGAATACATTTTAGCATGAAGGAAACAAATATAAAGGAAGGAAGAGGCAGTAGAGCAAGTAGAGTGACAAGGATAAAAAATGTCTGAATGCAATATTCAGAATGTCTTTATATGTGATTTTAAGGCATTTGTACTTATAGTCATGATGAAGGCATGGTGGTCTTTCACTTTAGTCAAACTTTTCATTTGAAAATACAACAATTATTTGTTCCTGCACAGCTTTAAGAAATAATTCAGAGATCCCATGTGTCCTTTGTCCAGGTTTCCCCATGATAACATCTTGCAAAACTATGGTGTCATATCGCAACCCAGATATCTACACTGATGCTATGAAGCCCCAGAAAAATTTCATTACCACAGAATCCCTGGTATTGCCCTTTCATAGCCTCACCTCAGCCCTCAATCCTGATACCTGGCTGTTGCTAAAATGTTGTATATGTGAATTTATGGTTTATGTATCTTCTAGAATTATTTTTTACCCATTCAGTTAATTTCCCTTGTGATCCATATAAGTACAGATGTATCTTTTTTTTTTAACTTTTTATCATTGACTGGTATTCCAAGGTAGCAATTAACTATCATATATTTAATCATTCAGCCACTGAAAGATATATGGGTTATTGTCAGTTTTTGTCTATTACAGATAAGGTTCTGAGAATAGTTATTTACTGTTTTTTGGGTAAGTATGTATTTGTTTTCCAAAACAAACATCCAATGGAGTAACTATGCAATTGTATTTTAGCTGTATGTTTAATTTTGTAAGAGTCTACCAAGCTGTTTTGAAAATTGTACATTCTATATTCCTTTCAGAAAAATATGAGCGATCCAATCTCTGTACCCTTGCCAGCACTGGTTTTATCACTATTATTTTCAGTTTAATAGTTGTATAGTGCCACAAGTTTTACATAGTAAATGATTTTATTAGATCATTGTTTTATTTTTAAAATTGTAATGGTAACAAAATAAAAGAAGAAATGGGAAATGTTTCAATCAGTGATGTTGATGTTACCTAGAAATAACTGAAATCAGTGACTTAGGTTAGAAAGACCTGATCTGAGGTAAGAACAATGAGGATTTTAAGGAATTTCAGGGAGTATCTTATAGTTTTCAAAAAGCATCATTCAATATTTCTAGATAATTCAAGATTGTCAAAGTAGAACTGGCTGAGTAACCCAAATTCAAAGGACATGCCCTGTAATATCCGATTGGGGAATATCCTTCCTATATGCAAACAGCTCATTTTCTATGACACAGCATGGAGATGCATCTGTTATTCAGAGCAAAACTACAAAACACAAATGCTTAGTGATTATCTTTAAGATAGCATGCTTTTAAGAGTGATGTTTTAAATACTTGACAGATTAATCTGAAAACTCAGGATAGTCATTGATAAAATAAAAACAACTTCTGATATATTTTTCAGCATATATATTTACTTAGCAATCTTCCTGCCTGCTATCTAGCTCACAGATATCTGCCCTGTCCAGTTTTCTTCACTAGGGGAGCAATTTTATAGTACCAGCATAATCCTAAATCAACCTGAGCAAATAGTGACATGTGGAAATTGAAGTTACCAGGGAGGACACTAAATATTACAGAGGAAATGTACTTGGCCCTCCATATCCCTGGTTCTATATCCATGTACTCAGCTAACCAAAAATGAAAGTATTTAGAAAAAAATATATCTTTGCTAATCATGTATACATATTTACTTTCTTGTTATCATTTCCTAAATGTTATAATATAATTACTATCAATAGAGCACTTATATTATATTAGGTATTATAAGTCATTTAGAGATGATTTAAAGTACATGAAAAGATACACATAGGTTTTATGTAAATACTAAATTTTAATTGAGGGACTTGAGAATCTGCAGATTTGGGAAGCCAAGGGGGATTTTGGGACTAATCCCCCTTAGATTTTGAGAAAACATGGTAGTTTATGAATCCAAGTAGTAAGTTTATAAAACTCTAGTAAGTAGGAATAAATGTAAATAATCTAAGGGAAAAAAATCACTCTTTAAGAAGGTAAACTAATATGTTTTCCTAATGTGAACTACAGTACCTGTTTTTGGTTTCAGTTTTCTAGACACTAAGAGCAATTATTGTCTATATTGTAGTGTTAAAGGTCTCTATATTCTAATGTGAGTTTTTTCAGGCATACAGTATTTTTGTGAGCACAAATATAGGTAGCATTTTCTAAAACTGATTTTGAGACTTTAATTAGAGTATTGGAAAATACATAACCTAACATAGTGATTGGCTATACCCTACATTATTAGAGATGGTTGCCTTATTATCTAAGGGAAAAATACAGAATTCTAGCTTCTTCCATTACAAATCCAATCTATTGCCATAAATCTGAAAATCAATAAAACTTGTTTTGGGGAGAGTAAACGAATACTTGATAATTTATCTCCTACACTATCTTTCAGGGAAAGTATTAGGAAGATTGTGTGTGAATCTAATCAGGTGTGTAGTGCTATTGAAAAGTAATAGTTGCTGCTCAGAAAGGGGAAACTCAAATTGAAATTTTTAGAGACCTGAGAATTTTTCATCTCAGTATAATAAAAACTATATACCAGTAACATGATTATTGTTATCCTTACCTTTATTAATTATGCAAAACGAAGGTAAAATGTGATCTCATAAATGGAACTGCTGATGAGTTTCCCTGTTTTCTAGAGTTCTCATCTGTTGCATCCTGGCTATAGCTCTCTGAATTTGTCACTGTCTTTACTTCTGTTTGTGCCATTCTATACAAAGACTTTCATTTGGCATAATATTATGATAATTTTATCTATGAACCTGCAAAGTAAGAACATTAAACTAATAAATTATCCATATTAATGTGCTTTCAAGGTGTTAATAATTTAAGTCAGGTATTCTTATTTCATATAATTCTTTTCCTCAAAATGGCTTTCTTCAGTTGAGTTATAAAACTTAGTTAAGTAGAATTATGGCTTTAGATTAAGAAACCTTGCAATATAATTCTCCAAAGAGTTTTATGCTGAAATTTGCTAGACAAATAATTTGTGGAAGTATTAGCTCTGTGTGTATATGCATATCTCTGTGTGTGTATGTTTGTGTTAAGCAGAGAAAAAATAGTTGAAAAATAATAACTTAGTGGCATATAAATAATTACATCTTTGTTAATAATGATGGTTATATATGGATATTTCTATGTTCAATATTTCTGGATAAATATCTGTAGCATATTGAATTGTTTTCATCACAATGAGGATTAAAGTATTTCTCATGCTTTGTTGGAAGTTCAAATTAAGTCGTTTCTCTCAAAGATGTTTAGGTTGAATTTCTTATATCTGGCCATTGACAGATTACATCACATGTTAAGTAAGTTTTGGCATCAAAGCAAAAGTCATCAATTCTTCCTGGGGAGGTCTCTTCTCCAATGGGTTTTGAACTCAGATTATGCAGTCATCGATTCTATTTAACTTATAGTCCTGAGCACATGAATCCCCAAGACTCAGAAATTTAGCCATAGTATACAATGCAAACATGAACAACTTCACAACCTGTTTTAGTCATATAACAAGCCAGCTAACCTAGAGCTCTATTTCAAGACTTGGTGTGAATTTTCATGTTACAAAGCTTTATATAAAAATATGTGAATTAATATGATTTTCATGCATACAAACATGCATGCATTTAAATACATGTTCATGGTATTGAGACTATACATAAGATAAAGGCATTTTGTTTAATAAAATAATTTAACAAAAGATTGGACATATGGTAAACTTATTGTCTTAGAAAATATAGTAACCTACTTGAACATCCAAATATCAATAGCAATGTAATATATAAAAATGTGTGCTTTTAATGGTTGTGTTTCCATGATCTTCAACCAATATAACATTGTGAAAAACATTGGATCAGAAATCTCTTGAACTGTAATCCAGGTTGTGATCTTAAATATGTGATCCAGGAATGATAATTTTTCTTTTATAATTTATTGTCCATAGAATGAGGTGTTTGGATTAAGGTCCAGCTTTGAGGTACTGCATAAAAAAATCAGTGGTCTCATGACACCATGAGAGTTGATCTGATCTCATTCTTTGCTTTACCCTCTTCAGAATCCTTTCACTCTTAATTTGTAGTCATTTTAATTTAGTAATATTCATTCCATATCTACCCAGAGGGACTAGTCCCAACTATTCCCACTGTATCACTGATACCAACTAAATCTATTGTAGTAAACTACCTATGGAGTACATGACTGTTTAAAATTCATCATCTGCTATGACCTGCTATCTATGATACTGTTTGGTTATTTCAGATTATGCCTTGTATACAGTATTCATAAGATATTGTACTGTATCTCTCTACTCACACCTTCACTTTATCACTTTATTATTTCCTTAGCCATGTGGGATCTGACTTTGTTTAGTTGAACTTTCAGAGAGATCATATTCCTTGTCTTCAGTCTAGACACACCCTTGCTGCTCATCAGTGATGACTAGAATTTGGATCTTGATGCTCATTGCTGTCACTCAATGCCTAATCATAAACAAAGACTGAATTTGCTTTAGCAACACAGTTTATCTCCATGTCTAATTAGTGTATCCTTGGCTGGGGTGCTGCTAAGGTAGCAGAAATTTGGCTTCTAGCTTTGTGCTGTTAATGAGAATTTTAGACTGCAAGTATAGTTTGCCTGTCGCAACTTGGTGTATTCTCTTCATTTTAGATCCACTTACCATCAGCCCATTACACTGTTCCAATTCAGCAAAATGATACATAGTCACAAATTGGAATCCTGTAAAGGTCCACAATCTGTTCCAGTTTTCATGGTATTACAAAACTTGAAAGACCTACTTGTTTCATCTCATTTAGCAACACATAAATGTACAAAGGTGCTCAAATTAAACAAAAATTCTAAGTTGGTAAAGTTTAATAGATAATATCTGCTTAGAAGACTCTTCAGTGTATTGAGGAATTTGTTCTATCCTTTATTTTGGGTGGTTCTAATGAACTGTTCATTCTATATGTGGCACACTCTGGTCATAAGAGGAGGCACTTGGTGCTGACCTCGACAACCTCAAAACCCATCACTTTCTCCAAAAGAAAACCCATTATGCAGCCGAATTAGAACCCCTCATTGATTTAAATAGATGTTAGAGGAGTTAAAGTCACTTCCCCCTTCTGTTTTGAACATCTATTCTCCTAGGCCTCTTTATATTTGTAGGCATATGTTATAGATATGCATACATATTTATATGTTAAGTTCTTTTTATGGGGAATTAAATCATCAAAAGTATATCCTTACTGGAAAAGAGAAGTTATAGTTCCTCTGAAATTGATTTTTTAAAAAATAGGAGTTCTTTCATCTAAGAAATCCTTTATTAGATGCTATTATGGTGATGATGTAAATAAAGTAACATTATTTATTACAAGAAATATAAAATCCTATAATTGAACATCAAACACGCTGACACTCCTTAAACATAAAAATAATAATGTGGAACTTAAAACCTTTCTATAATTTTATTAGATATTTTTGTAAGACCTAAAAATATCAACAATCTTAAAAATGGAAATTGCAATGATCAAACGTTGTACAGTCTCAAAGGTGGTCTATATAGCATATGAAAGGCCTGTACATGCATAAAAATGATAAAAAATACATAGTTAAAAAGAAAATTGTAAAGGGAAAGCATATCATTCACTAGCAGGTAGACAAAAATTTTGATTTTTCTTTTATGCAGCATCTACTCTTCTAAATAATAGATACACAACAGAAAACCCAGTACTTCTTTGCTATGCCTCTGCCCTCTACCTGTTCCCTTTTCTTCACTATACTATTATTTTTATAGTTGTTTTAAATAGTGCTATGTATGTATATTATATATATATATATATATATATATATATATATCTTATATACATAAAATTTAAAATCAATATTTATATCAACATGGGCAAATAAAAATGTAAGAAAATGCAAAGATTTATTTATGTTTCTGTCAATGCACCATAGTTACGCATAAAATCAAGATTCATTTTGACATAGTTGTAATATAAGCATGAAATATAATGTTGTCCCACTTCAGTCCCCAGTACTTCTTTTCTACGCCTCTTCCCTCTACCTGTTCCCCTTTCTTCACTATACTATTATTTTTCATAATTGTTTTAAATACTGCTATGTATGTATATTATATATATGTATATATATTTTATATATAAATTTTACATATTTTATATATATATATGGGGTAAAATTCACTGTGGCATATTCATGTATGCACATAGTATAATTGCATTCCATTGTTCCTCCCCTTTTCTGTCCCGTCTCCCTCCCCCTCAGTCCTCTTCCTCTGCTCCATTTATTTTTTCAATTTTAGTGGAAGTTCCCCCTTCCCACCCGCCCCCTTATTTTTGGTCCAACTCATGTATATGAGAGAAAAAATCCAACTCTGACCCTTTTTTTCTGGATCTGGCTTATTTCGTTTAGCATGATGTTTTCCAGTTCCATTCATTTACCAGTAAATGCCATATCTTTCATCATAATTGAGTAAAATTTCATTGTGTATATATACCACATTTTCTTTATCCATTCATCTGTTTATAGGCACTTGGGCTGGTTCCATAACTTGTCTATTTTTCATTGCACTGCTATAAGCATTAACATGCCTGTATCACTATAGTATGCTGATATTCGTTCTTTGGTTAGATACTGCAGAATGGGAGAGTTGGGTCATATGTTGGTTCTATTCCTCATCTTCAGAAGGATCTTCATTTCTGATCTCCAGTATGTTGTAATAATTTGTAGTCCCATCAACAATGTATGATGGGACTTTTTTTTTCTTTTTCCCCACATCCTCCCCAGCATTTATTGGTATTTTATTCTTGATGACCATCCTTGTAACTGAAGTGAGATGAGATCACTAATTTAATTTTATTTAAAATATCAGAAGAAAATACAGCAAAACATTTACATTTTGGAGATGGATTCAGAAGTAACTGGCATACTATTTTCTGTATGTCTCAAATTTTAATTATTTTAAATTTAAAGGTATTTTAATGACCTATTCTCTCATGAGGATAAGTAGCAAAACCATTGCAATTTGGGGACTGAAAGTTGGGAACATCAAACTTTGATCTGAACAGGAAGTAGTAAAAGAAATGCCTAATTGAGAAAAAGGGAAAGGAAAACATGCTCTTCTTGCACAATTCTGCATTTGACTTGGCAATCTTTCCTTTCAGTTTCAGCATTGATTTTTCAGTCTTTCCAACTTCCTCCACACAGCGTGTCTGCCTCTCCAGTGGCGCCAACTCCCATGGCTGTGCATGGTTGTATTTGGCAGGCATAACATAAGAAATAAGCCAAATGCCAGAATCTGTTTCCTTTCTTTCATTTATTCTTTCCATCCTCTATGTTTTTAAACAAACATCTACTACTTCAGCACATTCCTTGGCAATTTCTATTTTGTTTGGACTTCCATCAATAATGGTGTTAACAAAAAGTGATGACTGCCAGAAACTTAGTTTCTGTGGCACCAGTGGCCTTGAAGGTCATCTAGCCAGTGCACCTGCTGCTGTGTAGAACCAGGCTGTTGATAAAACTATAATCTGCTCATGGTTCACCAGCTTAGCTTTGAAAACAACCCCAGGCATGTAGGAATATTTTGTGGAAAGAGTAAAGACATTCCTAGGCATATTTTTTTCTATAATCCTTTTACATTTTTGAAATCCATAATCACTTTCATGCATTTCAGAACTAAGAGAGGGGTGTGTTAGTTCTGTAAACTGAAGCTGTGAATCAACAATCTCTTCCCCTTCTGAGATACTTTTACTGTCAACACAAAGCTCATTATTAATTTCTTCAGGAAGACAAGAGGCAAAAATTCACATAGATAGAAACTATAATTGATAATGATTTCTTTTACATAAACTTTCTATTTAAATTAATATCATTCAGTAACTATTTGTTACTGAATGGGGTTTTTCTCTATCCACTTTCTAACACCCTGGCTTGTTTCCAGACTTAAGAGAAATGAAGTTTGACTTGTCACTTGATAATTATGGCTTAGGTCAACAAAAATAGCTCTTTAAAAAAGTTGTATTAGTATTATGAATGCTTAAAACTTTCCATAAAAGAAATAGCTAAAAACCTATTAATTACATAATTCTTAACCAAATTTCAGTCTCATGATAACAAGCAATGATTTATGAGTTTGTCACTACATATTAATTTAGCAACTTAAAAATTTTGTTCAGGTCAATATAAAATAAAGATTGTATTCTGATAAAATGGAAGATGTTGAGCTGGACATTTGCAGGAATATCACAGATGGTCTGTTTATCAAAAGATTCATTTTTTATAGCTAAAAGTAAAATTTGCTAAATTAATTCCTTTCATTTTTTAAGGGTGAAACTATTAATTATGAGTTACATTAAAATATGCATATATATAAATATGCAAACATTTTGTAACTATTTATTTCAGATATATTCATGAATTTAATATATTATATACCAGATAAATAAATGGAGAGTAAAATTTCAGAAAACAGATGAGATATTTGATAGGTATTTAAAAGTACTCTAGAAAGTGTACATAACAACAAAAATATCATAGCCAAAACAGAGATAATTCAATCTAAATCTCATATGATTAAATGCATACTTATCAGTCTTTTCCTTGGCCTTTACAAATGGGTTTGGCTTGCCATCTGTTGAAGAAAATCCATTTTTGGCAAAGGTTTTATACACAAGAAATCTGGTTTATTTTGATAAAATTAAAAATTTAAAGACCACTTCTCTCCATGATTGTTTTGGTGCCTGTAAGACTTCCAAATGAAAGGGAAGCTTTAAACATATGGATATGGCTAAGATGCCATCTGTACCCTGCATGGGACCTCATACATACTAAATATTGGGACAGATTTTTAATCAACACTTCTCCAAACTGAAGAGGAGAAATAGATTCTAAAGTTGGGTAAAAACTCAAGTTATTTTTACCAAGTTGCTGTTACATGATAATGTACAAGTATTCACACATTTGCATAGAAGATATTCTACAAATGTTATTTTTAGAAAATGGATGGGATTATGGGAACTATAAATTTACTTTTGTAGCATACCAAATTAATTCATTATATGCTTCTTAAAGTTTGTCTAGAAATAAAAAAATATATTAACTATACTCGATGATTTGAAAGTATTTTGAAACATCATTCTACATTTTATATAAAAATATCAACATCATTATTTTATTTCTTTTCTATTTCCCAAATAGAGGTGCTTATCTTAGCCAGTGTTTGCTATAAAACATGAAATTCGCTTATCTTCAGTTTAATATACAAAAGGTACATGCAAAGTGTAAGCACCGGGTATTTTTCTAGATATATTTATAAAATAATTTGATTCTAGCAAATGAGAATTTCATGAATACTTACAGGTACTGCTTACTGTACTGAGAGATTGAGAAACACAGAAAATATAACAATTCCTCGATCTGTTTCTCTCTCTCTCTCTCTCTCACACACACACAAACACACACACACACACACACACTCATTTATACACACACATAACTGGAGATGTATTGGTGGTCTGTATTCTTAAAATATCTTCAGGACTGGTTTTACAAGCAGAGAAGTAAATAGCAATACCCGAAAGACCTGCTATCCACTCCTTTTTCTAGGTCTTCAATACTTCATCTCAAGACAGAAATTGTGTTCACAAATACAGACTTTTGTCTATGGAATTAAGGATTAAATTCAATGTTGGGTAACACTATTATCATCATAGCAATAGTAAAATACATTCTTGTGAAGGATCAAGACTTGAGGCCAAGATGGGACTTGAGATAAAATATAGTCTACAAAACAAAACAAATTATATATTTTTAAAACACTTAGAAGTGGCAGAGTAAGTATTTGTTTAGTACTGGCTTCATTTTTGCAAGTAATGAGATTTTGTAAGTAATTAGCTTTCCTACAATCAAGTGAATAATTCTGTGTGTCAATGTCTCTCTAAATAAGTAAAAATTATTGTTACAGCCAAAGTCCTCAGCTGTATGCACTATTGTACTACTTTATGAAAACACTATACTGGAATTTTTTTCTTTATTAAAAAACATTTTTAATCCATTTCCTATTTGATTCTTAAACACAACCACAAATTGTGTTTTATACCAGTAAAATGTATCTAATTATATTTGGTTTGGCTAAAAAACTGCTGCTCAGAAATGAAAAGAAATAAAATCAATAGGATAAACACTAACTTAAATTTCTCTATTATTTTTAAAATATGAAAATCTACTATTTATAAATTCTTTAGATCATGTATAACTAAAAAAAATAAAAATAAAAATAAATTCTTTAGACATCTGATTTCTCTATCCTCTCAAATTCTCAAGTAGCCGACTTTATTTTCATCTTAGCTACAATGAAATGCAGTTGTCCCTCCATATCCACTGTATATTGGAACCCAGGAAACTGCCACCCAGGACATCAAGATCTGTGGATGCTTACAGCCCTTACATAAAATACGCAATATTTGTATAAAACCTATGAACATTAACTTTAAATTGTCTTTAGATTATTTACAATACATAATACAAACTATCTGATATAAAAATTCTTGTTATATTATTTAGGAAATAGTTACCTGGAAAATGTACATGTGCAGTACAGCACAAAGTTTTTTCCCTGAATATTATGGATATATGGTGGGTTGAATCCATGGATGCAGAACCCACAGATATGGAGGACCAACTATTTCTCTGTATCTATGTACACCTATTATGTGTGCATGTATTTATTAATATGTTGTTTTATCCTAATTTTATTTATTTATTTATACTTATTTCCTTAGGTCAGTTCATTCTCATAGGATACCGTGAGACCAATCAGATTGTAACATAATTTCCCCCTAACTTCTCTAAAAAAAAAAAAAAGTAAAACACTTGTTGATTTACAACTCCCTATCTTACCCTTTTCTGATCGCTTATTCTTGTTGTTATGTAGTCACAAGGTTACCACAAAGTGACATGAAAATGGTATTAAAATAATAAAGCCAATAATTCAGAATAAATGGTTTAGAAGTCCTGCTTGAATACCTTTCAAATTTGTTCATGAATAAAGAACCTGATTTTATTGCACTAAATATATTGTCAAAATCTAAAAATTTATTCACATTGACACAGTGAATTACTTTCTAACTTCAGTAATTTTGATGCCTGTCCTGATTTGTAAATCACCATATAGTTGCCTAAGCATGCACAGATATTATGTGCATTGTAAAATGATCAGTAAATGATTCCCTGTACTGTTGCTCTTAATGAGAGAATACAAAGTTATTCAGAGAGCTACAATTGTGAAATATATCGTTTCTCTGCTGACCTAAAGCAATCTGCATTCTCTCTCAACTGAGTTGATGAACATTAAAATGATGCTTCAAGATAAGTTTCAAGATTTAAATAATGACCACTTTCACTGTAAGTTGCATAAAATCTCACTATGTTTTGATATTCCATAGCTCTTTAAATGTACCTGAACACATTCTGAATAATAGCATTGTCTAAGGTAATTCAATGAACATTTAAAAGGATACAGAATAGTTTTTGACATTTTGAAGTATATAAAATAAACTCATTATATTTTGTGTACGAATATATCTATAATATATACAGAAAATACATATTAGCTAAATTGTGCAGGTTACTCTAGGTTTTAGTTAAATATAGTTAAAATCTATTTCCAGTTTCTAAAATGAAAATTCCAGTCTGATCTGCAAACTAGGGGTGTGTGTGTGTATGTGTGCATACATATATTTAGAAGTACAGTATATATAATGTATCATATATTTTTTGTTAACAAAAGAATGAATTGAAAAGACAATGTATTAAGTCTGTTTCATATGTAAATTTGGAAAAAATGACTTCAATGGCTCTTGAAACAAATGAGAACCTGAGAGTGTATTTGATAGAAATTTTAAGGTATTTCATTGTCTCATATAATTTACTATTTTTTTCTACAGCAAACATACTGAGCAATTTAGAAGTGTAAGACAAAGGTACAAGTCAAAGTAACTCTGAATTTTGAAGTAAGTTAATTTCCTTTTTGCTCTCTTGTATCAACTCACAACATAATTACTCTGGGATATCTGAAATATGTTTATGTTAAATCAGTGCAATCACCCCGAAAGACAAAAACTACTACTATACATACCTCTTTTTTTTCCTCCTCACTGCCTTTTCAGTATCCTAAGGTAGTTTAAACCAAGAATAACAGTATCAATGATTATGAAAAAACTGTTACTTTGCATGGTATATGCCAAACAAGATTCAGAGGGTGTGATGGAAGCAATATGTACTATTTTAAATTGTTGAAAAGCATCAATCACATGGGCAATTTTCTAAGGCCATGCTCAAACATGCAAAATATAATATCAGCCACCTAGAAAGCATATATTTGGCATATAAAACATTGATATAATCATTACACTGGAATGACTTTCCCCAACTCTTCATTTTTACTTTACTTGAAAAAACACAGTGTAATCAGTGACACACTTAGATTTGTTTTCCACCGATCACCAGATTTTAACTGGAGTAAAACAGCAGTTAGAAACGATATTTTTCAAGATGAGTAGAGTAAAAATAAACTCCTTTCAGTTTTAAAGCAAATTAAATGAAAAACACTATGTATGCCCTTTTATTTATATGCATATTTTACAATTTCACATCCTGTACATCCATATGTAATGTCAATTTTTTAAAAAATACATATTGCTCTTTCAAACCATGTTAATCTTCTACCATGTATTTTTGGTGTCCTTTTTATCTTCAGTTATTGTCTGAGAACACAGATAGTACTATAACGACTGAGTCAATTTCTACATATATACCGCATTGGGTACTTTCCCAACATATATCATAACTTAATATTTTGAAGCTTTTATGATTAAAACAGCTGTGAGAATAGTCTGTTACATATGATGTACCTGTTCAGGATAAAGCTGACCAATACTTATTCCTGGAGGTACAAAGTCAACTTTTTAATAATACATTTCTTTATGTTCCAATAGCTTTCTTAACTAGTATATTCTGAGACCACTATACTACTGGGTGTGCATATGAAAATGCAGATCATTGGGTCCCTCAGGACCTCTCCTGAGTTAGAATCTCTTGCAGCAGTTGCCCCAGAGGAGGCACTCTCAAAATGTTTTCTCAGGATTCTTATTTTCACCAAAGCTTGAGGACTACTGCTCTAGAGAGAAACATTAAAATAGTTGAAATCAATTTAAGTAAGTTTTCCAAGTGACAGTAAATAATGCAATGGCTCAGATGGGCTTTTCACAAAATCAACCAGATCTGCCTGCAGAACTTAACATTTATATAGCTGTGGGAAAGTTATGCTTCTGGAACTTGAGTTTTATCCTGTGTTACAATTTAGAATAGTGCCAGCTTCTTTTATTTGATTTTTGCAATGCCAGTGATTGAACCCAAAATCTAATGCATGTTGCACAAATGCTTTACCCATGAGCACATTCCAGGTCTTTGTTGTACCTGTACAAAGAGCTATGCTTTTTCACTCTTGTTCAGTTATTACTGACATAGTTACCATTTGTATTATTTATTTATTCTATGAATGTTGTTATCATAATTAAGAGAAAATAAGAAAGTATACTTATAAGAATAAAACATTTACCACATATACCAATGCATATGTATTCAAGAACATAACTTTTTAGAAATAATGAGATCTCAAAGGAACACTTAATTGTATAGGCTCTTTCCTATGTGATTGCCCAGCATCACTTAAAAGGTATTCAGGGTGATTTAATTGTTATAAAGTTATGCATTCTGATGTTTTATAAAGTACACATCTTTCCAATTTATAGTCAAATGTTGTAAGCCTGATTTCCAGTTTTAGTTCAGTATCCTAATTGTTTAATCTTTAATGAGTTGATTATTATATTTAGCCTTCACTTCTATCATGCTAAAATAAAGTGTTTGAATACTTGACATCTACACTCTCTTGTAGCTCTAAAGCTTTAGAACTCCGTAAAGAATATTGGTTTAACTACTCATTCACCCTTTTACACTACATGGCTAACTGACAAAGTGTGTTTGAATGAAAAATGAAATGAATGAAGAAATCCTAAAAATAGTAATTTCATTATATATATCTCTATAATTTGAGAAGGATACTACAGATGTGAAATCTTTAATCTGTAAAAGGAAAGTATGCTAAAAATCACAAAACATTTAATTTAATAAATTTCAGAATCACCCTCACCTTTCCAAATAAAAAATTACAAGCCAAATAATTCAGAATAGTAAAAAATGGAATTTTCATAGGAATACATTAGTGGCTTTCTGAACTTTAGGAAGTCTCTGATTTCTTGGAAATTGTGTATCTAGTAGAAATATTTTTAAAGGGTATCTATATTAGAATTTCAACAAAGTACTTCAAAAGAGCATTGCAATATGTTGCAACTGATATTAGGAAAGTTGATCAGCTTCTCAGGCAGTATTTTCTTTTCTTTTCTTTTTTTTGCTAGGCAGTATTTTCAATAAGAGATACATTCTTAAGAATGATAGATGATAGGAAAAAATTCATTAGATAGACAATCTTTCAACTGACTCTTGGAAAGAGTAAGATATCAAATTTCTAATTCAGGAGAAATCATGTCTTGTCTGGAACTTAAAAGAAATGACATAGAGGAACACAAGCATTCATTCATTCATTCCTTCATTCAAGGAATCAGTGTATGATCAAAATGCACTTATGATACCCAAAAGAAGGTGGAAAGGGGCAGATTAATCTTATCAATAATTATAAAAGGGGCTGGGGATGTGGCTCAAGCAGTAGCGCACTTGCCTGGCATGCGGGCGGCTCGGGTTCAATCCTCAGCACCACATACCAACAAAGATGTTGTGTCCGCCGAGAACTAAAAAATAAATATTAAAAAATTCTCTCTCTCTCTCTCTCTCTCTCTCTCTCTCTCTCTCTCTCTCTCTCTCTCTTAAAAAATAATAATTATGAAAGTGCAATGGCTAAATAAGCTTCCAAGGAGAGATCTTTAAATCCATAAGATCAAATAACAAGGACTTTCTAATCACCGAGGCCATGAAGAATTTCTGCAGAAATGATAATTAAATTCAAGTTAAGATGCAGTTGAGATATAATAGGGAAGCTCAAAAATATTATCACCAACTTTGGAAAAGGCCTATAAAAGACCTCTGGAGTAAAATTACAGGGCCATGAGGGATTGAGTGCCCTGCAGCTTCAATAAAAAATGCAAAGGAGAGCCTAATTCAAGAGGGATCTGGAGAAGACAGAGGAATGAGAAAACAAAGTATTCTTTAGTTCAAGTTAAAAGGCTGTCACTTTTCCTTCAGAATGTCAGAAACATTTTTGATATAAAAAGGAATTGCGAATGCAACAACACAATGAGTGTTTTTAAAATTCTGCACTTAACTAAGAAATACAAATAATAACTTTTCTTTGGTTTGTGATATCCATTTACCACTAGCAAAAAAATTTATGCTATCTATATCAGTGATTCCCACTTGAAAGTGTATAAATATCACCCAGAAAAATTGTTAAAACACAAGATTGCAGGAACCCCAACCTCAAACTTCTGATTCAGTGTGTCAGACCTTTACATTTGCACTTACAGCTAATTCCCTGGTATTGCTGAGCTACTGTTGTTGGGACCACACATTGAAAACAATTGGTATGGATGAATGGACTAAAGACATGAGATACAAGTCCTCCTCCCATATGAAATTCTTAAATGAGTTTCCCACTAACTACATCAGAACCAATTCATGGCTTATTGTCTCTTGAATCTAAGATATATAATGCAGCTCACTTTTTTTAGCTTCAGAAATATTTCATAGAACATTCCAAAATTATAAATTAGAGCAATTGGTAGAGCAGCCTGCTTATGTTCACATCCTAATTCTATCCTAACAAATATGTAACTTTGGCCTACTCATTCTCTATTTCCTACCTCATCAGTAAAAGCCTGTATTAAAATTTGCCTCCTAAGCTGCTGCAATCATGAAAGTTAATGTATCATATCACTTAGTACAAGACCTGGCACATAGCAAGTGATAAATATCTGCTATTATTGTCATCTACTTTTTTCTTACTCTGTAGTCAAAAATAATATTTATTTGATAACTAAAGAACATGAAAATTAAAAATGTTCATTAGTCATGTGTGTTTTCTTTTTCACCAAGTACCTAACCAGATCAGATGCTATATCTTCTCTTATTCCTCAATGTTCATCTGCTGGCCATTTGCTTACTATAAAGTAAGTTGTGAAACTCAGGTGATTGTGTGTAAGTACCTATAGTTCTTTCTCCTTATATGAATGTGATTATTTTTAAGTATAAGAACAGTTAAAAATTAACTGCCAACACCTGTGTGTATCATGGATGCATCTCCAATTTAGTATTTTCCAGACTGGGTTTTCCTATTACATTTGCCTTCTGTGTATTCTCTATCTTGATGTTAATTTATATTCATCATGACTTTCATCCCACTACTGTTAGCTCTGCAGGTTGCTTTGCCCTTCCTTGTGTTTTCTGACTAATTTGATTCTGGTATCAGTAAATGTATTCGACAGATGTGAGCATGTCATTAACAAAATACTTAACATGTGTTAATACTGACCCCTTGAGACTCTTCCTGCAGCTCTCCACTGAGAGGCTGTACATTTATTGATTAGTCTTACTCGACTTTATATGACCAGGTTTTCATTCAGGTATTTATCCAATTAATTTATAGGCATCTATTATGTAGCATAATACCAAATGCCTTTCTCAAACTTAAGTATGTGGTATCCTTTCATTACTTTTATCTCCCAAGTTAGAAGATATGACAAAGAAGGCTATTACAATGTGTGATGTGACCTTCTTTTAATAAATTCACATTTGCCACTTACTTTATTAGACACCTTTCTCCTCAGTGTTTACATTTGGACTCTTTAATTATATGCTCAGCCAAAGACTTCTAATACATGAAGGCAATTTAGTAAGCAGGGAAGTAAAGCTCCACAGACATTTCAAGATGCAAAATAAAGACAAAAGGAGGAAAAAATAGTATTGCAATTCTAGAAGGATTTGTCTTCCTGTAACCTTCAGCCTTAAAATTGTCTTTAAGATCCTAGGTTATTTCTAATTTGGGCCCTCAAATTATATCCCACACATTCCAGACAGCCAGGACAGTCTTTCTTTGCTTTTTCTTATTATTATTCTGATTGTTTAATGCATGGCAAATGGGAACTCTGGGACTCTAGACTTCTTTTTCCCCTTGAAACCTCTAAATAATTAATTAGACTGTCGAGCTCTCACTGCTGCAAATTTCCCCTTCATGTTGGCTAGGGTGGCACACATTTATCCTTAGGCAAAGCCACAGGCTAGAATAGTTTCATATTAGTTAAACATCTTAGACTATGGCATTTTATCTCTGAGGTCAGAACATGAAATCGCTCAAGTCCAATGAAAGAAGGTGAACTCAAAAACCTTGAGATAACGTACTAAATTGTTCAGAAGGTTGTTTTCTTAGTGGAATGCTACAGGATTTTCTTTAGCATCATTACTGGAGTTCCTGCCTTCATCCCAGTGCTGGTGAAAACCAGTGGAAGAATTCCCAGTGTTACTGAAAACCAGAGGAGACTTTGACTGAGAAATGGATGAGACTTCAGATCAAGCTAGCTACCTGCAGAACTTACCTGGACTGTGATTTAAGCTAGCTGCCTGCAGAACTTACCTGGACTGTGAGTTAATCTATTGAGACACTGCTTTACCTGGACTGAGACAACAAACTGTAATTTACAACAAATTGTGACTCAGTATCTTTTGCAAAAGGTGTCATTGCTGGTATAATTTTTCCAAGGGCTTCTTGCATGGAGCCATCAAGTGGCTTGGTATTATGGCATTTTGTATCCTCCCTTTCTGTTTGTAGCAGGTTATTTATGGTGTTTATGTAAAAACCACTATGGTCGTTATTTAAATTAAACAAAAGAGGGAAATGTTAAGGTCTGTAAACAAGTCTGGATGGCACCTGGCAAAATGCCAGAGGGAGTGGTTTGTGAAGTAATGCCAGCGAGCCATTAAGTGTGGAGATTCCTTATTGGTTGACTGCTGTATCTAGTTTATGTTAATTAGATAAGCTGTGTGGAATGTATAAATACCGCTCCTGTCCTACAATAAAGGGCTCCTACTCCTGCTGTATCAATCTACACAAGTTATTCATCACCCGCCGGTTAGTTTGCTGTAGCTGCCCCCTGGCAGCCTATGCCCGGTGCTGTTTCTTCTGCACAACTCATATCAGATGACATAAATTTCCATTATCCTTCAAGGTTGACGAAGCTGGTCGGAACACAGCATGACAAATACCCCAGGGTCTTGAACAGCTGTTGAAATTCTTCAGCCCCTGACATAGGACACAGGAAAAGCCTCTGCCTCAGGAGGTGGGGAAAAGGTAAGGAAAGGACCAAAACATCACTTATCAAATCACTTTGCTAAATCAGAGTCCTTATTAGGTTGGCTGTGCCAGAAAGAAAGTGAATTCCATGGAAGTAGGTGAGCCTACTGCATAGGGAACTAACTTTCAATTTCAGAATGAAGACAGAGGTTCTAGAAGGACACTAATAAGTGGGGGCTCCTCTGGCATCACAAACTGCTGGGAGTGCTCTTGGGGATGTCAGGCAGCCCTCTGCACGGTGGCATGCAGGTGGCCAACTCAAAGCAATGTGCTGTCACTCAAGGTATTGATCAGGATTTAGGGCAACAAGCTGCCCAATAAGATGCCCCTGCCAAAACTCTTCTTGTTTCATTTCATATTCAGCTGTGGAGAAAAAAGAAGAAAAGATGCTGAGAAAGCCAAGCCGAGCTGCCTGCTTCCACAGTGTGCCTTGCAGGAGAATCCTACCAGCAAGAGGCAAGCCAAGATTCTTCATCCTATACAAAGACCAGGGATCAGGATGGCTTCCCAAGTTGGAGTATTTAGGCTGAAGAGCTTCATTGAAAATAAAAATAGGGCCTGTTAAAAAATTTTGATTGACCTGTTTAAAAAACTTATTTGTAGATGGGCATAATGCCTTTTGTTAGTTTTGTTTATTTTTAGTGGTGCTGAGGATTGAACACAGTGTCTCACACATGCTAGTTTTACTACTGAGCCACAACCCCAGTGCCTTAATTGACCTTTTCCCCCATGTAATTCAACACATTTATGTTTAGATGTTTTCATTCTAGAAACTCTTTCCTTAAAATTAATAACGTGCCCACTTAATGTTTTTTTCCTATGAATTTTTCCTCCAGGTCATCCCAGTGCTAAATTGTTGTGCACAAATAGTAGCAATGGTTCTTCATTCAGAACTTAGGCCTCTGTCTATCAGGCTTTGGGAGCACCTGGTCTATCCTTGGACAATGAGACTTGTATTTGTTGCCACTAGTGTCACATCCTCCCAGGATTCAGTGTGCATGTGTGTTTGTGTATGGTGTATGTGGTATCTGTGTGTATATGAGTGTTAGGGAGCCATGTCTCTGTGTGTAGTATATATCTCTGTGTGGTGTGTGTCTGTGTGGGATAAGTGTGGTTTATGTGGTTGGGATGTTTTTGTGTGCATGGTGTTTGTGTGTGTCTGTGTATGTCTCTGTGTTGTATTTTGGGGTATATGTGTTTGTGTGTATGTGTGTGGTGTGTGTCTCTATATATGTGCAGTGTGTGTGTATCATATGGATGTCTTTGTATGTGTGTGTCTATGTGGGGCAAGTATCTCTGTTAAACAGGTGTCTCTACTTGGGAGGCTGGGGAAGGAGGATATTGAGTTCAAGGTCATCCTGTACACTTTTTTAGAGCCTGTCTCAAAACAACAACAACAACAAAATAGAAAGGGATGGGGCTGTAGCTCAGTGGAAGAATGTCCCAGTTTACATCCCTGGTAGAAAGGGATGGGGCTGTAGCTCAGTGGGAGAATGTCCCAGTTTACATCCCTGGTATTGGGGATGGGGCAAAACACAAAAGTGTCTTCCATTACTCTGATCTTATACTAATAACATTTCTCTTGATATGAGAATAAATTTTATCATTAATCACCCTGATCATCGCCTTCCCCCGTCCATCCCTGATACAGGACTGGATTCCTGCCTGATTCACTGTAATACACCACCTCTGATTTAGAGTAGCCACCCCTGCTCTGCTATAGATGTCACCATTGTCACAGACACCAGAAAGCTGTGAAGGCTGTTCCTCTCACCCTTGAAGCCCACACAGACAAAGTTTTGCAAATGCCAGTTACCCCTTTTATATTGAAAGATCTGTGTTTCTTGCACTTGTCATACAGACCCTTGACCCTCTCAGCAGCAAGATTTTGCATGGGAAAGATTCTAGGAGATTCCAGCTTAGACTATTTGCTGGAAGTGGCAGCCTCTTCAGCCCTGTAGGTGCTTGTTTAATGAAACCTGGACCCATGCTGAGACTACAGCTCCTTTTTAAGGCAGGGCCTGCCCCTGCCCTCCAGGAGAGCCAGTTCACAGCAGCCCTGGGCTCTCAAAAACACTTCAAGTCTCCCATGTGAGCCAGAGCAGCCCTGTGGTTTCACACCCCAAGGAAAGTTTCACATGTCAGCAGGTACAACTGCAAAGGGCCCAGGGTGGCTTAAATACCTGCCATGCCAAGTTCCCTCCATGGTTGACAGGAAGGGAATTCTTCCCAGGTCTTGGTCACTTATTCAGGACACTGGAGATTCTTGAAGAGGCTTTCTTGAAGCCAAGGTAGCCTCCAATATAAAAGAAAATAATGTTTGGGTTCTGGGAGTTAGACACGCTGTGAAATAAATGAATAATATTGGGCTATTCTTCTTCCTTGCCCGAGAGTGGAGAGTGACATTAGAATCTGGGTGTCACTTCCTCTTTCCCATTTCTCAGCTCTTGGAAAGCACCCAGTTGAGTGCTCAAAGGTCACAAGATGCTCAAGAGATGCCCTCAGCAACCCTTTGGCTGCTCCTCCATCCACCGAGCAGACCAGCATTCAGAAGACATTCCAGTAAAGTGCATGGGTTCCTGTGAATGGCCAGAGCATGGCTAAGCTGCCTTGGACAGCTACAGCATTCCATGACGTTTTTAAGCATGCTATAATATCATTTGCATTTTCACAATATTTTACAGCTTATGAAGCCTAGTCAGGTGTATTTTATATTTTAAATCTAGAAACTACCATCTTTCTGGGATAGCTGTTATTATGAAATCCTTGTGTTACAAAAGAAAAGTCATAGCTTAGAAAATAATAGCAAGTAGAGGAAAAAGAGTCCAACCCAGATATTTTTGTAGAACACCACTGATCCTCAGGCCTAGTGAGCCATTAAAATAAGTCAGAGCCTTGAATGTTGGTGCTCAGGCCTTGTTCCTGGAGGCCAGCATACATATTTTTAGGTCAGGGTCCATTAGTCCAGGCATTGACAACCTTCAAAAGCACACAAGGAGGTGAGGCTTGCAGCCCACCAGGCTCATATACCCATCATTTGTCAGGGCCTAAATTTTAGGAGCCTGGAGCCACATGGGGCCCTGTTTCATGCAATTGAGGGTCAGAGGCAGATCTGAGTTCTGATAGGATGGTTTCTGCCTTAGATTGTGGCCAAGTGCTGTTAAACTGATGTTTCAAGTGCTAGGTCATTGAATGCTTGTCAGAGTTGCCTTTGAAGGTGAGCCAGAATTTTAAACTGGCTAAGTGATGAGTATCTTGGATTTGTCTCTACTGATAGAAAAGCCAACACTGCTGATTTTGCCATTAAATATGATCATCTTTCTGTAGGTTCCAAAATTTCATGTGTGAACAGTCAATTAATAGTAGGGAAAGGTCAGGGCCATTACCCACCATATTATCTGAGCACATTGGTGAACAGAGCTGGGACCTTGTTCTTGTTCTTATCCCTCACTCCCCTGTTGGCAGAGTTGAGTACACAGAGGTCTAAGGTGTCAGGTTAGACCTGAGTAGGGCATCAGGAGTCCATGATCAGTGTGGGATGATGCTCCAAAGAATCTCAGAGGACAGTGGAGTTCAGACTTTGCATGGGAAAGACTCTAGGAAATTCCAGCTCAGATTCCATAACAGCAGAATCTCCATCTTTGGACAGCATCCTGAATGTTCAACAAAGAGCAACACTAAAGGTAGTTTTAGCCTGAAGCAACTTACTCACAAACATGGACCTGGAGATATGCTCATGTGTTTCCAGGGCTGAGCCCAACATGTCATGTGCCCATCACATGTGACCTTCATGTCTGAAATCCAGGTGGTCAATATAGTGGGTGGTGGGCTTTGCTGACCCTAATGGTTGGCAGTGACTTAGTTCCACATTAAAGCAACTTTTTTTCTACAAACATACATGCCACAAATCTGCGTGTTCTCAAACTTACCTTTAATTTTCTCTTAAAAGTCCCTGTGGCTGAGCTTGGGATGCAGCTCAGTGGTAGAACACTGCCTAGTATGCATGAGGACCTGAGTTCCAGGCCCAGCATTGATAATTAAAATTTAAAAGTTCCTATGGCTAATTCCAATACTATATATAGGGAAGTTGGAGAGAAAAAAGATGGCAGAAATAATTTCTTACTTTTGGAAACTTTATTCAAAAAAATGTAACTGTCTTGGGTCTGTAGTTGTGATTCAGTGGTAGAACACTTGCCTCACACACAGGAGGCACTGGGTTCAATCCTCAGAACCAAATAAAAATAAATAAATAAGATAAAGATATTGTGTCCATCTACAACTCAACTGAGTTTTTCATTTTTAAAAAATGTAACTGTCTTAGTAGGTCCTCTTCATGCTAGGAGCCTACACAAACACCAGGCCCTGAGGATTATATTGTAGTAGCCCTCTGGAGAATCCATTATGCTAATGAGCAGTATGATGGAGAAAAACTGGGTGTCAGAAAGAGTGGGTTTAACAGGGGAAGTGTATAGAAGGAGAAGGAGAGGAAAAAAGAGAATGGGAGAAACAGAGAGAGGAAGAGGGGGGAATGAGTGATAGAGAAAAGGAAAAAGGGGAGGGAGCTGTAATTGGACATAGGTGGTAGTAAAAAGAGACAGAAGTGCCCAAAATGAGAGGAATCACCTGCTGGGGACATGCTCCATAGGCTGCAGCAGAAGCACTGTAGTATCTGCAGACTGTGGTTGAAATACCTCACTTCTACTCAACTGTGTGGTCATGTGAATATGTGTCCCAGGAAGAGCCAGCTGAGAGCCCCTCATCTGAAGATATGCAGCTGTACTATAACCCACCCACAGTTGTGAGTCAGTCAGGGCATGACAGAGCTCCTGGGGATGAGCCTAAGCTGTCCCTGAGGTTCTACCCCTTTAGGGGCATTCGGGTTCCCAGGATCCCCAGTTCAGCAAGCAAGGAGTTCAACAACTTTGTAGCATCAAATCATAGGTAAGGCTTCCTGAGGGAGGCTGGGAGTCTGAACGAAGTTGGGGTTGTCCAGATGTGTCCATGTGAGTACATATCACTCACCCAGGACAGTCCTTCTGGATCGTGTTGATTCCAGACCCTTCATAGGGTTATCTGAGGATGCCATTCAAATTTTTCCATCTGGTCCTGACAGAGTAGACCCAAGGGCCCTCTGTAATAAATCCCTGCCAGACACCTTCTCCCAGAGTCTGCTTCCCAGAGGATCAGCCTGCCACAAGGGTCTCTCCAGCCATTTGGCGGTGAACCTAATGCAGAAGCACCTACTGTTTGCTGTACCCTGTGTGTTTTGGTGCACGCAATGTGTGTGTTGCAGTAGGAATCTTCTGTTCTGGGGTCAGGGGGCATGAACCCTAATTGACATTGATAGCTACAGCCCAGTGTCCCTAGGATGCTAATATTAGTCTGTGAAGGCTTCTGCCTTCTCCCCTCCTACTCCTTAATTAAAAACAAACAAACAAACAAACAAAAAAGCCAAGTCTCTGTCCCCAGTGAGCCCCAGTCAACAGGGAGCAGGGAGTGGGGAAGGGTAACAGGGAACATGTGTCCATCAGTTGGAACCCCAACAACCAGTGCAGTTCCTAATTCAAGGTATTCAGTTATATAAGTGAAGGTGGGGATATGGGTGGCCAGGGAAGATTGTGCCCACACCCTAGACTTGGGAATAACAGCTCTGTGAGTCCACCTTGGGGATAAACAGTGCAGTATAAACCAAAGGACTCCTGCTCTGCTGTTCCCACCTACATGGCCCCTGCCTCCAGAATGGCTCACCCTGCACCACAGCTCCTGCTGTTCCCTCCCTCTGCTCCCCTTGGCTCAGTGGAGTGAGGCTGGGAAATGCTGACCTGCAGAAATGCCTGACATGGGTATTTTCTAGAGTTCCCTCTTCTTATTATTCTTTAGCTACAAGTGTCCAGAGACATGTGCACCCCCAGTGTAATCTCCAAGAGGGCTATGGGCAAGGTCTCCAGTGGTTTCATGTAAAAAATAAAATGTTTCTGTGATCCAAGTTGGGGGAAGGGGAGACAAACATTACCAGGAGGTGGGATAAGAGGAGAAAGAGGAAAAGAAGGATGAGAAGAGAGGAGAAACCATGACACCAAGTCCCTAAGCTAGAAGTGGGCAGGTCTGACCAGGGGACCCTTCTCCATGGCAGGAAGGTGTAGAGAGACACAGATAAATCAAGATGGCACCTGGCACTTTGCCAGAAGGAGTGGTTTGAGAGTTAATGCCAGAGAGCCATTAGGATGATGTTTATTAAGTTAAGCTGTGTATAATTATTGAGATGAAGTAACGCCAGTGAGCCATTAAGATGATAGAGATTCCTTAATGACTGACTGCTGTATCTAATGATGTTAGGCTGTGTATAATTATTAAGATGATGAGGATTGCTGAAACTGGAGGATGCTAAATCGGAATAAGCTGTGTATTCAGTTATGTGTGTGTATATATATATATATATATATATATACCTGCAGTCCTGCAATAAATAAACAGCTCCCACTCCTGCTGTATCAATCTTCACAAGTTCCTTGTCACTCGCCCCCCACCCCAATTGGAATTCGCAGCTCAGAACATCAGTGGTACATTTCAGGGGCCCACTAGGTGGCAGCCAACACTCAGGCAAGAGCATGTCCCGCCACCCAGGAGCAGTAAGTGAAGCCACTGTCTCCTTAATTTAGTGCACTTTTTTTTTTTTTTTTTTTTTTTTTACAAAACAGTGAAAGACAACAACTGCATGCAGTATTGGATTCCAATAGGTGGAGAAATAAAGTATTGAGTAAGTTATATGCAAAGTAAGAGGTTGGCACATGACTGCTGTATTCAGGGAACCAGTTTCCATTATTATTATTATTTTTCATTACAATTCTTAATACACCTTTATAACACAATTTATCATATCTCTGATTAAATGAAGCATGAACACTCCAGGCTTTTGATTAAGGGAAAGTGTGAAAACAAAGTCATAACCTCATGCATTACTTAATCAATATGAGTTGGAGGATTCAGTCACACTGAGTGAGAGTCTAAGGAATCCATAAGACAGGTGGGGGTTGAGAGCAAGGATCTGCAACCATTTTCCCAGAGCTCTCCTTCAAATCCACCAGGAACTTCCAGCGCTACTCCATGCCATGGCAGGTCAGCTCATGGAGCCGCTTTCTTGACACATCCAAGAAGATTCTTGAGAAACGGCAAGAAAAGTGACACTTTTAGGGAGGTAAAAAGTCATTTTTACACATGTATTCTCTTGCCTCCTCTCAGTTAACTGACAGACAGGCCTAAATACAGCACCAATTAGAAAAAAGGGTTTTATTTGGGGAAACCACTGTGAGGATGTTGATCTTTCAACATTTCAAGCAAACACCACGGCTGTTCTGGGCCGTTTCCTACACTTGACCTGGGAGACTCCACTTTGGCTCCATTGAATTTAGATAATTCTCCATATCAGTGTCCACACATGGGGCTTTTTCTCTAACTCACTGGTGCAGGAGTCCAAGGGTGGGCAAGGGAGCTGCACCACACAGCTGCCCTAGTGATGCCCTCACATAAATTTTCCTCATGTACTCATGACCATGTGCTCTGCTGACCTTAAAGTCTTAGCTACATAGGGAGGGTGCTTCCACCGGGAGACACAATAATGGCTATGCAGACTAGAAGTTAGGGTGATACCAGGCCATTTGGACCCCTCATGCATCTGAGTCCACTGGCTAAGCAGGAAGTTATGGTATTGACTTGGGGGGTTTATCCACCTACCAATGAAAAATTAACCTAGGATGGGACAAAGGAAATAGGGAAGGGTAGGTCTGGAGATTCCCTAAGGCATCTCTCAGTAGCACCATGCCCTGGGATTAAGGTCAATGACACTAAAGCCCAGACTCCCAGGAAGGAAAATGTACATCACCCCCCAGGTAGAGAATCATGACCAGCTGAAACACAGGGAATGTAGGTAGTGGAAAAACATGTTAGGAATGTCAGCAATGATGAGAGACCAGTCTCAGAACTGGGGACTTCAGGGGTCATGATCATTTCCTATTTTGTTTAGAGTACAACACTTATGTGTATATAACTTGTATAAGCAAACATTTTGGTTGTCTTTCCTTTTCTTTTTCTATCATGTAACATGCAATTTTTTGACTGTATAACAGGATTTAAGTCCTGGTAACTTTCCAGCATACAATTTGAAGTGATGGGACAACTAGGAGAAGAAAGAACACCACGCCAGGATTTTTTCATCTCTTGACAAAAGAGATCAATAAGTTTTGGGTTGTATGATGTTAGACTAAATGACGATTTTGGTATTGTGAACCTGGAGATCAATTATTATTTAACGACAGGGATAGAGGTCTCAAATTGACAAATGGTAGACTCATGCTGGTTATTTTTATGTGTCAGTCCTTCTGGACAAAGAAGGTACCTAGGTATCTGGTAGACCATTATTTTCAGGTGTTTGTGAGGAGGATGTTCCTGGAGGTTAGCATTTTATTTGGTTGACTGAGTAGATACTTTCACTGATGCTTTGAAGGTCCAGTTTGTTAACCCTTCAGTCTGTTGGATCAGAGCATCCAATCTGTTGAGGGTCTGAATAGAACATAGAGGTGGAGGACAGGTGAGGTGCCTCTCTCAGCCCAGCTGGAACATCATCTTCTCCTTCCCTCAGACACTGCAGAGCTTCTGGTACTGAAGTCTTTGATTCAAATTGGGATGTACACCAATGGCTCTGTGGCTCTCATGTCTTTGGATTAGGACTGAAATATGCCACTGGCCTCTCCAGTTCCCAGGTTTGCAGATGGCAACTCAGCGACTTCTCCACAATCATGAGTGATTCCTGAAATGTCTCTTCTCCTACATCATTCTTTACAAATCCCATGAGTTGTGTTTCTCTGAAAACCCTGACTAATACTTTGTATATTCACTATAGATGAGATGACATAATCCTTCTAGAACATTGGGCTCCTCTTGAGTCATAAGTTCCCTAAGAATAATTGGATAATTGGACAAATTCATTGAAACCAAAATGTATTCTTTTGCAGATAAAGCAGCATTGGGGAGTTAATTATTTTATCTTGAACTCTCTTTTTATCATGCTGTGGACATCACTGTAGACACTGGAGCATGAGATTGTGACACATTTGGCAAAAGAGAATGGGACAAAGGAAACATAGGCAACTTTATTCCCCAACCCCCTGTCTCTTTTTCTACTCACATATGCTAGGCAAGTTCTCTACCATCCAGCTACAATCCCCAGCCCTGTTATCTATTTTACATCAGGGGGCTCCTTACATACAATAGGAAGGTAGGTAGACCATGATTTGGGGTTCCATAATCCTCAGATCAAAGATTTTAAAATGCTTTTTTTTTTCACAATTTTTGTGACCTCAAGCAAGTTGCTTCATTTCTCTAAACATTGGTCTCTTTCTTTGCAAAGAAGATGGTGAAAACAGTAATAATAATAACAACAATAATACTGACTCTCTAAGCAGTTTTTATTGCACTTAAGCTTCATGAATAACAACCTTGCAAGCTGCTTCTTCCCTGTGGCCATCCTCTGTGCCTGAGGTCTGGGCTCTTGAGGATTCTTCAGGAGGACATCAGTTCCATAGGATCAAGATGTGTGGCATGGAGTTAATGGACAGATGGGCTGAGCCCTTCACCTGTGGGAAGATCCTGGCATAGCCACTCTGTGTCTTTGGTGGCTCTACACACCATGATCACACACATATATTATTTACCATGCAGATAAGTACCCATCTTCCTCACTGAGTCCTGGCCTTCTGGAAGGTCTCAAAAGACCTAGGGTGAAAATGAGCACCTCAGACCCAGTTCATTAATTCCTATTGGCTCAACTTGCAGCCCGGTGAGATGTGAGATAGAGGGTGTATCCACTCAGCATCCCTTTGGAGTGAAAGACAAATTGCTTCAGGTATCAGGAAGTCTGGCCTTTCTACCACAGCAAAACTTTTGAAGGGTAAGTATCCATGTGAGAAGATGGGCGAGTGGTGATCATCACTGATGACTTTAATTTTTTAAAGTGCTAGAGATTAAACCCAGGGCCTTGCACATGTTAAGCACACACTTTACTACTCAGTTATGCCTCGAGCCCTCAGTGATGATTTCACAAAATTGACTTGCTTTGGTTGTATTTTGTATTTGTCATGGAAATGTACTTGCTCCAGGAGAAAACAGCAGATATCACAGGATCATCAGGGATGACAAGAAGAGAACAGAAAGAGAAGAAGTATTAGTCAACTTCTCATTACTGTAGTAAATACCTGAGACAATCAACTTACAAAAACAAAAGTTTTATTGTGGCACCCTGTTTTGGAGGTGTTGGCTTGTTGCTTTGGGCCTTTGGTGGCACGTCACATTGGGAGCAGGTGGTACTACAAAACTTTTCACCTCTTGTCCAGGAAGCAAAAGAGAGGAAGAGAAAGCTAGGTCACATATGACCTTTTAAGGCACTACCCGCAAGGACCTTCACTAGGCCTCCACCATTTAAAGTTCCACCACCTCCCTATAGCACCACCCCAAGGACCAAGCCCTTTACATGTGGAACTTTGGGGACATTCCAGATTCCAACTGTAAAAGTGAGGAGATAAAGGAATAAATCTAATATTTCTTCATGTGGTTGGGAAAACTCACACAGTAAATCTCCAAGTTCATTCATTCAGAGACAGCAAGTATGTACTGAGCACCCTCTCAGGGCTCTTCCAGGCCCACCAGCATCAGCAGGGCTTGTGTTCTGCAGCAGACACTGCCATAGACCTATGACATAGATTCACCTGGTGTCATCCACAGATGTCATCATCTGGCCTGGGCTTGGCCCTGGGATTCAGCAAAGCTTCATAGTCACATGGCCCAGCCTATGTTGCCTACCCCACAGTGTCTCAGGATCCCATGTCTACAAGGAGAGCACCTCTATCTTGAGAAACTTGTGGTGAATTCATGTCCACTCTGATAGAGACTGTAAGAGGTGGGTCTCTTAGGTCACTGGGGGTGTGCCCTCAGAGAAGATGATGGAATTCTGGTCTCTTCCTCTTTCTCTTGTTTCTTGGCCAATGGTAAGCAGTTTTGTTCCACTGTGCTCTCTTCAATTGCCTTCCTGGAAACTCCATCAAAGTTATAAAGGCGATGGATCCACCTAAAGGTGGACTGGAGTCTTTAGAACTTGAGCCATAATTAACCTTTCTCTTTATAAGCTGATTATCTCAGGTCTTTGTTACAGTAGTTACTAATAGTGACTAACATCATGGCCACTTGGATTCCTGCAGCAGGGCCAAGACTAGGATGAGATGATGGAGATGTATGGGAGCCTAAGATCCAGGAGGCTTACTTGCCTCACCCTGGCTATTCCCTACTGAGATGCCCGCATATGGCTGAGGACCTACACCAACCATGTGCTTACTACTGGTGAAGCTACATCAATAAAAAATACCAGGAGACAATTCCACCCTGAGTTTCATTTCTTTGAACCAACTGAGTGGCTTTCAGATTTAACTCACCATTGATAAATTTCCTTTCAAGAATGAATCTGCCATTTAATAGTCTCAAAATCCTGTAGGCCTTTCTGTAATCCCAGAGTTTTGGGAGGCTGATGCAGGAGGATAAAGTGTTCAAAGCCAGCCTCAGCAAAAGCAAGGTGCTAAGCAATTCAGTGAGACCCTCTAAATAAAATACAAAATAAAGCCGGGAATGTGGCTCAGTGGTCAAGTGTCCCTGATTTGAATCCAGGATACCAAAATAAATAAATAAATAATTCCAGGGTCCTGGCTCTCAGGCTATGGCCTGAACCACCCTATGACCATGCCAGACTCTACCATCATCACAAATCAGTTGTTTCTGCTTAGCAGAAAAGAAAGCACTCCTTGGATGAATACTTAAGAAATTCTATGGAGTATGTGCTTTCTTTTGGAAGTCCACAGAACTCCTGTGGTCCTGAGACTAGTTCGTGCTTATTACACCTATTTCTGTGTGTCCTTGACCCGGGAGCCAACTGCTCTTTTAAGCCTGGCTATTCTCTTGGTGGGTCCCATGATGGCCTAGCAAGCCTCTTACTCTCTGTCCACCCCACTGGCTGATGTCCTTTCTTTCACATCCCCTCAGGTCTCATTGTCCCTTCCTCCTTGAATCTGCTTGTTTGATGGACACTGGGCTACACATAGAAGCCATTGTTCTTTGAAAGAAGGAGTCACCCCTTCCTCTCCACACCTCCCATGATACCAGGAACTGTGCTGGGTGCATGGGGCAGAGGCCTGACTTCAGCACTGCCTTGCTATCTCTTTCCCAAGCCCTTGGTTCCATGTGTCCCTCTTCCTGGGCAGCTGCAGTGGGGGTTCTCATTAATGCCTCTTCGAGGGAAACAGTGGAAGGAATGAGAGACAATGTTCAGTTACCATGTCAGTCACCCACTCCTTCTACTGGCAGAAGTTTATCTGGTCAAAATGAATTGCTTGGATATTTTTTTCTGTATTTGAAAAGCGAAAAAAAAATGTTATTATTGTTGTGTGTCTCTGTGTGTCTGTGTACATGTTCACGAGCCTGTTTGGGTGCCTGTGTCTCTGTATGTTTGAGTCTGTGTGTCTATGTGTCCTTGTGTCCATTTGTGTCTGGCATGTTGTGTACCAGCCTGGCCTCTTTAGCCTCTTCAGCCTCCTGGACTTCCTTTGTGGTTGCAGAGCCCAGGCACAAAAGCAGTGCTGTCACAGGGACACTGTGTTGCAGCATGTCGATGCACACTGTGGTCCATGGCCCTGCAATGCAGGCCCAGCCATGCTGTGTCTCAGAAAGTTTCAGGAATCTGGCTTGGCTCTAGGACCAGCTTTGTAGAGACACCCTGGGAGGGTCACAAGGAGCCCTGTGTGCCCAGTCGAGCCCAGGTCCCAGCCACTGTCTCTTCCCTCTTTTTTTGGATTATAGACCACAAGAAGACATATGCTTAGGCTGCTTCAATAGCTCAGGCCTGCCACCACCCACACAGTCACCACCAATGAGGACCTGGACAAATTACCCCTCAGTGCCCAGCTCCTAAAGGTACACAGTGTCCTGACCTGACTCCACCAGTTCTTGTCCTGGTCACTTCATTTGTTGCAAATTAACTCTTGCTCTTTCTTTCTTCTCTCTAGAAACCTCAGAAATTCCACTTTACCTTTGAAGTCCAAAATAAATATCTCAAAATAATATTCTGCTATGAATTTGATGGATGTTTCAAAGAAAATCATTACCTGTATTTGAAAAACCTAATGCAAAGTTAAAATGTAGGGCCCTGGTTCCAAAAGCAGTAAAAAAGTAAAATAATATGAAATTATATAAATATATAAAGTTTTCCTTTCATCCACAGTCTCTTTCCTGACTTGCTGTGCTATTTTTCAGTTTTTTAGTGTGAGCCCCCCCCCCCAAAATTAAACTTTTAAATTATTAGCATGAATTTTTCTGTATGTGCAATGCTAATTTCAAACACACAAGAGTATTTAACTCACATGTGGAATAATGAAATTTACATTTTGATTTTGTAGCTCATATGTGCATGTGTATTTTGTCCTCACAATAACAGTGGAAATACTTTAGGGGACTAACTTTCCCATTTTTATTTCACTTGCTGATAAGTGAACATTCTCCCAGCACTCTCTGCCTTTGGCTGACTTACAAGCAAAAAGCATCAGAGGACTGAAAACCATGACTTCTCTATCCTTTTCTTTCCCTCTGTGTCCTCATTTTCAGGGTGTGTAGTTGGCAAATGTGGGAAAGTAACTCAGATGACACGAGAAGTGATAGTCTCCATAGCTCTTCTCTTTCTTAGAAAGCCACTGCCATTTTTCTGCACTTGGAGTAAGTTCTGGTTCCTGCAGAAAGTTTCTTGAGCTTTCTGGGTCCCTCTTACAAATGTAGATGTCACATGCTAACCTAGTACTCACTGCGTGTCTCTGAAACCCATGCATCCTGCAGCAACACAGATGCTGTGCTCATGCTGTGCTGGCATTGGGAAGGTAAATTGAGCAAAAAGATATTGGAACACACATACTGCATGCATTTTCTCGGTTCTTGCACACTGTCCATGGTCCCATTAGACTTTAATTCTAAAACATAAGTTTAAAGATGAAATGATTAAGAATTCAAAGATGGCAGCAATGCCAAATTACAAGCACCAAACCCTTCCAAGCTTAGAGTCTACATGATGGCACAGGTCATATGCCATGAAATCATCTTGCCTTTGAACTAAAAAGTTCTGATCAGTTTCCTTCTCTTGTTATTTGATTATTTCTCTCCTTTGTATCTCTCTGTTCTCTCCTCTGGGAGTTACAAATAGATACATTGGAAAACATCTGGTTCTACCTTTCACATGTTGAATTTCTAATCTTACTGATTTCTTCATTATTATGAATAACATTCTACAATCTACAAAAACCTTTTGATTTTTCAGTTCACTAATTCTTTCTTCAATTGTATCTGTTTGGCTAGAGAGCCCATTTATTGAGCTTTTATTAACAATTATCTTCTAAATTTCAACATTCTATAGTTTTTTTTTAACAGCCTCTTTTTATTTCATAGTGTGTCATCTTTAATTTTCTTAATTATGTTTCTCACAATCACCTTTAAACATATAATCAGCATATTAGCTGTTTCCTTGACCAAGAAGCATTAGACTTGCTGAATTTGATTGCCATGTTCCACACCATTTATTTTGCTCAAATGTTGGCAGATTTTTCCTATCTGTTGTTATCATTCCGTTTGGAAATCCCTGATCAGCCATGTTTCTCTCTGCCCTAGTTTTTTCATTTGTAATATAAGGACTCCAAAAAAATTGGTGGTTTTAAATTTTTTTGAGCATTGCTGAATATTGTCAAATGAAAATTTATTTGTAGAAACAGTGTGTTTTTCAAAGTGGACTGCTCATAATGGGAGTAGAGGTTCCCTTCAACTCTAGATATGCCAACTTAGACTCTTGGAGCTCCTCCTACTGTCACATCATGCAGTGAACCTCACCTGTAGCTGTGAGAATGGGTAACCAGGGTTTCCACAATCTAAGCCTCAGAGCCTGGTCCACTAGGAAAGGAACCAGGTGTTTCCTACAGGTAAGCTCCTGTATTGTATTATCCCTTGTGTGGATGTTCAGATTTATATTATGAGATCTCTCTCCTCCTAAATATTTATTTTGGCATGGTTCTAGAAATGAAGGGGTCTTCATGGCAGATAGACTCACGGTGACTCACTTGCCATTTCACTCATCAATAGGAATAAAACCCTCATTTACATTTTTCAGATAGAGTCTTAAAATATAACTACACATAAAAATCATGTTGCAAGACATGAGGGAGTGTAGGATTACATTTATTTCTTTTAAGTTAACTTATTGACCTCAAAGGAGCCATTTCCAGAAAAGACTGGGCTGAGATCCATTGTTGGCCTCTGTATATAATATAAAAACAGGTGTTATAAATTCATGGCATTCTGCAAATCATAAAAAGAGGACAAATGCATATTCTGTTAGACCTCAAGACTATTCTTTCCCAACCATGCACAGAGCAACCATCAGGTGGGCAGATGTCTTTGTGACAGGGAGTACAGTGTCAGATCCAGAAATAGGTCAGAGCACCAATGGGAAAATACATGTTGTTTTTAAAATAGTGGTGTGTGTGTGTGTGTGTGTGTGTGTGTGTGTGTGTGTGCGTGTGCACACGCATGCGCTTAACATATGGCAAAGAAAAGAGGAACTGAAAGTTTTGAATTGGTTTGTCCTCTTTTATCTGGGGAGGATAGTATTTGCTTAAGTGTTTTTGCCAGGCTAATTGAATTCCTTCTTTTGAGGAAGTCAGTTTTTGACTTTATCAAACTAATAAAAGTGATTTTTAAATGCTGCACTCACAATGTTTAGTAAATGGTAACCTGCTGCTGCCTGGCTCTGTGAGGCTCCACTATCCTCCTCCATCCTTGGGAGGAAGAACTGCCCTGTCTATGTCCACCACCATACTCTGGCCTCTCTGTCCTTTTGAGTGCACTCTGGAAGAATCCCTGGGTCCGTGGTTTCAAGTGCAAACATGCTTCATTTTGGGGGATAATCTGGACACTTTTTCTTTACAGACACCACCACCAAGATGGTTCCTGTTTTTCCTCTAGCCACATACTGATGGCCACGGCTCATGGTGGCAATTGCTTGGTGGTCCCTTATAGATGGCACGTGCAGTGCTGGTGGTCTCCATCAAAATCTCCTGCCTTCAATCACTGCACAGTCCTTACAGGTCCAGGGAAGGCAGCATGGACCAGAGCATAGAGCAGAAATACAAAGGTCAAAGATGGAAGACAGAGTGTCTGCAGATGGACTTTGCCTTTGTGAGGCCCACACCACAACACAGTTGCTTTTGTGCTATTATTTTTAAATTAAGATAGATAGACACACACATACACAAACACACACACAGAGTGCACAACACATGTATATACACATAAACATGAACACATATACTATAGTTTGGGTCTAAAATGTCCCTTAAAGACTCATGTATCAAAGACTTGTGCCCCAGAAGGGCACTATTAGGAGGTGGTGAAAATGTTAAGAGAGGGGACCCAGCAGAAGGTTTTAGGAAATTGTGGAGGAGCCCTTGAAGGAGATAGTGGGAGGCCATCTCTTCTCTCTTACTCTTGCCCTTTCACATCGCAGTTAGGAGGTGAACAGCTTTGGTCTACCATACTCTCCTTTCATGAATCCTTGCTAGACCCAAAAAGCAACAAGGCCAGCCAATTATGGACAAAAACCTCAAAAACTGTGAACCAAAACACACTTTTTCTCTTTATAAGCTGATATTTCAGATATTTGTTACAGTAATGGAAAGTTCACACACACACACACACACACACACACACACACACACATACACACACATACACCCACACATATTCACACACACATACAAGCATACAAATGCATTCACACACATATATCCATATAGCACACAGCACACACACTATATATACACATATGCATGCACACATATATACATATGCATACATTCACATGTTATACACAATTTGCACAATATTAATACATATACACATGCATATACATACATGGAAACAAACACATATGCACACACACACAAACATACACACATGCACACACACATCAACACAAATGCACATAAAAGTAGCACATCTCCTAAGTGTGTGGGTTGTTGAATCTTTACAAACTGAGCACATCCATGCTGGCCTCATGCCCTTCATGATCCCTGATCGACCATCATCCTGACTTCTAATGCATACAACACATTCTGCCACATTCTCTATTTTGTATAAATGGAATTATAGTTTGTACTTTTCTATTTAGCAACTTTCATTCAAAGAACGGATGCAAGAGACTCACATGTTTTGTTAGGGAGTAGTGGGTCATATCCTCTCGTGTCTACTCATTAAATTCATCCTGATGGAAATAGATACCAATTTTGTTTTGTGTTCCACTGCTGATGGCCAAACTCTTGTTCTCTGTGCTCATTCCCACAAGCTCGTCAGAGACTTCAAACCATTGGAGGGAAAACAGGAACATGCTGCCCAAAGCCTCTGACCAGAAACCAAATTTCCCTATCTAGATCAAACCTGAATGACTATAAACCATAGAGACCTTTGGGACTGGACAATTCAAAGGTCTTGAGGTTTGCATTCTTTGCTAGGGGTTGATATAACCACAGTATTACTGTTTCTATTGAACGTGTATTTTTTTAGTTGTTTGACAGAACTTTACTTTCTTTATTTTTATGTAGTGATGAGAATCGAACCCAGTGTCTCACACCTGCCGGAAAGTGTGCTTCCATTGAGCCCCAGCCCCAGCCCCTGAATGTTTATTAATTCCATGGTATTATCTAGTATTTGCAAGCTCCAGGGCAAGCCTTTCCAAAAGAGAGCATGGTTTGGTTAATGAATTAACTGAGTATAAAAGTAAATACATTCATTGAATGAGGGAGGTGGGTTATGTTGCCAGATTCACCTGGACTCCAGGAGGAAATTTGATTGATTTTCAAGACACAAGCCATTTCCACTTCTGAAGGACAACTGCCTTGCAGTCCCAAAATCACTGACTTCATGAGGATGAGGCACTTGGTCCCCACTGCCAGGTTCTGTCTGGGTTCCTGGAGATACCATGTCCAAGGACTATGCCTCCATTGTTCTATAGGAGACAGGCTCACTCCACCTGGGGGTCATTGGATGACATCAACTCATTCCTGGGACAAGAGCAGTATCAATTACAAGTTGAGGTATAGCTCTCTCTGACTCCACACCTTGGTAAGTAGCTTTGTCCCTGAAGCTGGGCCTTCTCCAGGGGCAGTGGTCCAAGCCCTTTTCTGCCATTCCACCCCAAGCCTCATCTTATCACTCTCACCCTCAGCATCCTTGCTGCCATGTCTTACTACAACTGTATAACTTTGCCTATTCCTTTCCATTGACTCCAAGATGAAATCTCAAATTGTCAACAGAAAGTACAGTGTTTTCAGTTACAAAAACATGCAGACAAAAAAATCTTAGGGACATAGCTCAGTTGAAGAATGCATGCTTAGCATGCTGAAGGAAGGAAGAAAGAAGAAATAAAATTTGATTTTTTCTCTGATTCCCACACCAATATAGATATCTAAGGAAAGGTGGCAATATTGAAGAAAGAATGCAGAGAACTCTCTTTCCTTCCTAACCTAAAGTATTATTCCATTTTCTGTTGCTATAACAAAATATCTCAGACTGAGACTGTTATAAAGTAAAAATATCTATTTAGCTCATAGTTTTGAAAACTGAAACTTCAAACAGCATGGGGCTATTCAACAGCATGGCTAGGGCATGATGTTGGAAAAGTATATAAGGAGAAGAGGTTACATGATGATATGGGAAGCCATAGAAAAGGAAGGGTTGGCCTTGTTCTTTTATAACAGCCCACAATCAAGAATTAACCAGCATCAAATATGAATTAAATTAAAATAAAATGAAAGAAAAAATATCATGACAACACTAAAAAGACAAAGTCCTAGGAATAATTTTAACAAGAAATATGAACATGTGATAAGAAAAAAAAATCCTCAGTGTGGACAGAAAACAAGATTTGACAATATAATAAGCTATTTTTCTCCAACAAAAGGCATAGTATTGCAAAATTGGAAATTCTTTCCATATACTCTAAATCTTAGACAAAGCACTAATAAAATCTAGAAATATGTGGTTGTAAATTGAATTAAGGAAAGTATGAACAAGAAAAAAATGGGAAAGCTCTTATCAAATAGTTACCAAATTTATTACAGAGTAACCAATTTGGTAGGTGGCCTATAGTATGTCCCACAGGCTAAATATGGATTATACAATTGTGGAACATTTTTTAAAAACTTATATTGTCCAATGTGGCACATAAAGCCTAAAATACTTACTCTCTGCTCCTTTCTGGAAAGGGTCTTTTCTAGAGCATCATCCTTTATAGGCATCTGATCAAAAAACAGAGTTAGACATAACTAAAGGAATAATAGGTAGTACAGAAATAAGCAGGAATAAGGCAGGCAGGAGCCTTGGTTAATTGCCATTCCAAATCACCAGGGAAGCATGAAGTAGCCATGTCTGCTTTGGACTCACCTAGAAATCCCTGGGGAGGAGAAGAAAAAAAAACTGGATTCCTGCTCTACTCTCAACTTTGGAGGGGCCAAGTCTCTTCTTAACTACATAGATAGCAAACTATTGTTCAAAGAGAAAAGATATTTAGAATATTTAAGGTAATAATTTCTTTAATATACAATGAGCTTCAAAAATAAACAAAGTCTCTCAACAGAAAATGATCTAAACGTAAAAACAAACAGTGATGAAGCAAAAATCACCAAAGAATGTGTTTGATCTTGGACACAATTAAAGAAAGAAAGATCAAATTGCTGAATATGTTTTTTATTCCTGTAACAAAGTGCCAAAAATTGGTGATACCTGGCATATGCCAGTGAAGTTTTCCTGAAGAATTGGTGGTATCCCTAAAATCAGAGGGATATTTTGAAGGACATCTAAAGGAGTTACTTGGCAGAGGGTGGAAACATCCCAGATAGAACATTTTGCCTCAATTCCTGGTCTGAGGGTGGTATGGGGCCTCCCTGTTTGAGAAACTGAAGGGCTTTGTGTGTATATTTGATGACACAAGCTAGACATAATGCAGATCCTGGGCACAGAGGAAGGAAATTTGTCTTTGTCCCCTAAATCTTGCAAAGTACTTAAAGGGGGCCAGCAACATGACCAGAAGTGTTCTTGAACCAGTCTGTCTGACTGCTGGGAGGAAAGCAGGTCAAGGACTGGGTGGGTGAAGGGAAGTGTAACACAGGCTCATGTGATCCCCCTTCTCCAAATTCTACAAGCATTAATTTCTTGTTCTATTGTGAAGATTAAATATATTAATCTGCTTGAAAGATGTAGTTCAATGCACAGTTCACAGGAAATGCTCAATGAATGCTTGCTGTTGTCAGGCCTTTTCATGTATGTCCTACTAGGCAGGGTTGTCCAAAATACATAAAATTCTAAGGGTAAGCTACAGAGTAGTATGCTCTCTAAAATCTCATTTGTGCAAAATAAAATAAAACAAAACTATGTTTATAATTGTATATGCAACAATATTTCTTGAGCAGTATGTTAAGGAGATGCCTGAGTTTTCATGTTGATTTGCAGCACTATTGATGAAAGATAAGATATGAAATCAAGCCATGTGTCCATCAAAAGATGATTGGATAAATAGAATGTGGGATGCGTACACCATGGAATATTATTTATCCATGAAAACGTGTGAAATCCTGTTATTTGCTGAACTGTGGATGAATCCAGGAAACTGTGTTCAGTGAAATAAGCTAGGCTCAGAAAAAAAAAATACCACATGTTCTCATATGTGGAAGTTAAAAATTATCTGATCCCATAGAAGTACAGTGTAGAATAGTAGATAGGAGGCTTAGGAAGAGCAGGCAGAAGAGGGTTTAAAAAGAGGCAAAATGCAGTTAGATAAAAGGAATACATTATAGTGGTCTATAACACAATAGAGAAACAACAGTTAATAATAATTGTATTAGATATTTCAAAATGGCTTGAATAGGGTATTTTGAATGTTCCCAGAACAACAACAACAAAATAATAAATGTTTGGGATGACAAAATTTCTAATTACCTTGATTAATGAGTGCACATTGTACACATGTATAGGAATAATCACAATGTTTTCCATATATATATTTATTATGTCTCAATTAAACATAATTTTTAAATGTATAAACATGTATCCTGGATGGATACACCTTGGTCAATAGGAGAAGTGGTGATCTGAGGCAAAGTAGAGTTTATGTTTACTTTTCACATTTTAAACATAAAAAATGTTTTATGCAATTTATTTTATGCATTTATGCATTATTTTATGCATTTATTGCAATAAATTTGAGGAACATAGACAATTGTTTTGGCTGAATGAGAAACTCATTTAGTACTCAAAGTAAGTCCTTTCAACAAAAAGAAAGAAAGCTATAAAGTAAAGAAGTCTGTGGGCTGCCTTTGGTTGCTGGCAAAGAAATAATCTAATATGGGGGAGGGGAGAAAGAAATGTGCCAGTCAACTTTGCAGCAGTGAGACCAAAATACCTGATGGGAACAACTAAGAGAAGAAAAATGTTATTTTGGCTCATGGTTTCAAATGTTCAGTCCAAGGTTGGCTCACTCTAAGGCAAAACCATCATGGCAGAAGGGCATGGCTGAACAAAGCTGCTCATCTCATGGCCACTGGGAAGGAGGGGGGGAGAGAAAGAGATAGAGAAAAAGAAAGGAAAAACCAGGGACAGAATATACTCCCAAGGGCATATCTTCTTTTTCTACTACCTCTAGTAATACCCTACTTTCTCTAGAGTTACCACCCAGAACTTCATTCAGTTATCAATATATTAATTCAGCAATGGATAAATCCACTGAAGAGTTCAGAGCCCTGATCATTGCCTAAAACTCTAACCTCTAAATCTTGCTATATTGGAGATCATGCTTTCAATACATGAGTTTTAAGCACATTTTAGATGCAAAGCATAACAGAAAACCTGCATTTCAGGAGCAGAACAACAAATCTGATTTTGCCCAATGTTCACTTTCCTCAAGGCTTTTTTTTTCTTTTAAGACAATGAAGAAACTCCCCATCACTAAGAATGTTCTTAACATTTAGCTCTAGAACACCCCATTTATTGAGTTCTATTGTACATAAAGACTTTGCAACTCATGTGATATGCACCTCTTGGAAACAGTTTTCGACAGGATGCATTTTTCATGCTCAGAAGATTTTGCCCCATGTGCATAGGGCTCTTCAGGAATATCTCACCTCAACTGAGAGCTAGGGAATGCAGAGTTCCCATCACTGTGAGTGCCCATCTGCTACTTACAGAACTGAAAAATAGCTACTCCAAGTCCAGTTCTTGGCCCCATGCAGCCAATGCCAGGAAATTGGGACTCCAGCTAATGCTGCTGCAGAACACCAGGGCCTCCTCCAGGCTTCCTAGTAGAAAGAGTAAGCACAGCAAAACAAGGTCCTACTACCCTCTGCCCTGAAAACCATAAGTACATGCATCTTATACAACTTAAATAAAATGAAGAGCAGAATCTAGTTACAAGGAAATTGGGGAAATGTCATTCTTAGCTTCCTGGCTTCTGCACACTGCAAGAACTGAAAGCAGATAGAGTTATCATTTGCCAGAACCTAACAACTCAGGGTACAAACACATTGAGTTCCAAAAAAAGGATCAAAATTATTGTTGACTGAATATGCAGTAGTCTGTACACATTCTGAGTCTCATGGGACCACACTGGTCTCTCCCTTTTGCAAGAGCATCCCTCTCTGATACCCAGCAATATAGCTTATTCCATGGGTTTTATGAAGGAGAACAATGAGGTCAAGAAAGAATCATTACTCTCAGAAACATCTTTGATAATGGGTAAGAACAGAATCTGCCAGTGAACATTAAGGGCTAGAACAAATGGTTGCCCCCATCACAAGGCAGTGAGAAAGCAGCCCTGCTAATTCACTGTAGACCTATGCCAATGAACATCCTTCATCTCATTTAACCTGCCATAGATCTGAGATCTGAGGAAGAAGTGGCTTTGTTGATACCAAGGCTAAAATGAGTCCATGTAACAGACAGTTTTAGGACAGGTGATTAATAAACAAGCAATTTTCAAGTAAATAAATGATCTGAAATATTTTGGGAGAAATAATTCAGGATAAGCATGAAATCGGAAGCCCTTGGGCTATAGAAAGGGGCAGCTAGATGCTGCTGCTTGGTGGGAAGTACCTAGTGAGATCTCTGCAGGAATCAATCTCCCCAAGCTCCAATCTCTGCAGAGATCAGGGAGTGGTAAGCCACCCTTCAGCATGTACAGAGCTGCTGAAATAACAGTACCTTTACTAGTGTTTGCATTAGTGAAGCTCATTAGGGCTGATATTAATGGTCCTTGTACCATATCTTTAATTGCAATCATTAGCATTTGGGATCCCAGGATATTTATATTTGCTCAGTGCACAAGATTTCAGAGGAGACTGTGAAGGAACATTTGATACCGAGTCAAGCTTATGGTACTGAGAAAACTGTGTCCCAGAGAACAGCAGCTGCATTTCAGTGGAGTGTTTCTATCAGCCGAGATTGTCACTGTTCAGTTAGTAGATAATTTTTGTCTGGAGATTTTGCTCTGTGGCTAATGAAAGGAATGTGATATATGACATTTAGTACATGTGCCACTTAGTACATTCACTGTTAGGAATGCCCCACTTATTTGCATCTCTGACAGTGAGCAGATCTATTTCTATTTCTATTCCCCATTTAGTTCTGTAATTCCATGCCCTTTCAGAGAGCATTGTCTTTAGAAAGACTGATGCCCCGCGAGGAGTGGAGGACAACTAGACATGCTTCCTACGCAGAGACAATGTCAGTCCAGTGAGACAACAGACTTCAAATCATCAAAGATAAGCATGGAATTCCTGTTGAATTCAGAGAAGATGCTATTGAGGTGAATGCATTTCATCCAGAACACAGGAGGTTGAAATGGCTAGAGACTGCAGGGAAGAAAGTTGTAACCCAAAGGGACTGAATCAATCAGCTGTTCAAGGTCACACTGCTGTAACCCACAGTCAAAACCTCAGAGATCGACTTCTTCACCTCATTTACTCCCCAGAGAGGACTGGCTGGTTTCTCCATGGAGGAGTGGTATAGTACATGCATAAGGGAGAGCATTACATGCTGAGACAAAGACTGCAGAGTTTTGTACGTGCTTGTATATTTGAGTATGTGCTTGCAGATGGGTTGTGCCATCAGAGAACAAAGGTTATGAGAAAAGAAGTAAATAATTTATTTGGCTTTTCCATGTCTTGCTCTTCTACTGAACACCAAGATGGTGGTTGTAAGAATTCAAAGTGTTTGCTTTATGAAGGCCTTTAGAACTTTAGCTGTCTGGTAAGCACTCAAAGAAAGCTAAGTCTAAAATATGATGAAAAGCACCACTGTGTACCTTTCCAAGGAATAAAACATGGAAAGACAATGAGGCCAGACTGGGAAGGCTTTGTTATGATCCTGAGACCTGCATGATTTCATCTCAAAGGTTTTTCTGCTGAGCATGCCCAAGATATGCCTCCACATCATCCATGGCCACAGGAGCCCTGGGGAGGTGACTCAAGACAACAGGGGTAAGGAAAGTGAGATCTCTCAGGTCTTGGAAAGCTAAGAATTATACAGGTACCAGTGCACCTTAATCATAAAATCCATTCAGGAATGAGGGTATTACACTTCTATGGAGTTTTCTACATCTGGATTGTGAAACTAAACTTATGACAACATAGGTATTTCTAGAAAGCAATGAATGATTTGGCCGTCTTAATGAACACTTAACTTGATGTCTTCTCCAGGGCCCAAGGGCAAGCCAGTATTTCAGCTTAGACACCTCTTACATCAGGTGCTACAAGGGCTCAAGAAGAGACAGTCTACCTGGACAATGTCAGAGAAGCCCAAGTGTGAGAGAAAAGGTGAGGAAGAGAAGGAAAATAATTCATAGAACATGAAATGAGGACAGTCACTACTGGGAAATCAGGCTCAGTGCTTGGGGTCTTTGAGTGAGGAATCAGAATTTTCCTCCCAACCATTTTTCCATAGGATACAATTCTGGTGTATTTTCTCATTCCCATTACTGATGAGTCAAGGTTACAAATATCCAGCACGTCCAGGTTGCTCTGTAGATACACTGAGAAAGCTCTGAGGTACCAGAGAAAGCACCTGAGCAATGAAGCAGAGATAACTGCAGGTGCCACAGGATACACGAAGCCATGGGCTCAGGCTGAAAATTGGCTCAGAGGTGGGTTTTGATAGATTTGGTATGACCCTATGTTCTCTGCTACTTCTCCATTGAAAGGTGGAATGCAGTTACCTACTTCCTGAATTCCTTAGCCTGTAAAATGTGATGAATGGTAATGTTCTAGGACTTCTGATCCCAAATATTAAGAATACACAGTTTCTACCCAGACCTCTTGGAATACATGCTCTCAGCCCCAAGCAGCTACAGATAGGTTTCATGATTTTGATACTGCCATGCTGTGAGGAAGCCCAAGCAACCCCATGGAAGGACTGTGTGAAGAGATCAAGAGAAAGAGAGATCTAGTTTGCATTATTCTTGTTAAGACCTCAGACATGGAGCCAAGATGAAGCATTTCAGATGTGCCTGTTTAAATTTCTGCCCCATGGATTCAAAAGCCATAATAATAACACTAGTTTTGAGGAACCTTGTAGTAATAGATTACTAGACATGGACTATAACTCAGGAGCTGGAGGAACCACCAGGGATGGTCAGACCCAATTTCTTTATTTCAGAGTGAAGAAACTAAAGTCTAGAGATACTAGTCTGGGGCTATTTTGAAGCTGGGTGGCAGCTCCTAGAACTCAGGGCAGGAGGGTGATGTCGTGCCTAGGACAGATACCATCTCCAGAAGGGCCTATGAAAAGGTGTGTGCTCAAGAGTGAAAGGAACTAAAGGATTCCTGGAGCCCTTTACAAATACCCTAAAAACCAGGTCTTCTCTTCCTGATTGGTGCCCAAACCCTCCTGTGATATGCTTGGGAGGGACTTAAAAAACATCTACCCCGAGGAGAATAAAGAAAGGGCACAGGCCAGCAAATGTATTTCTCTCTGTGGTCAGTATGTGAGAACTCTAGCTCTTCACCTCCTGGCACCAAAAGAGAAGGGCACCTTTTGGGCCTCCTTTCAGACCTGCTGACCCATGGACTCTAAGGTGAAGCTTATCATTGCACCACCCAAATAATTCCAAAGTTCACCAATATCTTGTGAACCCTGATAGAGTGGAAACACAGAGAATAAGATGTCAGAGAGTGATGGTAACCTGATTGAGTATTCTCTTAGCCCTAGAGGCTGAGTCACCAGCACTCATCCTCTGAGTAAATAATTGCCCCCTCCCACATGCAAGGCTCTATAAACAACTGCAGGAAATGGGGCTGGTTCTGACGAAACTGTCTGGCTCAGGGTGCTCTTTCTACTTGAGTCAGGGTATCCTGGAGATGGAGAGAATCTTGGGCGAGTGGTTGGAGGCACTTCTGTGAGCTGAGACATCTCACCATGGGTCTCTGAGCCTTGGAGGTGTAGTGAGGGGGAGAGCCACCCAGGAACCCTGCAGCCTTACAAGAATGCAGAGGGGAGGCTAGTGTCACAAAGGGGACACCATGCCACTGCTGGGGACATTGGACCTGATGTCACATGGTCATGCCCTTGCCTTTATGACCAGACTCAGGGGATAATGGAGGAAGGAAAGGCTCTTCTAAAAGCTGATGTGTCCTTGATGTCCTTGTGCCAGTTACTGGTCCTGTCAGAAACCAAACTATATAGAGATGTATTAATTCAATTTATATTAGTATAATAAAATACAAAAAGCCAAGTGCTTATATAGAAAATAAGCTTATTTGGCTCACAGCTTTGAAGGTTCAAGGGCATGGCACAGGTACCTGCGTAGCTCTGGTGAAGATCTCTTGGCAGGTGGCATCACAAGGGTAGGAGCACACACAGAAGGGAGAGCTCACATGGTGATACAGGAAGATGGAGACCCCGGAGAACCCTGTCAATCACTTCTGAGGACACACTCCCCGATGATCTAATGGCTTCCCACTAGGCCCCACCTCTTCAAGATTATAACATCTCTTAATAGCATCACACTGAAGACCAAACTTCCAGCACATGAGTTTTTAGGAACACTCTTAAACTATATTCAAACCACACTATGGGTAATAGTCTCACTATGAGTGTAAACAATAGGTACTAAGTTATTGTCTATGGGCATTGGAACAGTGCTAGACCAGATTAAGCAGAGTCTTATGGGCTGAACTGTGACCCGTGTCCCAAAAATATTATATGCTGAATTCCCATATCGCAGTATCTCTGAATGTGATGGCATTTGGACATAGGTCTTTAAGTAGATAATTAAATTAAAATGAGATCATTAGCTGGGACCCTAATCCAGCCAACATGACTGATGCCTCCACAGAAGGAAATAAATGTCTGTAAAGGACACAAACATCCATAGAAGAAAGATGTGAAGAAAGATGGGAAATATGCCATCTCCAACTCAAGGAGAGACACCTCAGAAGAATCCAACTCTTGATTCAGTCTTTTAGCCTGCAAGGCAGCAAGAAATAAATTTCTAGAGTTTAAGCTGCTCAGTCTGTGGAACTTTGTTATGAGAGCCCAAGCAAACCATAACACACAATGAACATCCTGTCACCTTACAGTGAATTCCCACATACAAAATAATCTACCAAGAGGGAGCTTCTGAGTTAAATGGCATTAAAAGTGCAGAAGCTGGATGTAACCAATCCCTTCATAGGAACCAAGCCAGAGGCACAGAATCACTTAGTACCAACTCAGGGGCCATGTGGTTCACTCTGGAACTTTCACACATCATTGCATCATTTCTGACAGCAAATTCAACTGCATAACTCAATAAAGATGGCAAGGCCACTGGATCAGAAAGCTTACCCTTAAAATTGTGAATATATTTGGCATAAACATTAAGGCTTCATACAGATGATACCTGAGTGCTTAATCTGATTTTTCTCAGAGATCACACCTAGCACAGGCATTCCATAATGGATCTCAAGGCACTCAATTAGACCTTGCTTGTTCCTTGATGCAGTTTTCTAAGGCTGTTAGGATGAGCATGGCTAGGGCCCAAACATAGGTTGATTAGCAGAATGCAGCTGATAGCCATATAAGCTCAGGTGTCCAGGCAAGAGTTCCATTTTGCTAAAATTGACCCTCTCTGGCATTGTGTCCTGGGGCAACACAACTCCCAAATTCCTCTGTGGAGAGCAAGGCTAATGACATTGCTAGAAAGAAAATTACCCAATGACTACCTGATAGGAGATGATATGAATTCTCATTACTTAGCACTAAACTACCTCTGAATTTCTAGAACACACAGACCAACACATTAGAGGTTACTGAGGCTCCTGGCTTTGGTATCATAAAACTTCTTTTATTTTTTAAACAGAGAGAGAGAGAGAGAGAGAGAGAGAGAGAGAGAGAGAGAGAGAATTTTAATATTTATTTTTCAGTTTTTGGCGGACACAACATCTTCATTTTATTTTATGTGGTACTGAGGCTCGAACCCAGTGCCCCGTGTATGCCAGGTGAGCACGTTACCACTTGAGCCACATTCCCAGCCCTTATAAAACTGATTTTCAGGAGGATAAAATAATTTACATTAAATCACACAACTGACATCTAATTTGTAAACATATTTGAAACTTTGGAAAAATCAGAGCTAACCAGGATTGAACTTGCAGTCATGTAAATGCCTGTGTGCATATCATGTGTTAGCATATTCTCAGATGAGGGTCCCCAGCTATGAGCTATCACTGCGTGGACCTGTCCAGATTGTTCATCAGGAATACAGTTCATTCCATGCATAGAAATTTGATGATTTTATCACCTGAGTGGGTGCACAATGAGCTGAAGATGAGCCAAGCCTGGGTGGGCAGTTTTCAATGACAGATGCCACAGGGAAACAGTCGGCAGATGTTGGATCAGCATGATGTGCCTGACTCTGTCCTGGCCATGGTGTAGCCCAGAGCAAGTTATTTCCCATGTGTTTTGCCCAAAAGATGTGAAGGAAAGCTAGGAAAAAAAACACTGGTTAAATCTATACAAAAATAAAGTGCAAAGGTTGTAAAAAGTTCTATGGCAATAAAGATAATTTAGACCTGTGTTTAAGTGTGTTCTGCCCACACTAAGAAGAGAGAAAAAGAAGGACATTCATGAGACACCAGTTGTTGTCAGCATCAGACTCAAATATCACAGTACACCCAAGGCAGGATCCAGAGCCCATTTCACAGATGAGGAACCTGAGACTTGGCAAACATCCTTCTCCCAAGGAGTCAGCACTGGACACAGGGTCTTTAGTAGGGATAAATCACCATGTAAAAATAACTCCTGTGCTCTTTCAATGAGGGATCACAATGTCCTTTGTCTTCTAGAGAATGTGATGGCCATTCTCCAAGATCCTTGCCTCCTGGTAATCAACACTTCTCCTCTGAACCAAGGCAGGTCTCTTGAGGATAATGGTAGAGGATAGAACAAGGATGTGAGTAACTTTCAAGACTGGTTCATAAAAGGTATTTCAGCTTAACCTTCATCTTTTGGATCACTTACTGTGGTGGGACTGGCTGCCAAGTATAGGGATCATGCAAGTAGCTCTGTGGAGGGATCAGAGGAAGAAAAGCTGAGACCCACATCCAATAGTGAGAAGGTCACCATGGAAGTAAATTCTCAGTCCTAGCTGATTCTTTTTTTTTTTTTTTTGATGGGGGTGCTGAAGATTAAACCAAGGGCCTTGTGCACACAAGGCAGGCACTCTACCAACTGAGCTATATTCCCAGCCCCCTGGCTGAGACTTTCAATGAGCTATTGCCCAAATGAATACCTGACTGCAATGTTATGAGCAAGATTTCAAGCCAGAACCACCTAGCCAAGCATCTCCCAAGTTCTTGACCCACAAAAACCACATGTAGGTAACTTTTTGCACAGTAGAAGATCATAGGAACCTCTTTACCCTTAATTTGCAAATGTCAAATGCAATGTTAAGCTTTGGCACTACCCCTGCCAATAAAAGTAAATGGAAAGAAAATGACATTGCTTGTTATATCAGTCAATTAGAGGGCAGCTTATCAGCTCTAAACTTGTGATACAACCAGCCTACAGGATTTAAGGAAACTGTGGGTAGGAAATACAGAAGTCCAATGTGTTCTTTTAGCCCTCTATATATCATTAGAATCAACATCTTTCTAAGGTTTTAATGTCTTCATCAAATTTCATATGTTGGAAACAACATTTCCCAAAACAACAGTGTTGGATAATGGGGCCTAAAAAGAGATGACTGTGGGACACAGCATTCATGAATATATTACAGTCCTTATAAAGGAGGGGGTTAATTATCTTGAGTTGTTATAAAAATAAATTTTCCCCTCCCACCTCTCTCCTTTGGTCTCTCCCCACTCTCCCCTTGGCCTTCTTCCCTCCCCCATGAGATGAGACAGTATGGGAGCCTTTCCCAGATGCTGGTGCCATGCTTTTGGATTTCCCAGTCTCTAGAACTGTGAGCCAAATAAATTGTGTTCATTATAAGTTACCCAATCTCAGGTATTTTGTTTCAGCAGTGGAAAATGAACAAACAATCTTCAATTTTCTCTTATAGTTGAAATATATACTCTCACAGAACCTGCTAGAAAACTCCTTAAACCTCCCACATCAGTCTGCTTTTATCAATTCCAGCAGCACCTACATCTCATGTGAACAAACACAGCAACCTCCTACATGGTGCCCAGGCTTCCTCTTTTCCTGTCCTGTGGCCATTCTTCACACAGTAGTCAGAGGTCTGGTAACCAAAATTTCACCCCAGCCCTCGCTGCCTTCAGGTGTCTCTCCAGCCTCATGTTACCCTGAAGAATGAAGTTCACCAACTTCTCCTGACCTTCAAAATTCAGCAAAGATTATCCTGCTGCTGAACATTTGCATTGTCAGGCCTTCTTTCTGGAACATTCTTTCTGTGGATGTTCATTGACTTTCCCATGTCTGCTCACCCCATTGTTACCCAGCCACTTGGCTTAAAATAACTATATAGTCACACCACCGTTCTCCCTGTATTCATCATTTTATTCTGCTTGGGCTGCACAACAGATGTGATTTTTTATGGTTCTGAAGGCTGGAAGTCCAAGATAAAGGTCTGATAAAATTACCTCTTGCTGAGGGCTTTTTTCCTGGCTTGCAGACAGCCTTCTTTCCATGTCTGTACTCACATTAGTGAAGGAGGAGCTCTGGTATCTCTTCCTCTTCTTATAAGATTAATCCTGTCAATCAAAGCTTTAGCCTTATGACCCCCCACCCCCTTAAGCCTTATCTCCATTAGGTCTAATCTACAAATACAGTCAATGTGGGCTTAGGACTTCCACATATGAATTTGGGGAAGGGGGACCAGCATTCTGGCCATAATACTTACCTTCTATTTAGCTTCTTATTTTTGCTGTTTTCTGTTTTATTCACTTATGTACTTGCTTTGCCCCAGTTAATTTCAGTAACCTTAGTGCTAAAAACAGTGCCTTAAGCACATGATCCATAAATATTTGCTGAGTAGTAGTAGATGTACATCTACTGACAGAAAGAGGATGAACAAATATTGACCAAGTAGTAGTTGGTGTAATAATGCATCCATTGACATAGTGGATGGACATTAAAGATGGGTTTAGTGTAAGAGCAATGTGTGTTTGAAACTGGAGATATTAACATGCTACCTGGCTATGAGGGATTGAGAAATGAGCTTGTTCATGCACTGTGTTGGAGAGTGTGGGATGCTGGAAAGGCTTTTGATAAAGATTCACATTTTATCCTTGGTACTAATACTGATTGAAACTTACCAAGCTGATGAAACATCTAATACTTGTGTGCTACTTACAATTTATGAAGCATTCAAATATATCTCATTTGATCTTTAAAATGTACTCTAGAATAGAACAATAATCAGCACCCCCTGTAGTGGTTGGCTACTGTTGCAGAGAAGCTCATCACCAAATTCACTACAGGTTGAATATTGCTAATCCAAAAACGTATAAACTAAAATGCTTAAAAATCTGAAACTATTTGAATTCTGATACAATACCTCAAGTGGAAAATTCCACACAAGGAAACTTGGTTAATCATTAAAATATTAATTTAATATCATTTAAATCATTAAAATATCATTCAAAAATTAGCTTCAAGATATGTATTATGATATATATGAAATATAAATTTTCTATTTAGACTTGGTACCCATCCCCAAGATATCTCATTAATTATATGTAACCACTCAAAAAAATCTGAAACATTTCTGATTGCAAGCATTTTGCATAAAGAACACTCAATTTGTAACTTTAAGCTCATTAGTTCAGGATTACTTCACTCATTTATTTCAGGATTCAGCTGGTTGGCAGTTTAGGCCTGAACCAGCTGGAGGGTTTTCTACACTCACTCACACCATGCCTCTCTGGAAAGCTTGGGGTTGGCTGGGTGGTGTGTTTGGGTGCACAGGGGCCTCTGCTCTCTCATACACATGGTTCACTCTACAGGCAGACTAGCCCAGACTGTTCTCAAGTAGAAACAAAGAAGCAAAAGCCAACAAAAGGCACAGCCTCTGGAGTCCTTGCTAAGAAAGTAGAATTACTGTTATATTTATAACATCCTTTATCCAGACACAGCAGAAAACAGCCCAGATCCAATGGGAGTGAGGATGGTGACTAGATCTACCTCCCAATGGGATGCATTGAAGAGAGACTGGGGAGGGTGCGCATACCAAAAGGGGTGGACTGGCTCCATTTTGGTAGTCTTTCCCTCATTCTCACATTCTACAGCAAAGTAGGGCTCATAGTAAATTCATCTTACTCAGAGACTTAAATATATCTTTTCTGCCCCAAACTTTAAGTAAGCAGCTCTGAGGGAACAGAAAACTTCCTGATAACATTGGTCACCTTCTCTTTCTTCAACAAGCTGCTGATCACTCAAAATTTTTCTCTCTGCTTCTTTGTGTGGGAACATTGAGCACCACCCTGACCACATCCTGACACAGAACTATTCCTCATTTAGTGAAATGATGCAACACTGACACTGTGTAGGGAGAGAGTTGCTTGGGCTTGTACACCATTTACCATCATGCAGGGTTCATTCACACAGCCTTTTTGCTCTGCTTTGGGGCCCTTGGTTGGCATATTATTAAGCCTGAAGAACAATATAGGCAGAGACAGTCAAAAATGTAAGGTCAGGTGGATTTAGAGATACTGGGTAAGAAAGTCCAGACCACAGATGGTAAAAACAGGAACAGAAAGAACCATTAGAGGCTGTGTCACCTGCTCTGCAGCACCATTAGAAATTTCCAGTGTACTTGGGCAGCAAATCAGGTTCAGCCAGATGCTAGAAATGTGATTTTTAATGTTTTCACATTAAATGATAAGTTGGCAAGGTGATGGATATGTTAATTTGCTTGATTTAATCTTTCTTTTCTGTGTATGTAGTCAAAAATGTTGTTATCATACCCCTTAAACATACACAATTATTATCTATCCAATAAAATTTAGCTGTTCCTTTTCTTAAAGATCAAATGCCTTCTTTGGTCAAAAAGAAAACCGGGGATTGCCTTTTTCTGTTGTTTTCCAATGAGGAAGAGATTAAAATGGCTTGCAGCACATTCATGGAAAAATGGCAGTTAAAAATCATCCTTAGCATGTGATTAAGTCAAATAGTTAATAAATACAAAAGAACAATTAATTTTACCAAGTTCTTTATCCCCTAGAAAATAGCAATCTTGACTAATGGAGATCAATATTGGCAAACTGTAGCCCATAGGCCAAATCCAGTCATTATCGGCTCTTTATTTGTACCTATTTATGTGGTAGAATTAATGATTGTTGAATGAAAAAAAATAAGGACTCACAACTGGCAATGGGGCCCTTTCTCTAATCCTTTCTTTTTACTCAACAGACACAAAGGAAAAGAAAGAAAATCATCCAGGGCCTGAGGGAGGTCTAAGTCACTCTGAGCCTACCTTAGAGGCCAGAGAGAGTCCAGCCAGAAAGCCTCACGTATGGGCTGAACCACCAGCTCAGTGGCAATTATCAGTTTCCTCATCTGGAGAGTGAACAGTTGCCCAAGAAGATAGGCCAAAAAAGCAATTTCACACTGACTGAGCTGTGGTTTGAAGCTACATGCATGCACTCTAGTTTAACCTACTAAATCCAGTTAAAAAGCACAGCTAGGTTTCTATGTCATTCATTCTAGTTCACTGGTAATTAACTTTTGTTTTTCAAAGTGATTTAATGTTTGTGGTTCTGTTCCATAACAGGATTTGTACAGAAAGTCTCAGGATTTGAAGCTTTTAGTAAACACCATGTGGAAGTCTGATGCTGTAGTGGGAGGGGCATGGAGTGGGGGAGAGAACTCCCCTGCCTCAGAGATGTCATGGAAAAAATAGAGTGGTTCTTCAGCATGGTGCCCCATGGTCACTGAGGGGCTGTGAGCATCATATACACAGGCCCACTCAGCCAGCAGAGTAGAGATGGAGAGCACTGGCATTGGTGAGTTTAATTCCTAAAAAAAAAAACAAGTACTGCCAAGCCTGGGACACAGCCCATAGCATTCAGCAAGAGAGCCTCTCATCCTGAACATAAGTGTAGCTGTCCTGAGCAAGACTGTCACTAAACAGAAATTCCTTCCAAAAGGTATGATAAAGTTCTTTGATAGTTTTTTTAAGACACAAATGGCATCACCAAGAATTATTGTTTTCCTCCTGTGACAACTGTGAAACCGTCTCACCAGAAAAAAATGACAGATAGCCAGGAAGCTTTAGATCTTGTCTGTTTCCATGATCAGTAGAAATCCTGTGACCAACAGAAAGAGAAAACAGGAGCCAGCAGCAGAAAGTGAACTGGAAAGAGCTCAGCACCCTGGGAATGGCTCTGTCCCCCAACCTGTGGAACTCTTCTCTGGGGCACTGAGGGCCTCCCTTTACCACACACTTACCTGCCACTTGCCTGAGCACAGGGTAACTAGAACACAGAGAGTCCCATAAGCACAAGGGTCAGAGGGGCAGGGAATGAGAAAAGAAGAATGATGTTTCATATTATTAATAGGGAGTGCCAAGAAATGCCAACCATGGGGCACACTCTTGTCAAGTGGAGGATGAGAAGCCCCACCAACGTGAAGTGGGTTGGGGTTCACACTGGGAACTATCCCTGGAGACAAAGACCAGCATCCTTGGAATAAGACAAGCCAGGAACCCTTGCCCAACTTGGAGAGTGGAGCCCAGCAGGGGAGGTTGGCAGACAGCCAGGTTTTGTCCAGCGAGTGCACAACCTGTGGGAACCCAGTTGTATTATATGAGGTGAAGCCAGTTGTATTATATGAGGTGCCAGTGGTGGGGACCTACCCTTAGGAATGAATGCTGCTTCCCCTTGGAGAAGCTATCCTCAGGTCACACAGGTCCTCAGGGACCTAAATGGCACCACTGGCATTGTGCCCTATACTCCTGATACAACTACTGTAAAGGAAATTATCTGACTTAGGAAAGGATCTTTTCCTAGAAGTGCTCACTATACTTCCTTAGAGCAGTGCAATGGAAAAGTCAGCAGACGGGTTTTCAACAGGAGGGGAGATGGAGAGTCTGATGACATGAAGCCACTGAAGGGGCACTTATGATCACAACACAATCCTGGAAAAATATGTTTGTAAGATGAAAGGAAAAGCCAAGTGTGAAGCATAGGGACACTCGGATCCTGATGGGATGGGAAGGAACAGGCTTGTGCAGAATAAGTGATACCGGGATGAAACTTATCGGGTGGGGGATGGGGAGGGCCATTGGCTTATTTTCTTGCAGTTTCAAAGGTGTTTTGCAGGTGCATATCAAGGTGGGAATGCAGGCTACTGCCTACAGTTTGGAGCTGTCCTTCAACCCATGAAGCTCTCCAGCATCTGTGTTGAGGATCTCAGAAGCCCAGTACCCAAGGGGCAGAGTTGACCACGTGGGTCAGGGGGAAAATCCTGCAGGGCATAGTGCAGCTTCGAACCTTAGTTCAATGTCTATAAGCATGTCTATGATCCCCAAAGCATTTCCACAAATATTGATGGACCAACCCTGCAGACAAATTGGCTGGACCTCTTTGGGCAGGGTTTGGGCCTGTGGTCTTGTAATTTTTCCTCCCTCCAGGTGGACAAAGGAGTTGCAAGAGAGATCAGCTTGGGTCCCTGGAGTCTGCACCAGAAAATATGTCTCCAGAGCTTCCCACAGGAGAAGCTAATCCTCCCTGGAAGAGAGATGGACTATTAAGTGGGTTTCCCATGGCTTTAATTTGGAAAAAAAACTGAAGTTTGCCAATATTTATGCCAGTTTCCCCTTATCCTAGGTGCAGACAAGGCCCCTACATGTCCTCATGCCTATCAGCTCAACCCAATCAACACAGAGCTCAATCTTGACCACCTCCACCTCTTCCACCTTCCCCACCACAGAAATGTGTAGCCCAATTTTGAAGGTGGAGACTTAATGTCTGAAGATGGGAATTCCCAGTTTTGGGGGAGTGGAAATGCACAGACTTTGCTATATTAAAATGTGGGGGGAGGCTGGGGGGATGGCACATGCCTGTAATACAAACTCAGGAGGCTGAGGCAGGAGGATCACAAGTTCAAAGCCAGTCTCAGCAATTTAGCAAGACCCAACCACCCAGAAATTTATCAAGATAATTTCTTAAAAAAAAAGAAAGAAAAATAAATTAAAGACTGGGGCTGTAGCTCAGTGAAAAAGTAATCCTTGGTTCAATCCCTATTACCAACAATTAAAATATGTTTGCTCTGGGGCCATCTCAGACCAGCAGATGCCCTAGCCCCTAGCTGCATGTCACGGACCTCATGGGCCTAACGGGCCTCATGAGGACTCAGACTAGAGCATTTCAGTAAACTCCTCTGAACTTTTTCTCCTAACTTCGCTCCACGTACATAGCAGCTCCCAGAACACCCAATATTTTATGCCTGGAAAGCCATCTCCATATGACCAAAGCCTTAGAGATCAAGGATGTGGGACAAGGGATATAGGATGACCTCATTCATTCATGAGAGCTGTTTGCTCTGGGAAGTTTATTTTCCTCCTGTATGAAGAAGGAAGTGAAGAGGACACTCTGCTACTTTTACATTATGGCTGAGTTCCTAACAGGCTTTCTCTATTCCCACATGAAGTTGTAAGATGATCCCTTCACAGAAGTGGACAAGAAGAGCCCAAAAGCTTTGCTTCTTCCCAGTGGGATCTAGGGTTCAAAGAGCAGCTGAGGATCAGATCTGGGAAGGACATGCTGGGTGGAGCACTGGGATGTCCATCATGGGCTGTCAAATGAAACCAAGGGGTAGTCCTGTTCCTATCTTTACTTTACAAAAGTCGGACTGATAATAATTCATCTCCATCTGGTCCCTGTAAGCTTTTACTCTTGTCAAATTAGAGGAATAAAAATTGCTTTGGAAAGATTGTTACTGCTCCTTCAATAAGTGTCTTTATGATGCAACTTCATGTTTGGGTATTCCTTTAGCCTGCATGTAGAAAATGTCCTTCCTCAGAAAGAATCTGTTTCTAGAATTTGCCATTGTCTTAGCCTTTACTGCTGATGTAACAGAATATCGCAGACTGGGTGATTTATAAACAATAGAATTCAACTTAGTTGATGGTTTTGGAAGCCAGGAAGTCCAAGAGCGTGGTCCTGGCATCTGGAAAGGGCCTTTGTGCACATTACAACATGATGGAAGCTGGAAAGGCAAGAGAGAGGGAGTGAGGGAAATGGAGAAATAGAAAGGAAAGGGGAAAACCCCTCCTGTTATCAGAAATCCATTCCCACCATAATTAGCCCACTCTAAACTTTTTCTCAAGGGCAGAACTCTGTGACCTGATCACTCCATGAAGTTCCCAGTGATAAGCACTGTTGCATTGGAATTCACTTTCCAACATATTCAGTTTCCATGCCCCAACCAGAGTGTCCTTCCAGACCTTATCCTCGGCACTCTTGGGCTCCAGAGCACACTGGGAAAAAGCAAACCCCCCTCAGGACATGCCTGGCTCTGCTTTTCCACCTCTGTGAAAGAACTCAGGCATAATATGAAAGTGGCAGGGTATATGCTCATTTCATTTTTAGTAGTAAGAATGAACTTGCCTTTTCAGCTAGAGGAATTCTTTTGCAGACAATTCAATGTGTGTGTGTGTGTGTGTGTGTGTGTGTGCGCGCGCGCGCGCACACGCACATGCGCGTGCATGCACATGAATATAAGTATATAATATGTATATGCCATATATTATATGTATATCTGTATATTTATGTATATGTGTATATATATGTGTGTGTGTATATATATATATATATATATATATATATCAGTAAAAATTCACAGTTTTTATCTTATTTGACCCCTTAGCATTTGAATTAATTCTAGTGGCCAGGTAAAATAATCCACCTAGTCTTATGTTCATTAATGCTTTTAGAGAGACAATGCTCTGAATTTTAACATTCTTCACCTGGGGTCTAAAGGGTTTCCCCAAGAGTTTCTGGGTAGGCTGGTTGCAGTGGCATATGCTTGTAATCCCAGCAGCTCAGCAGGTAGGAGAATCAAGAGAGACAGCCTCAGTAAAAAGAAAGAACTAAGCAATTCAGTGAGACCCTGTCTCTAAATAAATACAAAACAGAGCTGGGGATGGGGCTCAGTGACTGAGTTTCCCTGAGTTCAATTCACAATGCAAAAAAGAAAAAAAAAAGTGTCTCTGGTTAGAATGGGCTGAGGTTTACATGAGCATAGATGGGAAAAGTCAACCTGCACGCTTGTTAACCTCTAACTAATCTTGGTATTGACCAGTTTGAGTGTGGGCAACAGACCCAGCAGGAACAACACACCTCACAACCTGCCCTGTAGCCTTCACAGCTATTCCCATGGCACACTGAAGTGACTGCAGGCAAACTATATGTGGTTGATTTCCTTTGAACCCTCTGTATTTCAATTTATAAAAAAATATTTTCATAGGCTTTACGTGGGCAAACTGAGCTACAATACGGTGGGAACACAGCTCAGCTGGGAATTCAACATGTTCATGTCCCTTGAAACTCAAGCCAGATCCAACAGATCCCATGGAACTGATAATATGTAATTTCCTTTTCATAGCATCTTCAGACTGCATTCTACCCTCATTCTAATCTTACCAGGGAAACAAAGTAAAGGCACCTCAGGTTTTATTATCCTCAGAGCCCTGACGCAGAGAGAGGTTCTGTGATTTGACCAAGGTCACAGTGCTGGCCTAGTCAGATATAAATAATAGCTCAATATTATCAATATTATCCCAAAATGACCTATTACAGCAACACAGTCTCAACCAAAATCCCAACAAGATTTTTTTTTTTAGAAATTGACAAAATAATTCTAAAATTTATATGGAAAAGCAAGTGAGCTAGAATAACCAAGTGAACTCTCAAAAATAAGAAAAAAGTTGGAGGAATCTTATTATCTAATTTCAAAATTTACTATAAAGATATGGTTATAAAGCCAGTGGGGAATTCATAAAAAAAGACAAACACTTGGATGAATGGAGCATAACAGAGTCAAAAATAGATATAAAGGTAAAAATATTCTATTAATTTTCAACAAAGATGCAAAGACATCAGTGGAAAAAGAATAGTGTTTTCAAAAATGGTCATTTCATAATGTTAAAGGGATCAATTTACCAAAAGAACATAATCAAAAATTTTATGATGGAGCTTCAAAATATATGAAGCAAAACCAGATACAACTGCAGGGAAAAATAAGTAAATACAAAATTATTATGTAAGATTTCAATGCACTTTTCTCAACAACCAACAAAGCAGACAGAAAATCAGAAAAGTTTTAGAAGATTTGAACTATCAACTAACTTGAGCTAACTAAAACTATACAACACTACACTATCAATAGCAGAGCCCTCACCACATGTCATGGAATATTTACCAAAACTGACAATATCATGTCAATAAATGTTAAAGAATCCAGGTCATATTGCCTGATATGTATTAAATAAATAAATTGAATTAGTAGTTTATAAATCCATATATTATATGTGTGTGTGTGTGTATATGTGTGTATAAATTCTACCAAGCACATAATGAAGAAATAATGCCACATTCACACAAACTTTTCCAGCAAATAATCAGGAAAGTCCCAGCTAATTCTATGGGGCCAGCATTAACTCCAACACCAAAATCAATGAAACTTCAAATTTATGTTCTTTGAACAACACTGTTAGAACAATGAAAAGACAGCTCCAGAATGGCAGAAAGTATCTCCAAATGATAAGAAAGTAGTATACAGAAAGTATAAAGAACACATAAAAATCAATAGTAAGAAAAAAAATTTATTGTGTAAAAGATTTGAAAAGACAAGTCACTAAAGAAAATCTACAGATAGCAAGTAAACACACAATGAAATACTAAACATCATTATTCTTTGGAAAATGAAAATTAAACCCCAATGAAGTATCACTCATCTACTACAATTGCTAAACTTTAAAAAGACTAACCACAACAAGTATTGGTGAGGATGTGAATTAACCAGAACATTCACACACTGGTGGGAACACAAATGATAGAACTACTTTGGAAAACAGTTTGCCAGTTTCTTTTAAAAGTTAAATATATATATATATACACACACATACACACACACACACACACACACACACACACACACATGCCATATGATCCAGCCATTCCACTCTTAGGTATTTCCCCAAGAGAAATGAAAATACATGTCCATTCCAAGACTTGTAATTGAAAGTTCAGAGAAATTTTATAAGGAAAAGCCAAAAATTAGAAACAATCCAAACAGCCATCAGCAGATGAAGGGACAAACAAATTGTGGTGTATCCACACACTGGGACAGTATTCATAAATAAAAAGAAACAGTCTACTGATAACCATTGATGAATCTCAAAATAAATACACTGTACCTAGAAGCTAAGCAAAATGAAGTACATAATGTAGGAGTCCACTTATATAAAACTCTAGAAAATACAAACAAATATATATCAAGAGACAGTAGATGCATAGTTATCCAGGGACAGGAACAAGCAATTAGAAGGAAAATGAGGTATTTAAAGCTTTTGATGTGACTGATATCTTTTATGATTTTTATTGTGGTGGTAGTTTCAGATATATAGAGATATATAGATATACAAAAAATACAAAACTTAAGATTACAAACTTAAAAAATTTCACATTGTACATTTTAAACTCTACAGTTTATTGTATGTCATTATACTTTAGTAACTCTTCAAAATAAAGATATTACACCTGTAATTAAAGTCCTTCATTTTCAAAGTACTAAGAAGGACAATTTGTGCTTTAAGAGTATATAATAATGTGTGACTGGGGTTGTAGGTCAGTGGTAGAGTACATGCCTGGCACATGTAAAGCACTGGCTTCAATCCTCAGAACCACTTAAAAACAAATAAATAAAAATAAAGGTATTGTATCCACCTACAATTAAAAATTAAATAAATTTTTTAATAGTTTTTTTTTAATTTGTTAATGGACCTTTATTTTATTCACTTATTTTCATATGTGGTGCTGAGAATTGAACCCAGTGCCTCACATATGTGAAGCAAGCACTCTACTACTGAGCCACAACCCCAGCCCAAAAATTAAATAAATTTTTAAAAAAGGGTAAACAACGTATAATCTAATCTCAGGAGTCAGAGAAGCCTCCTTTATAAAGAAAGTAGTACTTAAGAAGTAATAGTTAAGGGGCTGGGGTTGTGGCTCAGTGATAGAGCATTTGCCTGGCATGTGAGAGGCATTGGGTTCGATTCTCAGCACCACATATAAAACAAATAAATAAATAAAGTGACATCAATAACTAATAAAAATATTTTTTAAAAAAAGAAGTAATAGTTGGGCTGGGGATGTGGCTCAAGCGGTAGTGCACTCGCCTGGCATACGCAGGGCACTGGGTTTGATCCTCAGCACCACATAAAAATAAAAGATGTTGTGTCCACTGAAAACTGAAAAATAAATATTAAAAAATTCTCTCTCTCTCTCTCTAAAAAAAAAAAAAAGAGGAAGTAATAGTTAATATTAGAAGGCTAATCAGTTTTTATCCAAGCAAAGACCAGGCAGGAAAAGAGGCTCAAAGAAGTAAACCATATAAAATGCCTGAAGCCAAAAGGAAAGAAACACTTTTCAAGAAACTTTCAAAAACAGAAAGGAATAAAAGAGGGGTGCCTCTTATCTGTCAAAAGGTGTCAGAAACACCCTTCTTCAAAATCCCACTGTATCAATCACTGTATCAATTTGTAATCCTAGAAAGAGTCCATTTGAATTATTTTCAATTCCTATTGTGTGTATAATGTAAAAGGAATCCATCAATATAAATTATCTATTAGACTCTTACTTTGAAGTAAAGACCTGTGGACAAGGAATATTCTGTTTAACTTTATTATAGTTCCTGAGAGTTTCCCTACAATTAATAGAAAGAATTCCTTGTGTTTTTTAAACAACATCTTAGAAAAATGTTAACACATTTAATCCTGCCTATCTTTGTTTACAACAACCTAATTTCTGACATTATATCTTCATTTTGCTGTCACCAGAAATAGTTTCATTATAAATATGTGAAATTCAGTATCCAAGTCTGAGTAATCTAACACATTTTTAAAAATTTTATATATTGATAATACAGGTAATTTTAGGAAAACATTCAATAAATATAATAAACTTACATTTATAAATAATTCACAATATAGTGAGATGTTTTCCAATCTTAGAACATTAGGTTATTTTGTTTACCTAAAGAAATTAGAATTATTATAAGTCCCACATTAGCAAGAAAATGTCTAAGAACACAAAATGGAAATTTATATAAATATGAATCTCAACTTTTTACAAAAATAATTCTAAACTATATTCTAAAAAAAGAATGTTGCTCACTCAAATGGATTATAGCAAAATGTTTTCTAGCTAATTCTTTTTTTTTTATTATTTCTTAGTTGGACACAATTATTTTATTTATTCATTTCTATGTGGTACTGAGGATTGAACCCAGGGCCTCGCACTTGCTAGCCGAGCTAATTCTATACTAAGCTACTCAAATGTAATTTGAATTAAAGTCTATTATACCCTTCATTATATTTCAAATTGGTACTGTCCTTTCTGATTCTCAGTCCTAAGACCTTTAGTCTTAACTGAATGAAGATCATGCTCATTTGTTTTACCTTGTGAGGAAAAGCCTGTAATTGTGAATGTTTTAGTCTTTTCAAAGGGAAACAGAGACGGGAATCAATGATAGAAACTGAAGTATCACTTGTGATGCCATATTTGCTTCTGCATTTCTTCCCCCAACCATCAATCTTCCATTGTAAAGAAGGATACTTTATTCCCTAGTGAAATTCTACAGTAGAAAATAGCTAAGTTACCATGGAACCAACCAATTAATTTTGACACCTGCTTACCAAAATTGATCAATCATTTCTGATGTCTGTTTGTAAGGCTGCTATCCTTCAGTTTCATAAAAAGATTTTCAAGGTGATTAGTGAAGTAAGAACTTCTAGTTAAATTCTTTCCCACTGTATTACTATTCAAATAATGGAAAAACAAATCACTATCTTTGAGTAAACCTTTCATAGCTTAGCATGTACATTTTACCAGTAACAAGTCTTTTTTTCTTTTCTTTTTTTTTAATTGGTTGTTCAAAACAACAAGTCTTTTTTTTCTAAATATGATTCTTCTCTATAACATTAAATACATCTTCTTTACCCCTAAGAGTATACAAAAGAGAGATAGCTGCACCAGTTATATTTACTCTAATAAATAGCTTGTATTCCACAGAGAAATGAAAAACTATTTGCCAACAGAGTACAATGAATTGTAGGAAACGACAACTTCCAAGGAAATTGTGGGTATTCAATGATTAGTTCAAGGTTTATTGTCATATAACCATATCAACATTAAAAACCTATCCTCCTTATACTCAATAACACATTTTGTTTATAAACACCATCTCTCAATATTATATAGGTTACTTTCAACTTATCTGTAAGCTCTCCTAATAACTGAGACAACTGCCAGTCAGGTTGCACGCTGCTAGGTCACAGGCTGACAAGTTCTCCTACTATAAAACATAGATACTATATGAGCTTCTCAGGACTACAATTTACATCCTTTTTAGAAAAATAGAACAAATCCACCCACACAAAGGCCAATATCCCTAAACTGCATATGAATCAAGCAATCTCCTCTTTACGTATAAAAAGGATGCAAAAAATGAATGCAGCTCTTTTCACTGTTGACTGCTAGTTTACATGTTCAAATTCTCTCTTGCCAGGAAGGTAAAGAGGCTGGCTGCTTTTGTCATAATCAAAGTGCAAAAACACATGTAAAGAAGTCTATACTAAAGACACCGTTCAATAAAATCTTTGTCATCTTAAAACACTTTTCAAACTTTTAATCAGCACCTCTTGCAAAATATTTTAAATGTATTTTAAACTGCAGTTTGTGAAATCATGAACCCTGAAAACATTTAACCTATTGCTACAAATGAATTTCATAAAACTGCACTTTGAGATTTTACTTCCAAAACCTTGCTGTAATTTAAATAGCAAAATCTACCTAAAACTTTAAAGTGTCATTTTAAAAACAACATGTTTACATTGAGTTTTAAGGAGAATTGCTTTAACCACCAACAACCAAAATGAAAGGAAGAAAATAAAAAATATTCTGTTTAAAACTAAAATAAAATTCTAGAATATATTAATAAGGTAAACCATATTCTCACCTTTGCCTTAGAGTCCAAGACACTTCACCTAAATTTTGCTATCATCCTGACAGTAAATGTTGGCAATCTACATAGTGTAATTTCATGGCCATAAACCAGTCAGCAAACTTCAGATTAAGTATCTAGAAGGCTAAGAAGCTGAATTTCTGTTACCTGCACGTTGTCAGAAAACTACACTAATGGCCTCAACTAAATACTTATTGCTCCCCAACACCTACCCAATTCTTTTTATAACGGTCAGGAACCTAATAAGCATCAACCAATAGGGAGAAAGTATCTCAGTGAAGCAAACTCCTTTAACACCTTTAGCTTCTGAAAACCCGGAGTGAGTTCCCACACAATACCCGATTAGCTAATTAATCAGTTCGAAAACTTCATTTTCTTCACCACACACAAAATAAGTCCAGGTATTCATCCTTTTACCTAATATAATGTTCACCCATGTATTCCTCAATAAAAGCCTACTCTAGCAAAGTCAACATCGCCTACTGGCTAAAGTTTTGGGATAATTTGGAATCACGACCCATCAATTTCTAGTGAGTAACCTTCAGCGAGTTATTTAAATTCATTGCCTGATTTCTCTGTGTATCTAGTATAGGAATCCTGTAAGTCACAGGATTATTGTGAAGAGCAAATGGGATAACCTAAAACGCTTAGAACAGTTGGACACTTTGAAAGCCCATCATAAACCCTACTTCTTATGGTCACTGGGTACTAAATAAAACGTCAGCAGTGGTCACGTCTAGAGAGGAGCAGGATGGGAGAGGAGTACCGGTAGACCACAACTTAAGACCTTTACACTTCTGTGTTCCAATTTTTCATAATGCACATGTATCTCATGAGTTACTTGCATAATTTCTCATTTTTAAAACACTGCCCTAACGAAAATGGTGTTTGGCACTGTAACTGAGTGCGAAAATGTTCTTGCTGTGCAGGGGATCAGAAGTCGCTGCGAGCATCTGGAAAGCCCGGGGAGCCTTCGCTGCACGTCTGCCAGCGTCTGCCAGCACCCCGCGCGGGCCGGAGACCCTCGGGGCGCCCACGGCCGGAGGGGTGCAGCAGGGGTGCAGCGTGGGCCCCGCTCCCGCCCGCTCCCAGCCCGGGGGAAAGCCGCGACCGCAGCCGGACAGGGCTGAGGGTCGGGATCCAGCGAAGGCACTTACTTGAACCTGCCCTGGCAGTGCTGGCACTGGTCCCCCACCCAGCCCGGGTCGCAGAGGCAAGTGGAGTTGACACAGCGGCCAGAGAAGCAGGAGCCGGTCCTCTCGCAGGGCTTAGACTGGGACACCTGCGCGTAGAGCGCCAGGTAGAGGAAGCCATAGCACAGCAGCCAGCTGTTCCCATCCAGCAGCCAGGAGGAGGCGCCCCCGCCTCCGCCCGCCGGCCGAGCCCTCCACAGCCCCGGGGCGGCCGGCTGCGGGGCGTCCATGCGGGCCTGGCCCCCGGGCTCCATCTTCCCCGCGCCCATGCCCGGCCGGGCTGCGCTCGCGAGCGCGAACAGTGATGCTCCGGAGGGGAATCCCGGCCGCAGAGAACCTCGCCGCCGCCTCTCCTCTTTCTCCTCACCGGCGCCAGCCCCAGTCCCGCTCTCTTGTCAGGAGGGACAGATCCCGACCGCCGTCGCCTCCGCTAGGCTGCCTCCAGCCGCACTCGCGCATCGCCGCCCAGCCTCCTGACCTTGTCCGCAGAGGGCCAACCCCACAGCCGCGGCGCCCCGGGCCGGACCAGAGGCGGGGAGCGGGCGTCGCAGGCTGTGCCCGGCGCTCCGGAGGAGACCTGGCTGCGCGGGGGAGGGGGCCCCGAGCGCGGCCCCGCCTCGCCCGCGGCCCGTGCCAACTGCCTCGGCTCTGAGCGACGCGCGCCCGGGAGGGCGGGGGCGGAGCGGGAGCCCCGAGGTGGGCGCGCCCACGCGGGAGGGGGGGCACGGAGAAGGGGAGGTCAGCCTCGGGCCGTCCGCCGGGCAGTCGGCTGCCCCCCAGCAGCCATTTTCTCTCCCGTGCCGCTGGCCAGCTCTGGGGCCGCAGCCCTGGCCGGCAGAGCGTCAGGGCGGCCCCGCACCGCCGAGCGTGTGCGCGCTCCCCCCTTGCCCGGCGCGGTGGTCTGGCCCCGCCCCTGACAGGGACCTGGGACTCCCCCGCGCGCGCCCACCCCGCGCGGCCCGCGAGCAGAGGGGCAGCTGGACCCCAGGTGTGACCCGCGCGCTCGCGTTGCCCTTTGCTGGGCGCGCGGGGGAAGCCAGCCCCACCCGCACGGCGAGTCTCTCGGGCTTCACAAATAAAAGACCCAGACGGGCTTCAACAGAAAAGAAGCCCTTGGCGTCCGCCGTCTGCAGCTGCAAAAGTGCAGCGCTTTTTTCCTAGCGCTTCTCCCTTCCTTCAGCCCAACCTCCTGCCTATTTCTTCTTTTTTTCTTAAAAGAGAAAAACTCCAACTACACACACAAAGAGCTGAGCATGTGCAGCTAGCAAAAGTCTTAAAGGCACCTCAGTCTGACCACGTTGTGGGGTCCGCAAGGACAGGGAGGGGCGGGAGATAGTGACTGCGAGCCTCCCCGTGGAGGGACCTCTCCAAGGGGGAGCCATTTCTTCAATAGAAACACGACTCCCCCGCCCCCAACAAAGAACTGAGAGACTCTAAGCCCCCAGCACGCTACCCCTTCCCGACGCTATCTCGGCACCCTGCGGTCTCCCTTTCTGCCTGTCAGTGTTTCCTTCTCCATCTGGGACGATATTCTGCCTTGAAAATTTTTGCAACATCGGAGCTTTTTTCAGAGGAGCAGAAATCATGCCCAGAAAAGAGCCGTTTCCCTTCCTCAGCGGCAATCTTTCTTCCTTTATATGACTTTCCAAGATTTGATGGCATATACTGAGATTTTTGCTCCGTACTTTTATGCCTTCTTCACATCAGCTTTTTATTTGAACCCTTGGGAAAGGAAGAAGAACACAAATTGCAGCTATGCATCCTCGAGTTACAGCAGTGTTCTGGAGAAACATAGAAAAAGCAATATGAACAAGAATGTAAAATCTGCCAAGGACATTTCTGACGGCAAAAGGAGAAAAGTTTTGGTTGTCACCACACAGTCATAATATTATTGTTAAGACAGAATTCGTGTTTATTTTGGGAATAATGTGCTGGCGTCATCTTTTTCAATCTCTATTATCCCCACTTTGCAAATGAAATCCTCCATTAACCCCATTTTGCAGATAAAGAAAGAGAAACTCAGAAAGATTAGTCAATGGCAGGTTAGGAGTAAGTCATGAACAGAAGCTTTAAATGCAAGTCCTCTGAATTCCATGCTTTTTCCACTATTTATCAAGCTGCTTCTTTTAGCAGATGCTTTGTTCTCCTTTGGTGAATAAAAAATATCAGTGTTGACTTAGTTTGCAAATGCTTCAGTGGTGACTCAAGGAGGTCCAGAAAGAAGTGACTCCCTTACAAGAGAAAAAGAAAACCATGTCTGTCATTGGCATAACAAATCATAATTTCCACTTCATATCTGCACCAACAATAAGGATGCTCAAGCCTAAACTTTGGACAGGCCATTCCTAACTTGCACATGTTTTTCACATTGGGATACCTCTTACAGACTTCTTTGGATGGGAAAAGAAATGAAGCACAACATCCTACAAAAAACATTAAAAGGAAGATTTTGTTCTGGATCATACTTTTTAAATTTCCGTGACTGAAATCCAGAACTCTTTCTAGTATCAGCAATACATGAACAATTTCTGCTGCTCTTCCATTCTTCTCTTTCTGCCAAAGTTTAAAGTCAGCCACATTTTTCTCACATCTAATGCAGAGTTGCTTTCAGACCCATGGAAAGTGGCCAAGCTCTTAAAATCTTTGGTAGGTGTGAAGGTAATTGAAAGGGTACAGTGGAGTACAAGTAACAAGAGATAGATCACAGCTCAGCCACATACTGACTGTAGCCTATATTTGAGCAAAGGGTGTGCCCATTAAAAATACATATTTTTTAATCATCTAACCACTATAATCAGCTTGCTACTTCACTTTACCCTGAAGAACATACAGCCCTACAGGCCTTCTCTCAATATTGCCTTTAGAATCAAGCTGAATATATTAACTTAATATAAAATTATTCTCATAAGGATCTAACAGAATTTCCACTTGCCCTACATCCTATTTCTCTTTCAAATTGTTGTGATCAATATTTTCTAGGTAATTATTATGAGTTTAAGCAAGAGAAAACAAAGATAAATGAGCATGATTTCTGTGATTCCTACCCTGGAGGGGTATCACTAAATTGTGAGCTCTTCATACAGTGTCATATACTTCACAAATGTAGACACAAGACACTTACATGGTTTTAAATGGTCACAGGAAAAGTCAGTGACAAAGCTTTCCTAGAAACTTGACTGATCTCTCAGTATCTTCTATGGCCAAGAAATTTTAAAACTTCCACATTATCTTTTTTTTTCCCTAAAGAAGTCAGCATCCTAGCAGTGCTACGCAGCACTAAGATAATTTACAATATTGGTAATAGCCATCATAAATCTAGCAGAAAGGTGAAAAATTACTCCAAAGAGGTAATTGAAGAAAAGTCAGCTTTATTGACGTAGGATGGAATTATTCTGATAAGAATTACCCATTAAAATTTCTCCAAGGGGAAACATAAGAAAAGTAAATTTGTTTTCTCCAGAATTAGCCTTACATCAGGGCCTTCAAATATTTGGGTAGTATGTTTCATTTCCATTCACTATGAATGTGGTTTTATAATATTATGGACAAAATTATGTGGTTTTATAATATTATGGACAAAATATGACACTTCACATCACCAGGTTGTTTGAAGGAAATTTGAATGATTTTTAAGAAAGAACAAGAGAAATGTTAAGATCCACTGATCTTTTTGATTACAACGTAAAAAGTAAAAGATCCTATTTGGACTAGTGAACCAAAGTAGACCCTTCTCAATTGCCTGATTGAAAAATGATCGCTACTCCAGTTACTGTTTCCCATTTGACTCATATGAGACTTCTGAAAGCAGCCAAGAAAATGAGAGCTGCAGATAGCCTGGCCTCAAGAGCCAGAAATGCATTCATTTGAAGGACCCATAGTGCAAGTGGGGTTGCATTGTTAAGACACTAACAGTACATGAATGGTCTATGAGGCTAAACAGAAAAAAAAATCAAGTTTAGATACTGATGTATTGATGATATTAAAAGTATTGATGATATTAAAAATGTTTATATGGTTATGATCTGAAACACCACCCTTCCTACAACCAAAACCTAACATTCTGCTCTCTCTTGGATTCAGTCTTTTCTTCCATTGGTTTCTCTTGCTGTCACACTTTAAAACACACACATAGACTCATCCATCTGCCAACTTTTCTACTTAACACATTTCAAACATATTGTTATAAGTAAATCCAAGGAAATAAATCCAAAGATACTCAATTGACTATGCTGGGCTAATATATTTTTTAACTGGGAAATAAAATGAACATCCTTACACTTTTCTTCCTAAATATTCAGACTTGTCACACACACACAAAAAAATGTTGATTAGTAATAGTCAATTGCAGTAATTTGTCTTTTGTAAAATTTAATTTAACAAAAACATAGGCAGGGAGCTGGGAGTTTGGCTCAGTGCTCTACCTGGCATGCCCGAGGTCCTGGGTTCTATCCCCAGCATTGGAAAAAAATAATATCAATCACATAGATCAAGGGTATGATGCTTGTGCCAGCTACTCAGAAGGCTTAATTAGAAGGATTGCAAGTTCAAGGCCCACCTGGGCAACATAGTGAGATCCCCATCTTAAAAAATAAAAGAGTAAAATAGGAAGCCGTTTTAAACAGAAGAATCACAAGTTTGAGGCCAGCCTGGGCAACATAGAGAGACTCTATCTCAAAATAAGAAGTAAAAAAAAAAAAAAAAAAAAAGTACAGAGTTGTATCTCAGGGGTAGAATGCCCCTGGATTCAATCCTTGGTACCTCAATAAATAAATACATATATAAAAACATAGGATGGGACCTATTAAACAGTTGATCAAGTATGTACATTTACTTGTTCCCTCTACAAACTCCACCAACATGACAGGAAAGGGGTTTTTGGTGTGTATGTGTATTTTGTTTTGTTTTAATTTTTGAAAATAAGTTCACAATGACAAAGAAAATGAGAAGATCAACTTGTAGATGAGAGGTGGCAATGTATTTGGAAGTATCAGTGAAGGAGGACAGCAAATGGACAAATGATAATTAAAATATACATGCCTGAATAGATAAGAAACAAGAAACAAGTCTATTTCTCCTTAAGAACCCAATAAAGCTCAGGACTCAGCAATTCATTAATGAGTTACCATGGAAGGTAGAGTTCAGTGTCTAGGATGAAAACAATAGAAACTGTTGAGGGCAGAGTAAGAACCCATAGTCCCCCTCCTCACCCCAAGCAGCTAAAGACTAACCCAAACAGGAGGCTTCATTTCCTGGAAAATTGAATAAGAGACTCCAGATGGAGAACTAGGCATAAAAGAAGGGTGTGAGGTACACAGTGGAAAATGATGAGATCAAGTGATAACTTACAAATTGAGTTGCAAAATTTTCCTGCTGTCTTTTCCTACCTGTTCCCAGAACACCTACAACCAACTGAAAGATACTTATCTGCAAAATTTGAGAGATTCAAAGACAAAAAAATGCTTTCATTTGTGGTCACCTAACCAGCTGACAAGTCAGTCTCTGGATCATTCTATAAAGAGTCTATTAGTCAATAAATCTTACCCAAACCTGATCCATTTTTCATAATTCTCACTTAAAAGTAGACAGTAAAGTGTTACTCAACATAAAAGATAGAAATCTAGGGGCAGGGGATGTAGCTTGAGGGTAGAGTGCATGCTTAGCATGCTTAAGACCATGGGTTCAATCCCCCAGCACCAAAATCAGAACAAAAGACAGAAACCTAAACCAGTAGAGAAAAGGAAATTAGAGGAAATGAAACCAAGTAATATGGAAAGATTTACAACCATGAAACAAGAATTGAGTACTCCTTTTTTTTTTTTTTAAAAAAAAAAAGGTACATTCAGAAAATAAATAATAAAGTAGAATAAATAAAATTAAAATGCAACAATAGGTTTGGGAAATAAAGTCCACGAAATCTCCTGGAAATTAGAATAAAAAGGGCAAAAAAGGTTTTCCCTTTAACATGGAAGAAAAAAACTAAGATAATTAGAAGAATCTATTAATGATTATGCATAATACATGCTATTTTTAATTAAACATAAAATGAGTGCATATATTGGTTTGTTAGTGCATTAATACACAACATAGAGAGGAGCAGACAAAATTTGTTAATATCACTTCATCAAAGTATTAACAAGGAAATTTCCTAGAACTTAACTGAGTCTCTAGAAGAAAGACCTAGCTTAAATCATGGAAGAGAAAAAACTCACAAATTGAGGGGGAAGAGGCAAATGCAATTGATTAGAAGTAAGAACATCATTAATATTCTTAGCAGCAAAGCTAGAATCTGAAAGTATAAATATAAGGAAAAATATTTTAAATTTAAAATTCTATACCCAGCCAAGCTATCAATCAAGTATGAAGAAAAAGACATTTCCAAACATCCAAGCATTCATAAAAATCTCCGAATATACCTGTTTTTAGGAAACTACTGAGCCTTTCTTTCTTTCTTTCTCTCCCTCTCTCTCTCTCTCTCTCTCTCTCTCTCTCTCTCTCTCTTTCTTTCTTTCTTTCTTTCTTTCTTTATCTCTCTCTCTAATACCAGGGATTGAACTCAGGTGCATTCAACCACTGAGCCACATCCCCAGCTCTGTTTCGTATTTTATTTAGAAACAGGGTCTCCTGAGTTGCTTAGTTCCTCCCAGTTGCTGAGGCTGGCTTTGAACTTGTGATCCTCCTGCCTCGGCCTCCCAAGCCACTGGGATTACAGGTGTGCACCACCACACTCAGCTTGACATTTTTAATAAAGGAAGAGGAGCCTGAATATACGAGAATTATGAAAGAATATCCCATGATGATACACAGCTGTGCCCAGGCTGACAGAGCAGGTAGTACAACCAGGAATCAGGAGCTAAGGAGGAGGTATCCAGGAAGATAATGAATATGAGCACTTGTAACTGTTGCAGCTTTTGGGAAAAAAAAAACTAACAAAATGTTCCAGGTCTTAGAGAATTTGGGAAGAGACAGAATATCACACAGAAACCTAATGAACAGAAAAGGCAGTTTGTTGGCTAGAAAAATAGTGACCAATACTTACTTTCATGGCCATATTAAGGTAAACATTAAGGTGACCACTGAATGGCCCAAAAATTATGTACACTTTTAAAAGATGGGTGTGAATAAATGATAGTGCTAAATCCTTGATTCTTTCTACTTTTTTTTTCCAGTACTAGAGTTCAAACCCAGGGTTTCTCACATGCCAGGCAAACACTATACCACTAAGCTCAAATCCTTGATTCTAATCCTTGATTATTTAATAAGAAGTAAGTACAGTCTAAAATTGATAAATCCAGAAATAACAAGATAATCATAATACATTAAAAATATTTTAAAGCTGCTTTTTCTGAGGGATTAGAAAGAGAGGCAGGAAACACAGCATTTTATTATAAGGCTTTTATTACTGTAAGATGGACTGAAAACTAAAAATTCAACTTGGAGATGCAGCTCAGTGAGAGAATTTGCCTACAATGTGCAAGGCCTATCTTTGACAGAGAGATACATAAAGATGTAGAGACAGAGAGAGAGAGAAAGAGAGAGATATTAATGTTAAGGCAAACAAAAATAATAAAACTTTGTGTCTGTTCCTAAGAAAATAAAGATAGTGGCATAGAGTTTAACATAGAGCTTAACCTTGAATTTATTTGTAATTCCACCACCTATATGCTGGTTATCCCTAATAATTCATTAACCTCTGTGCCTTGGTTTCCCTACAGATAATCTGTCAATATCCATTTGGGGCTAATAAAGGTCCAAACAGGATAATTTATGAAAACACTCAACAAATGGTAGGTACAGCACTATATAAAGTTTGATATTTGGTGTTCACCAAAATTTCGGAAAAGAATCAATTCTATTTTGGATTATTAAAAGATTTGGGTCAATGCAAAACAAAAAATCCAGGCAAACCTATAAGAAAACCAAATAATTCTAAAGATGAATCTGGACTAAGGTATTTATTTCACAAATGAGATGCTGGGACGTAAAAAAGTGAAGTGTCCTATCCAAACTCACACAGCTAATTAGTGTCAGAACTGTTTGAACCCCCATTTCTACTGAAATCAGACTGATTTTCTTTGTCCTATCATACAATTCAGGCTATTAGGAGAAATCTTCGAGTTAGTCATGCATGCCTAACCCCAAAAAGGCCTTCTATGTCTCAATAAAATTAAGCAACTTGTCCAAGATCATATGATAAGTAAGAGTTGACAAAGGCAAAACTAAATCAGAGACAGACAACCAAAGAATGAAATTGAACCAAAAACCCGAACCCAACGAAAGTTCAGCAGAAGAGTGAAAAGTATTCATTAAAAGCTGAGCTCGAAGTCTATAACACAGCAGATGATCAATTAAAATCAGTTGACTATTTGACTAAAGTTCCTGCCCAAGTATGGGGAGAAAATCAAGAAAGGATATGGGTATTTGTTTAAAAAAAAAGGGGGGGGGGAAGAAGAAAAATAAGCAATTAAGCAAGCAGAGTTAGCAGAAAATTCCTTTTAAAAATGAACGTGTAAGAATTTACTGAATGGGGGGGGGGTGTGAGAAAGAAGAAAGAAGAAAATGGAAGAAGAAGGAGGAGGAGGAGGAAAAACAAAGAAAGAAAGGGCATGGTCTAGTGATGATAAAATGTGTCAAGAAAGAGTGCCAAAACCTGGAACTGTCCAAGCTTTTCAAGACATCTAATAGGCTTCGCTACCCTCTTCCCCTTGGGACAATATTGAAAGGCAGGAGGGCATGGGGTACCTAAAAAGGTCATGGACACTTTCTCCATTCCTAAAGGAAATTGTTTGATGGTACTTTCCTTCACCTAAAAGGGGAACAAAACTCTTTTTTAAAAATACAGCTTTTTTTTTTTTTTTTTTTTGACCCAGCTACCCTACTCCTTGGTCTAGACCTAGAGAAAATAACCTAGATGTCCTTCAGTAGATGAATGGATAAAGAAAATGTGGTGTATATACACAAAGGAATATTATTCAGCATTAAAAGAGAATAAAAGCATGGCATTTGCAGAAAAATGGATGGAGTTGGAGAATATAAAACTAAGTGAAGTTAGCCAATCCTAAAAAAAACAAATGCTGAATGTTTTCTCTGATTTAAAGATGCTGATTCATAATGTGGCGGGTGGTGGTGAGGCATGGGAGGATTAGATGAACTCTAGATAAGGCAAAGGGGAGGGAGGAGTAGGGAGAGGGCATGGGTGTAGGAAAGATGGTGAAATGAGAGATGGACATCATTTCCCTAAGTACATGTATGAAGACAAACACACCCATACACACAAAATACAGCTGCTTTTGGTTGGGAATGTGGCTTAGTGGTAAAGCACAGTGCTCAGGATAAGTAAGTCCTAAGTTCAATCCATGGCACCACAAAAAATAAAATAAAATAAAACCAAACCAAACCACCCAGCTCTGTCAGTAAAAATGAGCAAAAATTCAATTTGAATCAGATACTAAAAAAAGAAATATTGAGATAGGATAGAAGAAATAAAAGAAATGGGTATAAGGGAGACATAAATGAAGGAGAAGAAAATAAAATATTAAAAGTTCTACACTTTTCCATGACTAGCACTCCCAGGTTAGTCACTCTCAAATTCCTGGAAAATCTACAAGTCTTAAAATTGATCATAAATTCACTCATGATAATTAACTTGTGTTCTGTTAATTAGCCCACCAATGGATTAAAAATCAAAAAAGAGATATGAAATTTTGAGCAACCTTTAATTTCAGAGATTTTCCACCTTTGTCTATTGATAAGATAACGAAGAGCACATCAGCCTAAGGATCGGAGGATTGACAGACCACCATAAACCATCCTGAGATCCCCAGACTGATGTCATCCCTACATATGTTTCCATACCCACCCTTCACCAAATTTTCTCTAAGAGCTGAGAACCCCAAAATTATGTCTCTTTCTTGAAATAGCAGGCATTCTCCCTTGAATATGTATCTACTTTCCAAAATAAGTCTGTCTATGCATCTGACTAGCAAGTGCTGAAATTCTTTTCTATCACATAAACCAAGGACCCTGGTGATCCTGGATTAAGATTCCCCCCAACCCCGAACTCCTTAGACCCTTCTTCCAGAGACATCTCCTCTCCCATTATAATATCATATTATTTTATTTTCAGAAGTCTAATTTTTCCCCAATATATCATTCTAATTTTTAAAGATGACTCTTATTAAGAATCACTGCACTGTATTACATTATCTCAAATCCAAATAAACCAACTTTAAGATGGGTTATACACTGAGAAATAGTGCTATCAGACAAAGAGTGATATTTGTGATTTTGAGAAATAGAATTGTTGGGTTGTGATAAAATCCCAACAACTGCTACACTCAGACTCTTAATGTGTCATTCATACAGATCAACAGATAAAAATGTCTGTATACCTTAGTTGAGGTTTGCTTCATGTTCTTTCTGTTTAAAGAAAAAGTCAGTCATAATAGGAAAAACAAGAAGTACTTAAAAAACAAAAGCTCCCAAGCAAAATAAACAATTCATAGGAACAATAACCTACTAGCTTTCAGAAAGCTGCTTGGGGTCCTGACACAGGAAAATATGTTTATGTTTACAAGGAATAGAACATGAAAGAGAATTATGGTCCCTCTCATCTTGAGAGACTAAGCCATCAGGATGCAGGGAGGTTTCCTTGAAAAGAGCTCAGAGACAAAGAGGACCCACAAAAGAGCACACATATAAAAAAAGAAAAATATCTGACAAATGATAGCCAGGCCCCACAAATCTCGATAACATGACATTCTACTTATTAAAAACATCAGTCTTGGAAGACTCCAGGCACAGTAATTTTGAAAATGTACACAAGTAAATTAAAACCAGGCTTATGATTCTTCTTATTGGAAGTCCCTCACCCATATTCCTCTGCAAAGCTAATGTGAAATTTTAAATTAAATGGAAGAAAAGTCACCATGAGCATTGCTGATTTTAAGCAAGAGCCCCAAGTTTACAATTTTTCAATTAGAATACAGTCTGAAAGTCTTTTTGCACATGAAGAGGACACATACTTTTCCAGGAAAATTTGTTCCGAGGTAAACAGAGAAAATGTTAAATGTACAGCTAGGAAGGAAGCATGTGTGAAACTTTAATTTATCTGAACCACTTGGTAGCAGACACTTTAGGAGGTATTTTATGGCCTCATTCTTTATTGTTGGATGCAGTTCTTTAGTTTATGGAGATAGCAAAAGGTAGAACTGAGAGAACTACACAAAGAACAGAGGATTCCATCTCTACAACAAAACAGTAAAAACCTAATTCATGCTCCGTTTCTTCATTTGTAAAATGGCAAACCACATTGGGCCTCCCTGAACATTGTTGGAGGTCCGAAATTTCAAAAGAGGTAAAACATAAAAGTCATCACAGAGACTGCAAAGCTCTTTTTCACTCTGTCAACTACCCTTCCTTCCTTACAGTGCTGCTCGAGGCCCCTGTGGGGGTGGTGAGATGCTGGAGCACCATACAGCAAGCTCTGTGGCTCCTGTCTAGATCCCTCATTGCCTGTCACTCAGGCAGCAGCAATTTCACAGCCCACTGTTTCCTGCCTAGATGTGGGACTGCAGTGACCATCAGAAAGCCCCAGAGACACACTGCCCTCACACTCTTGCTGTAACTTGAAACTCCATCTAGGGATTTTGTCCTTGAGCTTAAGGATTTGGGGGCATTTTCTCTACTGGGAGTGACACTGAAGGGCCTATGATCAAATTGTTCCAATCATGAACATCTTAGCATAGATTCCTTCATACCTATTTCTGACAGTGGTTCTGATGAAGAATATAAGAAAAGTATAAAGATGCAGTACTTCCCCGGCCACCTCTGACAGTCCCTGGCCCCTCCAGCACACACACAGCATGCCCATAACTTGATCATTCAACTGTTACCCAGACTATCAGAGGGAACATGAATCTGAGAAATCATGAGCATTCTTTAGTAATTTTAGTGCAATACATCCAATGTAAGAAATACCTGTATATTTTTAAAAGAAGACTAAAAGAGGGAATGAATACAAAGGAGTTAAATGCTAATGGCAGAAGTTTAGACATAGTGGCTCCTGGATGAACGATTTGCTGTGCACCTCAAGTCAATTATGGTAGGTACTTACTTACTTCCCCTAAGTGGGAAATTTTCCTGACAGTAGAATTTGGCATCTTTGACTATATAATGAATGAATCTAAGGGGAGAATTAAAATAAAGGTTAAGTCTTAACTGGGAAACACCCTCCCCAAACTTAAGCCTGGCAGATATCATCAGCAGCATGCCTGACTATTTTTAATGGCTAGGAGGAAATGTTAATCATTACGGTTATCCCAAGTCTTCTCTGCATAAATAATAACATCATTACCAACAGATTTTTGGCTCCACCAATTTTCTTTTAAACATGCAGACTAGTCAAAATGAAATACTTATTAGAGAAGGATTGGATAAGGGTGAAACTTGAAATGATCACTCAAAATAAGAAAAAAAAATCAGCCTCATTAAAAGGAGAAAAATATGGGCATTCAGAGCTAGCCAGACGCCAAAAATATGTATGAATAAACAGCAAAGCAGCAATACTGTGTTGGTATCATGACTGTTGAGGATGCAGAGACTCAAAAGACGTCACCAGGGAAGTTGGTGCCAACCCCCAGCACATGCTCAGAACGTTTATAGATGCCCAGCCGTCCGGTGGGTTGAAAACATTATTTCCAGCGGGAACATTTCCTTTGGCTTATGATCACTGTATGACCTAAAGCCTCGGACTTCCTAGTCCTTGTTATTTTTATTCTAACTTCTTTGCTGCAAAAGCTACCCCATTTAAATGAATGTCTAATTTTTTTCTGAATCGTCCTAAGCTATCTATAACAGTTATTCTATGATTGAATTTCTAAAGTTAATTGTTAAGTTAAAAAAGACTCATTAGTGTTAAATTTTTATGCCTTTTCATTTCATCAAGTGTTCTTTGTTATTAAAAATTAAATAAAAACACCCAGCTATCCTTTCCTTTAGGATATTATTTTAGAGTGCCTTTCAGATTTCTACTTTTATTCAAATTAAAATTTCCTACCTATTCACCTCTGTACTCTATCTTGCTTCTTGGACTGTAATTAATTTAATTGACCTTTCCTTAATTATTTCTTGTCCAGCTCAGGCAATTTTGAGATGAAGAAGATGAAATGACCAGGTCACTTAAAATTTGAATACATACTTTGTAAAAATGAAAATAATTTATCACATTGTTTTCTGTAACTCTTTTAACCCAGGATAGCTCTTATTGACTTATTTGATAACCACTTTTCTTTAAGAAAATTACTCTTTTCATTTTCCATAGGAATGTCTTCATGCTTTTCCAAGAAGGATTAAAAATTCTTTCAGTTGTCCTGAAGACATTATTTAGGTCATTTCCTTCGGAAATGCATTAGAGTCATAAAATCTCAAGACAAATTTCTGTCTTTGGTAAAGTCCTCTACTTGGTTAAATAAAATGTCAACTGCCTAGGTACTTCTAGATTTCCATGATTATGGGTTTTGAATGACCCACTAGTACTTAACTCCAGAGAAGCCCTTAACTCCACCAATAAAGCCCACTTAGGCAGCCACGTTACATACAATTCTGTTTAGTTGGCTACTGATAATTAGAACAGAGGCAGGCACCAACCTGAGGGCAGGCAGTCCTTAGGTTCCCCCACAAATTTATGAGGTGACTTTGGCACAAAAATGCCACTCAAATGGGGATGCACCAGACAATCAAATTCTCACTTTGGGGAATTTGAATTAGGAAATGTAGAAAGAATGAAGAAAGAATAGAAACTAAGGCTGAAAATGTGTGCAGAAAATGATGAGAGACTTTTAGACAGAGGAGGGACCAAAAGGCACAAGTATCTCAAATTATAAGAAGGTCAAACCTATGAATAGGAAGAAACCATAGGTTAATAGCAACTATGATACAGAGAAATGAGAGAGTAGAAGATGAAGAGATTTCTCCCTACTTTGTGCTCAGAGAGAAGCAGACACGTGGAGAAATGTTGAGTTATTATTTCTTGTTATTATTTCAGTTATTATTGCTAGGCAAGCAGGGATGATCCATGAACTCTCGCTGCTGAAAATTCTAGAGCTGCCTTGGATTAAAAATGTTGGTTGAATTCCAGTCTCTATGCTTCCCATTCATGGATTTCTATGAGATTTTATCTTGCATATCAATTTATGCAGCAACTCCATACTGGAACTGGCTTGAGGGAGTCTCTGCTCCTAGAAACTCAAGAACCCAACCATAGTAATCACTTTGATCTCTTCATCAGCTGATCTCTTCTCTAGCTGAGATCTATCCTAATTGCTTCCACCCCAATTGCTTTTTCCAGATATGTTATCCAGCCTTCCCTTGTACACCCACTCCCATTCCCATATTATCAAATCTACATCATTTCACTTTATGTGGTCTTCCTCTCTAGAAAGTGAGCCTGTAGGAGGAATTCCCTTGTTAGTCTTTTTTTGTCACTAAAGTCTAATGTCATACCTAGGAAATAGTTGATAATTGATAGATATCGATGAACTTAATAAATGAATGACTCCATAATCTACACTTTAATATTCATTCTCTTCCAGGTTGCTAAAAAAATACATCAAACTTAGAAGTGAACATTGGAAACATAGACAATGTTCAAAAAAGAGGCAAAAGTTTGAATAGATCCTTCACAAATGAGAGTATCCAAATGGAAAATAAGTATATGAAAAAGTGTTTAACATCAATAGTGGTCAGAGAAATGCAAATTCAAACCACCATATCACAACATAATGATCAGAATAGCTATAAATTTCAAAAATTAATAATGCTAAACATTGCCAAACATGTGGTACCACTGGAATTTTCATACGTTGCTAGTGAAACTAAAGTTGGCGCAACCATTTTGAAAAATAATTTGGTAGTATCCACTAAAGCTAAATATATACCTGCCTATAACATAATAATTCTGCTCCTAGGTATATACCCAAGACAAGTAAATGGTTTATTCACTGAAAGGCAAGAATTTTGTAAGAATTTTGTAAGAACTTTATTCTTTTTTTCCAGTGGTGCTGGGGATTGAACCCAGGGCCTTTAACATGCTAAGCACACACTCTATCACTGAACTATATCTCCAACCTCAAGAGCTTTATTCTTAATAGCTCAAAACTGGAAACAACCAAAATATCCATCAACTATAGGTCAAGTATACATGCATGTAAACATACACATATACCCCCCACACACAAATTTATTAGTCATAATATATTCATTGAAAACATTGCAAAGCAATGAAAAAAAATAAGCTAGGATATATGCAACACCATAAATGACTCTCGCAGATATAATATTGGGGAAAAAATGCAGGCACAGTAAACACTATACTGTACTCCTTTCAAATGAAGTTTACAATAGGCAAAACTAATATATGATGATAAAGATCAAAATTATGGTAACCTCAGAATGGGGATAGCTACTGAAAGGAAGCTCTGGAGACTTAGTCTGAGTGGTGGTTACACAGAAGTATACAAATATAAAAGTTCATTGATCCACATATCTAAGAGGCAAACATTATAATACAGGTATATTATAATTCAACTTTAAAAGGCAAACATTGGAAAGCATATTTCTTCTGAGGAAATGTACTTTGTTAGGATGCTTTGAGGATTAACTATTATGTGAATGTTTAAGCCTTACAAGAATGTTTTTCTCCATAATAGGGGTTAGGGCTGTAGCTCATTGGTAGAGCACCTGCCTGGTACATGTGAGGCACTGGGTTCGATCCTCAGCACCACATAAAAATAAATAAAGATATTGTGTCCAACTACAACTAAAAAAAATTTTTAAAAAAGAATAGTACCTGTACTCAAAGTAGAAACCAAAATGAACTGGGGAGATTGGGAGTTAGAAGACCTGGGTCCTCCTAATTATGTAAAGTTGATCAAGGTACTGAATTTGAACTTCAATTTTCTTTACTCTTACTTCCCTGCTCTAATGAGAGGAAATGAACAAGTAAGATCTAAAGAGTTCCATAAGATGTTAAGTGCTAAAGAGAAAAAGAAGTTAAGAACAGGAAATAAGGAGGGCAGGAGTGTGAGGGAGTTGTGATTTCTAATAGTATAGTCAAAGGAAATGCTCACTGATAAGATGACAGTTCAGCAGCAATACAAAAGAGGGGAGGGTGAGAGAAGTATCAGACGGAAGAAGGTCCTAGATGAGAAGAACAGCAAGTGCCAAGACTCTACAGCACAACTGTTCTTTATTGTGACACCAACCCCTCTCCCAACCTGCATCCAAGGTCAAACACCCGAGTCAACAGGGAAACAGGTTTGAGAAGGCCAGAGTGCCTGCGGCATAGTGGAGAAAGCACAGCAGAAGATAAGGTTGGAAGGGCAGAGGGTGCAGGGAGACGATGGAGGGTCTCCTAGGCCAATACAGAGACTTTGACTTACAAGAGAAGCCATCAGAAGTTTGGATATACCTGTAATGTGATCTGGCTTAGGACTTTAAAGGTTTTTAGCAGCCATTTTAACTGCTTCATGAAATTATACTGCAGAGGGAGCAAAGATGGAAGAAGAAAGACAAGTCAGGAAGCTGTTATGCTAATCCAAGTAAAAGGGCGATGGTAACTCCAGAGATGGAGAAAAGTGGTGAAATTCTGAGTATATTTTGAAGATAGAGGCATCAGAATATACTGAGAGATTGAATGTGGGACATGAGAAATAGAGAAGTCAAAGATAACTCCAAAGTTTAGGGCATGAGCAATTGAAAGGATAGAATTTTCATTTATTGAGATGAGAAAAACTGTCAGGTTTGGGAGGGAAGATTAGAACTTCACTTCTGGTCATGATCAGCTTGAGATGCCTATTAGAAATCCAAGTGAGGATAATGACCTGGCAGATGGATATTAGAATTTGGAGGTTAGGAGAAAAAATAAGGATAAAAGTATTTATCTGATAATTATAAGTATATAGATTTATTTTAACTATTTTAAATGATGACACTGGGAACAATAACTCAAGAGTGAAGATGAATGGAGACGAGGTCCAAATATTATATAAAATATTGCATGTAAAACCTGAACACAGGAGGTATAGACTCCTGGGGTTTGAAACACTTCCCAACTACCTTTTAAAAATCATGAATTGTAACCTGATTGTTCAGTTTCCAGGACATTGACTAGGCATTTATACTAGCGTTCAGGAGGACTGTGGCTTAAAAATTGCATATGTGGATGTAGCAGTCTTCCCAATCGGTAGGCACTCAATAAGCATTTGTTCTTTTCTCTTAACATGCCAATAATTCCTATTAGAGAGACAATAGCCCAGACATAAAAGGGAAGGGTGGTTAATAAACAGAAAATTGACCACTTCTTTTGTCCTTCATTGTGACACCAACACCTTTCCCAACCTGCATCCAAGGTCGAACACCAGAGTCAACAGGGAAACAGAAGAGTGACAGAAGCACAGGTGAAGAAATCACAGACAAGCAGTTTTGCCAGCTCATCTAATAGTGTTCCCACTTATGTGTACATACAAATGTGGCCAAATCCAGGGGGGAAAAATGGTGCAAGAATCATGGGGGAAATGTATAGGGAAAGCTTCAAGCCGCCACTTTGGGAAATTCTTCCATTCAGGGGCATAATGGTCAAGGTGGAGGGAAGACAGGCTCCAGCTGGTCCTCAGTCACTCCCAGGGCACTTGCCATGCTGGATCCCAGGACAAATATCTTGCTGCTTTCTGAGCTTGTCTCACCAAACTCTGAACTCTCTTAATTCTATGAAAGCCAAATACTTCAAGGTCCTGATATGGTGCCCGGCCTTGAGAGAAACATAGGCCGTTTTCAAACCTGGCTCAAAGTTCTGTTGTGCTAGAGTCATTCAGTCTATTGTAATCTTCAATGGAACACCAGAAAGGGAGAAAGCAAAATCTTTTAATGTGATTTATCCACATGTCCTATACGTGAGGCTATCCCAATGGCCCTCATTCATGGATCTACTCATCTGCTACAAGTACTTCTTGCCTCCATCTTCCTGTCCATTTCCCCACCCAAAAACTCGGCCCTGCCCTGGATGTCAGACAGAAACATGCCAGACACCTAACCTCTCAACCTAGGGAGGGTGGGTAAGCTGATTGAGAAAGAGTGTCTCTGCAGTGATCACTGGGCTCCCCAGTGCCACCATTTCTGTCCTGCTGAGATGAATTCTTTGTAACCTAATGCACTCAGGCCCAGATAGAGCAGTTGCTAGTAGGATAAATGCGGTGTCCAATTAACTCACAGAGCATTTACATTTCAAATTCAGTTTCAAGGTCATGTACAGCTGAGCCTGCTGAGATTCTATTCCCCACCCTGAAATCCCAACATCTTGAGTGGGTGCCACCAATGTAACTACCTAAGATCTATGACAAAGATATTTCTGTCAAAAGGGAGTTGACATGTTCCCTCTCAAGCCTAGAATTTAAATATATGTCTCAGGCAGGATTCTGAGCACTAAATTTATGCCTCTATATACTAAATCTAACCACTCTTGATAACGGGATTTTTTTTTAATCCTCCAAGGTGCTCCTGGTCCTTGCTTAACTGTTCATGACTTAAGAACAACAATAATAATAATTCAAGATAGTGTTTTCTAGTTTTTCCTGTTTTAAAAGACAAAAAAAAAAAAAAAGTCTGATAAATGTATCTTAAAGCCAGGCTCACTCCTGTCATCCCAGCAGCTCAGGAGGCTGAGGTAGGAGGATCATGAGTTCAAAGCCAGCCTCAGCAATTTATAGAGGCCCTAAGCAAGTCAGTGAGACCCTGTCTCAAAATAAAATACACAAAGAGCTGGGGATGTGGTCCAGTGGTTAAGTCCCCTTGGGTTCGATCCCTGGTACAAGTGTGTGTGTGTGTGTGTGTGTGTGTGTAAATACAACCCCCCCCCACACACACATATAAACTTAGCATTAGAAATAATGGAGAAAAGTTTTTCCTTTCTGTGAAATAAATGTGAATGTTTTCAATGTAGGTTAGAATTTTAATATATTAATCTTAGATTTAAGGAGTAAGTTGGGTGGGTTTTTTTTTTTTGCCTTTCTCTTTAAAAAAAATAGTTTACTTGTGATATAATAAATATTGTCTCGTATTCACGACCAACATTTAGCATAGAAGCTCCTACGTTACCAAAAGATTTTCTTGAAATTAGAAAGAACATTTAAATTATCTGAACTGTGGCTTTTACACGGGTATATACTCAGTCATTATAAGGTCCTTTAAAATTCCTTCTATTATTTCTGTCTTCTGACACCATAGTTAAAAACACCTCTGACAAAAATTTCTTGTATAAGTAACATTCTTTAAATGCAACCCAAATGCATCATTTGAAAAGACTTGATAAGCATACTGTGCTCACCAGGGATTTCAAAATTTTGTTCCTACTGTCAACTCCTGTTTATTGGTCCATCCGGTGATAAGAGGCATTCAACATTATTTACAAAGAGTTTTTTGCATCCACTTGAGTGATGGCCCTAATTTCCAACATCTATGCACATTTATCAACACAGAATATTTTCCAGTCAAGTAGGAGCTGTGTCAGGACCTGGTTAAAAGTAACATTTCAGATCAAATTCAACATATAAGAATATTTTTGTAATGCTAAAAATATAGATAACTGGAACTTTTCCAATAAAGTTTATGAAAATCTCCAGATGTGAATTTAACTTCAGAAGACAGTCTGTTTTTAGTTTTAAGGGATTTGATTTGTTTTGCTTGTTTTAGTGCAAAAACAAATTTCCCTTGGCAATCAGTATTGCTGTTTTCTAAAACTATTTTTTTCTCTAATTTTTCCGGCAAAGGGAGAACTATTTTAATTGACATTTATCACCAGACAGAATAAGAATCATTTCAATTCTGAAGTTTTGGAAGAAACATTTCCCATCTGTTTCAATAACCCAACTGGCTAATTACATTGCCAAGAATAATTTGTCACAAACGGAAAGACCATTCTTTGGGGGAAAACTCTTACTGCTTTATCTTATATCACAAACTCACTGATGAGCATCATAACTTATGAAACTAACTTAAGCCGTGGATATAGTCCATATAAAATACATGCCAAAGGGAATCACAGAATGCTGGTTAGTAATTTACGTTGCCTTCAAAAGAGCAGGTGGAATCTCTTGGTTAGTTTATATCAGAGAAATCTCTTATATTAGCTATATTCAGGCCACAGGAATATGGAGGGAGAAAATGCAGGAGTGTGTCTGTCTTCTGATTTCAGCATTGCAGGCAGCAGTACAGTGTGGTAGCAATGAGTATTGAATCCTAGCTTGAGCACATGTTTGGCAAACTATATAAATTTGGGGTGCCTTGGAGTCCTTATTTGTAAAATGGACAAACCCACAGTAATAGCAACTATCTCCCAGTGTTGTTGAGAATTAAATTAGCAAACACATTTAAAGTTCAGTGAATGCTAGCTATTAGTATTAATAATATTATGATGGTGGTGATTAATATTACTATACTCCTTTGGTTATTAACAACTTACTACTCTTCCAGATCCCCAAGAGAAGCACACTCTCCCTGCCAGGGCTTGCTCCTTGAGTTTTCATGATCAGCATGGCTCTCGATTCTGGCTGCACATTAAAACCACCTGGAAAACTTAAGAGGAAAGAGATGCAATGCCCAGGAGCCACCAGGAAGAGATTCAGATTTGGCAGGTCTTGGATAAAGCCCCAAAACAACAAAATATTTTGTTGTTTTTAGTTTCCCAAGTTTCCCTAGTGAACAGTCAATCTTAGAAGGACAGCTGAATGTTAGCTGGGAGGAAAAGCTCACTTACAACTAGGACAGGCAAGTAAGAAGGAGGGGGAGAAAACAGGTGGGACGACTCTCAATACTGTCCAGAGTGCTCGAATTTTAGGGCTCCTTCTAGCTCAATTATTTCTTGATGTGGCTAATATTAGGTTTGACAAACAAGCTTCCTGGTGACCTCTGCCCTATTCTCTGCCTCCAACCATACCTCTTTACCTTTCAGTGCCCCCACTTAAGAAATATCAGAAGGGGTAATGGCAGGAAGATCACAAGTTCAAGGCCAGCCTCAGAAAATTAGCAAGGCTCTAAGCGATTTAGTGTGACACTGTCTCTAAATTGTAAAAATTAAGTAAAAAAGGACTGAGGCAGTATCTCAGTGGTAAAGAACTCCTGATCAGAAGCGGTCTTCATTGTTGTTATTATTTTTGTGTTTCGCAACAAGGTCCTGTTATGTTTCCTGGGCTGACCTAGAACTTGTAATCCTCCTGCATCCCCATTAGTTGGGACTACAGGTGTGCAAACCAGCACCTGGCTCCAAATCCATCTTTGAATATTTAATTTGTAAATTCCCAGCAAGGAACCTCATTCCTTACAGCTCAGACAGATTAAATGTAGTTCATGATGAATGATTTCAACTCAAGGGACTCAAGCACTAAACAGACGTGCTTGTTCTTTTCAGGGAAAGGAGCTCCAAACCATGAGGATGAACTGGATTGTGGTTCTTGTCTTATAAGAGCTTCAAAAGCTCACTTTACTCTTGAATAATAAGAGAAGAAAAAGAGAAAAATTAGGACAATACCCACATTCAGAGTTGGTGAAATGCACCATACAAGAAGAAGCAGGGGAAAAGTCTTACATTTCTGATGTTTTACAAAAACCTGAAATTCTGAGTGATCTTATTCTTTCATTTCTGTCTTCATTCCACATATTCATTACAGAAAAATATCAAAAAGTAGTAGAAAGTACAAAAAGGAAGCTAAAAATGACTCATAAATCCAACATTTTCTTTCCTTTATTCTTAGTGTAAGAATAAAGTGAAAAGTTTAACATTTTCCATTTCTCTGAAGGTAACTGCTTCCAAAAATGTTTTGCATTTATTTGTGTATATTAATCTTAGATTTTTAATTATAATGCTAATCACTTTATGCAAATAATGAAACTCAATTCCCACAGTGACCCTTTCCTGTGGTTTGGATCTTAAATGTCCTTCAGAGTCTTATGGGCTAAAGGCTTGGTCCCAGCCTGGCACTGTTGGGAATTGGTGGTAGGGATGGAGTTGAGTAGGAGAACTTCAAGTCACGGGGTGTGCCCCAGAAGGGGATTGTGGGACCCTGGTCCTTTGCTGTCTCTCTTTGCTCCCTGACCATAAGGTAAGCAGTTTGCTCTTGTCAGGCTGCCAATTTGTGCGCCTTCAGAGAGGCCTATAAGCAATGGGACAATTGACCATGAACTGTAACTTCCAAAACTGTGAGCCAAAAGAAAATATTTAGAAGTTGATATAAGCTGATTATCTCAGGTACTTGTTACAGTAATGGAAAGCTGGGTAATGTGCCCTTGGAGTTAGAAACTATTGGAATAAAAATAGCAGATTCTCACTCCCACTTTAGAAGTGAGGAATCAGAGCCTTAGAGAAGTTACTGGACCCGAACATTCATGCATTCATTTAACACATCTTTATTGAGTCCCTACCATGTGCCAAGCAGGATGCTGAGGCCTAAGGGATATAAGACCCATAATCCTCTCTGACTGCCCTTACTGCTGTCAACCAGCTCTAAACTAGCATCACCTTCTTCCTGGATTGCTATAACAGCTTCCAACCATTCTTTCCACCGCTGCCCTTCCTCCTCTGAAGTCTGTTCTAAAATAGTAATTATGTCACTCCTCCACTCAAATACTTTTGATGACCCTCCAGGTCCTCAGAATAAAAGCAGAAGACCTTCAAGGGGTGAAGAAAACCCCACACCTGTCTCTTGCATCCTCTCATCTGCCCACTCTCCCTCTCTGAGATCTCTGTTCTCAACACTCTGGTTTCTTGCTGTCCATGCCAGGTGTCTGAGCCCCTTTTGTGCTGCTATAACACAATACTAAAGACTTGGTATGTTACAAAGAAAAGAGATTTATATCTCACAGTTCTGGAGGCTGAGAAGTCCAATATCAAGGTCCTGGCATCTAGCAAGGGCTTTCGTGCTCCATCATCCCACACTCCAAGGCAAGGGAAAGTGGGGAAGAGAGGAGGGAGGGAGGGAGTCATAGTGGAGAGGGGGCTAAACTCATCCATTTATCAGGAACCCACTGCCACAATGACTAATGCCCTCCGGCAGTAAGGGCATTAATCCATCCGGAGGGCAGAGCCCTGATTACCTAACCACCTATTGAAGGCCCAGACCTTAGCGGTTAAGTGTCTAACACATGACCTCTAGGGACTCATTCAAACCTTAGCCGCAGGCCTCCCTTTCTCAGAGCCTTTGCCTACCCAGCCCCCTCAGCCTGGACAGCCCTTACCCCACACCAAGGGGCTTAGATATGCCACTGCAAAATATGTCACTCTGGCATTTATTTTGAGATGGAGTCATCTGGGAAACAGTAGAAGCAGGAAGGACTTTCAGACCCACATTTCCCACTTCTACCTAAAAACAAGTCATAAAATATCCCACGAGAAACATTTCCCCCAGCTTTGGAATGTAAGCTTTCTGAGGGTAAGCACCCCTTGAAGGTCTTCTGCTTTCAATCCTTCCATTTCAATGGAATGACTGTTCTACCCTTTGAAACATTTATTTATTTAACAAGTACTTAGCACTATGTGCCAGACACTGTTTAAACAAAATCAAATTCTTAATATTCTTCTGCAAATATCAACTCATTTAATCTTCACAATTCCTCTGTGGGATAGGAAGTATTGCTATCCCTATTTGGAAGAGGAGAAATCAGAGGCCCACAGAGTAAGGTAACTTGGTCAAGGTCACAAAGAATGAATCTAGCAGTCTGGCTCCTAGGTCCAAGCTGTTAGCCACCTCACCTTCAAAAACATACTCTCTTGTGAGCATCAATGCAGACAGGACCTGAGACATGATCTGTCCTCCTCATTTCTACAATGACGACTTTCTCTAAACCCAAAATATAAATTTACAATTACTTTAGCTAGTACTTAGGAAGTAAATGAAAATCAAGGTTGTGAGGTACTTTGATTTCAGTGAAGAGTGCAATAAATAAAACACACCTAGATTATTTTCCTGTACTGGAGGCGAGGTACATGGAGTCTATGGGTTTCCTTTTTCATCACACATCTTATTTCTGAAGCAAGGAAAACTGAGGTTCAGAACTATAAGTGTTTATGTTTCAAGTCTCACGTAAAATATACAGCAATAGGCCTTACTAGTTGACTGCCATGATGTTGAAAGTACTGTTTAATGATTCAGGGCAGGAACAGTAGATTAAATGTAATGCCCAAGAATTGAATGAAGTGTTTCAAGGATGGTACAGATTGTTCCAAGAACTTTCTATTTAAACAACATGACACTGTGCAAGAGATGCAGATTGGATCATATTTTACTTTTAATATTTTGGGATAAGCCAAGGATAATAAATGTATAAACCAGGCTCAGGTCCGTCAGCTCTGAAGTTCTTTAGCTTCTGATGCCATTCTTTTGTTGGTTTATTTTAATTTTATTTCTTTTTCTTTTTTGCAGGACTAAAATCAAACCCACAGCAGGTACCTGCTAGGTGAATGCTCTACCACTGAGCTATCTATACCCCCAGCAATTTTTTTTCCCTTTTCTATAATAGACTTTCAGTTGCCAATTGTGATTAAAAAATCATTTTTAAGAAATATATTGAAAATTGATAACACAAGACGTATCAGAGATTTTGCTTTTCTTCCAAATGTTAATTTGTTATGGAAACTATATTAACAAGTGCAAAAGGAAATGTTTTAAATAAAAATGGTCATCCATAACCCTATTATCAAAACACAATAGTTCTCTTCATGTTTTTCTGTATTTTTCTAGTCTTTGTTTATAGACTCATTTGCTCAAAACAAAACAAAACAAAAAATCAATAAATCTCTGATTAAAGGAAGAGTTGGGTCATTTGTACAGTTGAATTCAGTCACTGCCACGCTCTCGCTAGGAACCTCCTTAAACACAGCAAACACTTGGTGTGCTGAAATCATGGCGTGATGGAGCAAGCTGAAGGGACCTCAGAGATTATCTGGCTCACTGTCTGCATTTTAGTGGTGACTGTATTGTCAGAAGTAGTTATAACAGCTGCTGCCATTCATTCAACATCAGGGAGATGGGCTGGATACTTGCTATGCATTTCTTCCAATCTTCCTGGCAATTATGCAAATGAGAGAGTAGAAATGATCTAGGTTTGAGACCTGAAGCATAAGGACAACATAGAACTAACTTTATGGGGTTACAGGGAGGATTAACTTAGGTGAAATAAGTAAATCATTTGGTATGCAGCCTAGGTATTTTTATTTTCGGCAGCCATTTATCAGATGAGGAAATCAAGGCTCAGAAAGATGAAATAACTTGGTTAGAGCACTTGGTAGAGCACTTGCCTAGCATACCTGACATTGAACTAGTGTCTAGTGCAATGTTTCACAACTATACTCAGTGGATCATGTGCTTTGAAATCCCCTGGGTGCATGATAAAAGTTCAGTTTCCTGGGTCCTTCCCCAAATTGCCCAGTCAAACCCTCTGGAAGTAGAGGACAAGGATAAGCATTTAAATGTTCACCAGGGGCTTTTGCCCATTACAATTCAGAAGCATGGATGCTCAGCTTTCCAAACTCACCAGCCGCATTCCTGGACTCTGCCTCAATTTTCCCCCTCTATAAACTGGGAATAACATTTCTTTCCCTTTAGCTAATTGAGAGGATTACATTAGTGATTACATTAGAGGATTACATTAGAGGATTACATTAGTGAGGTTGAATTTGCTTTGTAAACAAAAAAATTATCATTTCTTTATATCTGAATCAAGACCTTGACAAACAGCAAAGGACAATGTCCAACGTCTCTAAGGTAAGAAGGCCATCTCACACACAGGTCTAGCCAGGTAGCCAAAAACATTATACAAGTACAAGTTGAGCAACCATAATCTGAAAATATGAAATCTGAAGTGCTCCAAAATTCAAAATTTTTTGAGTCTTGGCATAACCACAAGTAGAAAATTCCATATCTGAACTTGTGTGACAAATCACAATCAAAATACAGATGAAGTAAAAATGTTGTATAAAATTACCTTCGGGGGGTGGGGTTGTAGCTCAGTGGTAGAGCACTTGCCTAGCATACCTGAGGCACTGGGTTTGGTCTCTACCACAACATAAAAAAAAACACAACACAACAAAACAAAAATCTAAATAAACAAAATAAAGGTATTATGACCATCTACAATTAAAAATGTTTTTAAAAAATTACTTTCAGGCTATGTGTATAAGATACATATGAAACATAAAGAAATTTTGAGCTTGGGTCCTATCCCCAAGATACCTCATATATATGCAAAATTTGCAAGGCAGTACACTTCTGGTCCCAGGCATTTCAGATAAGGGATGCTCAAATTGTGATCTGTTTTCTTTCATTACTCGAACTTTAGCCCTAAACATATAGACACTGTTTTGAAGACTTGATGTCACCTTCCCCTTTCTCTGCTGCCATGGTCTTCCCACATGAGAATGACATCGCCATATTGATGCTGTTCTTCACTGTATTCTTTCCTTGCCCAGTAGAGTCCGTTGTATTTCTCTGTGGATGACAAGGAAGCCCAACGTTTGCTGAAGAGGTCTTTTGGCTCCGTGTTTATATTTGAAGCTATTATAGTATTCTGACATTTTCTTTTCCAGGTATAAGATTATGAGTTAAATCAACACATAATCAAACCAGCTCATTTGGCTAATCTCCCTCTTAAGGCAGTAGCTTTTAGTGGGGGGACTATGAGCATCAGGCAGAGAAAAAGCCCCCAAGCCATAAGAGTAAGAAATACTATGTGAGCTGTGGGCAGAACAGGACTGAACAGCAGGAAGGATGGACCCCAGTGAGAAGCAGCAGGAACTGGTTGCTGCCCACTCTCACCCACGAAGCTAGCTAGCCTCTCCATGGAAACTCCTCACAAAGAGAATGGAAAATTTTTTTTTGCTAGGAGAATGTGGGTTTTCATCTGCCTCAAGGAAAATTTTCAGGTCCATCTTGGCTCTGAAAGCATGCAGTTTCCTAGACCCACACCCTCTAAGGTCATTGGACATGTTTGTATTCTGTTTGACTAGTTCCTTCTTTGCTCCATTTTTGTGAGTCTTGTGGAACTACAGATTGTGATTCTGAAGTCCTCTACTTCAAGTGATTTCTCTGAGGTTGAACTTGCAGTCCAGGCCTACTCAATAACTGTTTTGCCCTGGGAGATATATATATATATATATATATATATATATATATATATATATATATATATATATATATATATATATATGAAGAGAAGCAGCTTTGCATTTTTTGCTCACAAAGCTGGAAAGATGAAACTTAAGGGACATTGTTAGTTATCATCACAACTGTGGAGAGAAAGTCTGCCTGAAGAAAAAAGGAAATAAAGCCATGCTGAATTCAGAATTGGAACCAAGAGGAAAGACCTGTTCCTGGTAACTCCTTGGAACCCTCTAACAAAATCTCTTATGGCTTCAACTAGAATGAATTTGCTTTCTATCTCTTATACACCAAGTTTTTATTTCTCTCTTGTTTCCTCACACAGAACCTGGATACACGCTATTCCTGATTTTCAGACCACAATCTGTAATAAACTGTCTCTACATATTCCTCATCTTGGTCAACTATCCTCTTGGAAAACAGCATTGAAAAGGTTTGGAAGCTTGACATATTAAGCATGACAGAGCCTGGCTTAATATGCTACTTCTCCCAGGATGCTATGCATCACCACCACCAACAACAACAGCTACTCTTTATTGAGTGGCAAGTACTATGCTAAGCACATTATATACATAAAATCTTTTATTTCTGATAACAATTCTAATATTCCCATTTCATAGGTAAGGAAACTGAGATGTTGTGGTAAGAAAACTCAACCAAAGAGACAGTCCCAGCTGGGTGATATAGGGCACATCTGTAATCTATGCTACTGGGGAGGCTAAGGCAGGAGGATCACAAGTTGAAGGCCAGCCTGGGCAACTTAGCAAGACCCTGTTTCAAAATAAAATAAAAAAGGCTCATGATGTAGCTCAGTAGCAGAGAGCTTGCCTAGTATGCTGGAGACCCTGGGTAGAAAGAAAGAAAAGAAGGGAGGGAGGGAGGGAAAAGAAAAGAGTCCCTTATAGTACAATCACAGAAACTTGCAACTAGAGGTTGTCTGCCCATCACTCCTTAAACCTATGTCACCATCCATATGGCCTAGTTCCCCACACAGCCAGTGGGGCAGTGGGGCAGTGGGGCAGGGTTGGTCAGGGAGCCCCATGTTTTGCTTTTTATCTGGGGACTTAATAGTTAAGAGAGGCCATAGTTCAGCATTTGCCAAGCAAAAAGGAAGGCCATGTACCATCTGCTCAAAACAAGTGAGAAGCAGGCTGAATGCCCAGGAACACTGGCCAAAAGAGAGTGGGGCAAGACAATATTCACCATGAACTCTTATCCATATAGTGAACATGTGGCTGAATCACCTCAGGAAAGGGACCAATGATGTCGGGAATGTGACCCAGAAAGGTGAGCCGGTGTATTCTGGTCAAGCCCCTTGCAACACTGATTCTTGCCAAATTTAGGAGCTGCACAAGCACCACACACAAAGTTTCTTGCCTCCTATTCCTCTCTGCTTCCATCCTTCCTCCTGCTTTCCTGTCTTCAGTGAGCCTCTATGACATACTGAGAGAAGATTCCTGCCTTTGGGGAGGTTATAATTCACTGGAAGAACAGGCAAAAAAAAAAAAAAAAAAAAAAAAAAAAGACAGCATTAATAACAGAGCCTACACAGGGAGAGAGAAGAAGCAGCATGGGTTTAGGAGCCTAACAGATTTAGCTCAGAACCATGACTATGCCTCCTACCAACGGACATGATCTTGGGCCTGTATGTGTGTGCCTGTATTTTCTCATCTATAAAATGAGGATAATAATCATCTCTATTTAAATAGGATGTTGGAATGACTAAATGAGGTATACAATCCATGTGAAAACCCTAACATGGTACCTGGAAAATATGAAGTGTTTAATAAATGTTTCTACTACATCTCTGCAAATGTTTGTCCTGAAGCAGCAAGCTCATAAGGCAGCTCTTCTTCATTTCTGATTTCATTCGGCCAACATTAAAAGCCTACCTCGAACACAGCATATAGGAATAATCAAAGATTATAAGGCCTAATCTAATCTCTATCATCAGGAGATAAGTAAATTAGCAGAGGAACAAGATAGATTCATAGGAAGCTGTTTATATATTAAACACTAAAAAGTATGATTTAAATAATAAATGTCATAGGGCATGATGGCACTCACCCATGATCCCAGCAACTAGAGAGGATGAGGCAGGAGGATGGCAAGTTTGAGGCATCTGATCAGCACCCTGCCTTAAAATTTAAAATAGAATCGGCTGGGGATGTAGCTCAGTGGTAGAGCAACCCTGGACTCCATTTCCAGTACATCAAATCTAACAACAACAGCTACAGCAACAACAACAACAATAAATGTCCCTGGAGGACTAAAATGGTCAGAAAATGTTCCATGGAATTGATGGGCCTGAAGCTGGACTTTGAAATAGGGATGGGGAACCAGAATGAGTAAGTTTTTTTCAGGGGATGAGAGAGGCCAGCCTGCCTAGGGTTTGCTTCTTCCTGGGAATCTGTAGATTAGAACATGGGAAAGGTCTGTTGGGTTCCTTTTATAGGCTAGGGAGCATTAACTTGATCCTGGATTCAGTGGGTAGCCACGAAGGTTTGCACATTGGAGAGCAGCCAAGTTCAGGAATATCAGCTGCTCCATGCACACAAGGTAGAATCCTGGGGACCAGCTTCCAAGGGAGTAGAAGTGGGAGATGAATTTGGTGACTACAATGGCTCATATAGGGGGCAACAGAGACCTGAACAGGCTGTAGTACTAGAGAAGAAAAACAAGCTGTCCAAAGCAGACATTTTAAAACTATTTTTAAAAATCTTTAGTAAAATGCGTGTAACATGAAATTTATCATCACAACCATTTTGACGCATGCAGTTCACTTGCGGTAAGTGTACTCATGTCGCTGTGCAACCAAACCCCACAATCTTTTCATCTTGCAAAGCTTAAATTATAACCATTAAGCACCAAGTCCCCATTTCCTCCTTCCCCCGCACCCCGCAGCCCCTGGCAAGTACTTTTGCACAACAGAAATTTTGTATCATCATTTAGAACCCTAGGTTTCAAGAGCATAAAACAATTTAAGCTAACTACAAAGAAGATGGGAAGAGATTACGGATTTGTAAAAGAAGATCATGATGCTCCCAGACAGGAATGCACCTGGGCTTCTAAACTGACTGGAATCAACCAGAAAGGTATCAGCCTCCTCTAAGTCCATATCTGCTTCTTTATACACTATTTCATTCTCTCTAGGTGTAGTGAGAAGGAGAGAGAGAGAATGGATTTGATTGGCTTTACCTGCAGCAATTGCCTGTCACTGTTCCGGTCAGCTGTTGCCTACAAAAGAACCATGGACATAGTACATATATGGCTGCTAGGGCTGGTTTCAAGGAAGGGCAGTGGTCTTTGTAAACTTGGAAGATAAGGTGGGGAAGACAAGTTATGAGACAAGTTACTTATTCAACTCAGAGATGACTGCACAGAACTCAGCCATTTTCAAGTTATGGTTGCTGTAAGTAGCTTTTGGAAGTACTGAACAATCTTGTAAATCAAATAAAATATTACTGGACTGGGAAAGAAAGACTATATCATTCATATTTTTCTTGAGACACAGAAGAGGGAGAGGGGTCACCTCTAAGGTCACTGCAAAGGGGTGTCGGACACATCTCAGGCTGCAGCCTAAAGGCTGAGTGAGAGTCATCAGTTGACAGATGGAAATGCCATGGAGGTCAGGGTAGCTTCAGTGGCCTTTCTCCAGCCAGGTTTCCTAGGAAGATTTCTGCAAAGTCACAGTTTGTTCCTATTAGTAAGGGGGAAAAAGATAAAAATGAAAAGGCAGAATTCAGAGGACCCACAGTTAAAAATAAAATTCAAATCCAATCAGTCTCTGATACATCCTGAGAACCTCCCACAAACCATTCCAGACTTTGTTATCAGCAGATCAGTGACTCCAGCTGCACTTAAAATGCAATAAACATAATTAAATACAGGCTTCAGAGGGATACAGTCACAAAGCTACTGGAGGCTTCCTATCTTCAAGATATTTAAGCTCCAGCTTCTTCAAATTTAATTTTACCTGAAAATTTCAAGAGACCAGGTGAATTCTGAGATTACATATTCCATTTTAGATGAAAGCTGAGTAGTTCGGTGAATTGTATATCAACTCATTTCTCTAGACATCGGTTACCAGAACCCCTTTTAATGAAAGCTTTGAGGACTGGCTGTCCATTATGCTGCTAAGGAGCCTGAGTCAGCAAGCTCATTCAGATTTAAAAATTTAACTGGCCCTCATCCAACCATTAATCAAAAGCTAATGCACTTTCCCAACCTAAATCCTTTGCATTCACTATCGAGAGAGGATGCTGGATAAAACATTCTAGGGAAACAGCTAGTGCAGTGTGCAAACTGCCATCACAGTTGTGTTGGGGTAATATTGTGTGTTGTATGTACATTTGTGTGTGTGTGTATGCATGTGTGTGTGTGTGTGTGTGTGTGCATGTGTGTGTTTAAGTGAGTGACCTACAGAAGGTCTTCACAGTCATGGAGCATTAATGAGCCTTTATGAGGTCAGACACAGCAAATGCTTTTTCTCCTGCTCTGAAAATGCAGGGATATAGCTCCTTTGCCCTTGCAGGGCTCCCAGAGTCTGTGGGTATAATTAACAATTGAGTGGCTCTAGGTATAAGCAGGGGAGTTCTTCAAAGAATCTAAGTTCCTTTCTGGAAGAGCTTTGGGTAAGAATGAGTTTATCCTGGAAGGCAAGAAGTTGAATATTTAATTCTCTGTAGCTAAATGGATCACAAATGAGGGAACAATTACTATGTTGGGCCCTGGGATAGCATTTAATGAATTGAAAAGGTAACTACTACATAAACCCCTGGTGGAATGACATCCCCAGGATAGAAGAAGTGTTCTCAAAGAGACATCTGATTTATTTCCTTTGGATCACTAAAAGACCAAAATACAATCCAGAGTGGTTTTTAAAAGAAAGCCCTTGACACTTATCTCAGTGTCTGTGCCAGTTGAGATTTTATGGCAAAGCTACCTTTCTGCTTCTGCAGAGGTACAAGGGTCAAAGAGGTCAATATTGCCCATTTGAATCAAGATAATTCTCACCATAAAGAAAAAATAATACTTTTTAGTAGAATCACAATGACCTGATTAAAGAAATATTTTGTTTCTCATGGTTCCTTTTATCTTAGTTTCATATTGGGCAAAACTAGCCTGTTTTTTTAATTGCATAGATTATATTTTTATTTTCCTTAGCTAATGATTTCCTTGTTATAAGTCGGCATGGAAATTGACAGATCAGTGTTTCTCAGCCAATCCACAGAATTCTTTACATATGAGAATTAAAGAGAAAAGATTTCTAGATCATATTATGCAATGCCCCTTCACATATAAGCCAAAAGCCTTAACACATATAAAACATTTACACTTGAGAAGCACAGTTCTCATTAATATACATGTCTTAGCAAAGCTAAGTGTTTCATGTTAGAGAACTATGTGTGAATGACTTACAGGAAAATTGTACAAATTATCGGTGAATTCAAAATCATTATGCACTAAAATTAGGGGGCTTGTAAAAAGCCAGGTTTATCTGAAAAGCTCAGCTTTCTTATTTCTCATGATCCAGCACAGGCTCTAGAGCTCCAGTAATGGCCGCTTTCTGGGACTGTCAGGAGAACTTAACATTTCAGGTGATGGCTGAAGGATTCGGGCACTGACATTCCTGTGGGGAATCAGTGGGAAGCACAGCTGACTTCTGAAGGAAGGAAGGCTGGGCACACCAAAGAGATTTTTTTCCTTTTCTGAGGCTGTGTTTTCTGATGCCACAACAGAATACCCGAGTCTGGGTAATTTATAAAGGAAAGAAATTTATTTAGCTCATCATTCTGGAAGCTGAGTAGTCCAAGCTCATGATTCTGGTATCTAGTGAAGATCTCATGCTACTTCATCTCATGATGGAAAAGAATGTGAGATAAAAATCATGAGAGTGGACTCTTTATAACAACCCCCTTCCTGCAATAACCTACTCACTCTCATGGGAACGGCATTAATTCATTCATGAAAGTTCTGTCCCCATGACCCAAACATCTCTTCAAGGTCCTTCTACTTCTCTATACCATTACATTAGCAATCAAATTTCCACATGAGTTTCAGAAGGGACAAGCCTATAGAACCATAGATAGCTATATGTGACTGACCCCATGGACATAGCAGACTTAATGAGTTTCAGTGTTGGGCCTTAAGCAAACCTATTAAAGAATATGTTAAATGTCCAAAATATAGCTCTCTAGAACATTCCATATTTAAGAGGCCTCCCTACATTCCAAGAGCAGCTTGGTACTGGTTTCAGTAGGGGAATTCTTCAGTTAAAGAACATGAATAAAGTTTATAACATGCCAAAATAATCAGTTTCTTGAATGTCCATTGTTTTATAGGCCTTTTGTTTCACAAGAATAGCTAACCTTGGCTAAAGTGAAGAGTCTGCAGCATGATGGAGGATAATCTGAAGCCATTGGCCTCTAGGATAATAGCAAAAGCAAAACTGACAGTCCCAGACTCAGAGTTCAACGAGGAGCATCACTACTGTGAAGAAACAGAGAAAGGAAAAAATCCCAGGACGAGGCCACGCTTGGAAACAGCCCTGTAGAAGCTTTTTATAGAGCACTCGCTGCCTCAGGCATGGGCAGTAGATGAGCTTTTAAAGGCACTGGGTTCAAGACAGAAGCACCTACTAGTATAATTCATGTGTTCTTTTTCCCTATGTGCTACTTTGTTGGAAGAATTTGCAAAATTTAAGAAGATATAATGGGAAATTATTTTTAACAATGTATGTTAGTCCTTGTCTTCATCTGTTCAGCCATTCCACCACCCCAACACAAATACTTTCTTCTGATAAGACCCCCCCCCCAACACCATCAACACTTCAGCACAGAAAGACCACAACACTGGATTAAATTTAGTGAAGCTCCCTCTACTCTGACTTCTCCATGAGAAGGTTACATGAGTCAATCAATATATTTTCCTTTTTGACTTAAGTTGGTTGTTTTGAATTGAGTTTCTGTTACTTATAACCCAAAAGTTCTGAATAATATACATGGCAATCGAGTTTTCATTCTTTCTTTTTCTCATACAAATAAATATGTGCTTATCATAAGAACACACCCGAATACTCAGTACTCATGCTACTATGATTAAATAAAATAATGATTTTTTTTTCTACATCTGACCCCTTTGCTACAGGGATTGAATCCTCATGAGATGGTTGGGGGAGGAGATGACCAAGCAATAATCCCACAACCGTGGGGCATAAGAAGTCCTACCTGATATCAGGAGGATTTATATTTGCATCTCTCAGCCCTCCACTTGCTGCTATAGGGATAGAAACAGGTAAAGCTAAGTGCTTTCTCTGGTATCTGCATGAATATGTTTGAAATGATGGGGGGTAAAGGAGGAGAAAATGGAACATCAGCCAAGAAATGTCTGTCATGTACTTCCTTTGTGAAAGGTCTAGTAGCTACTACATGAAGTCTACAGATGGATATGGTAAGGTCCATCCCTTGAGAAGACCACATTCCATTTGGGGAGATGAGACATGCACACAAACAATTACCCAAAAAAAGAAAGCAGATACTAAAGATTTGTAGGTGGATTAGACAGAAAATACTGTACAAGTTTGGGAGTAACAGATCATTGCAATCTGATGTTTATTAGTTCTCAGTTGCAAGAAGACTCTGGCTAACTTTAGCCCAGATAGGAGTTTATTGAACAGGCAGCTCACAGGACTAAATAATGAATTGGAAAAACAGATCTTCAAGAGGACAGAAATCAGAGTAGCTCCAAAAAACCTCCTCAGTGGTCATAATAATGGGAGGCATGAAGAATAAGGGCCCAGACTTAATAGGGAGGCAGCACAAAGGAAAAGGTACAAGAAAAAGGGAGTTCTTCTGTCCTCTTATGAGAAAACATGTATCTGTCACTCATAGAGACTGGAAAGAGACATTTGATCAGCAATAACTGATGCAGGAATCTAATAGACTGCAGAAAGTTTTGTGTGTATCAAGGGTAAAAATATCATAGCATAATCTCAGCCATAACTAAGAATTCTTCAGACTTAGATTAAAGACCAGCTAGGGATTTTAACCACTTAAGAACCAAGAGAAATAGTCTAAAATTGACTGCCTAGAAAGCCCTTCTGCACTGGGAAATCTAACTCAGCAATCAGTATGCAGAAGGAAACGCTTGGCCTTCTGGCTTTATTGAACACTATTGACAGGCCCAGGCATCCATGACAGCTCATCACAAAGTTCCAATTAGCTCTTGCCTCCTAATGTCCTTCCACAGGGTGTCTGCTGTCCAAATGAGGTTGGCACATACTTTGGCCTGGAGGGGACCCTATGGGAGACAGAGCAAGTAGTCCAAACCCTGAGAAAGGGGAGCATCAGAGAGCAGACAATACATGTGCAGGTTCTGACACAGAGCTGAATTTTATAGAAAATGAGACATATTTTACTTTTTGAAGAACACATTAAAGGGAGTCTCATGGCCACATGAGAGGGCGTTAAGGAGTGGGAGCAGAATTGTCAGTATCATAAGCGGCAGCCACAGATGGCTCCTTTCAACTTAGTCAAGTAGGAGGCAGAACAAGTCAAGAAAGACTCCTTGTAATCCTCCTGAGCTATTTCTAAATGACTGATAGAGATGATGAGTCTTCACTCGTAAGAGAGAGAGCTTATTCTCCCGAATCTCATATTCCCATGCTCTCATTCGAATTCCAGGCAGGTAAAGCTTGGGAAGAAAACTTGCCCCTGCCCTCTCCACACCACCTCACTGGCTTTGTCTAGAATGAACTGAGTCCCTGATTGCATGGGCAGGAGGACCTGGCCAGCTGTGCTTTGGAGCTTTGTATGCTTTGTTTTTTGGAGTAATCTGTCCTCAGTCAACTGCTCCTCCACCATTGTGCAGTAAGAGGTCGCTCGGTGGGAGAGACACAATGTGTCCAGCTCTCCCTGTGGCTGGGTGGGTAAGTCAGTCCCTTCGTTCAGTCATGAAGTAGTAGGAAGTCCCTTGGGGCCACACTCCTAAACCACATTCCCCAGTTCAAGTGGCATTTTTATCCTCCTCCACTGGACTTGGGTATGAATCTCAATCACTTCAGAACTCAGGGAAGAAAGAGAGGAGTGGGTGTTTCACAGCCCCAAAGTTCTCCACAGCCTCTAATAGTAGTCAGAGATAATTACGAATGGTGTTTCCTACCCTAAGCAACCATGCTGCACATGTGTACAGCACTCTCTCGCGTTCTATGCACCTTGCAAAGCCCTGTGAGTTAGGGAGACCAGATAGTATTATCTCCATTCTATATATTAGAAAACAAAGATTCAGAGGAGTTGAATGAATTCTCCAAGGTTGTTTGGTTCCTAAGTATGAAGTCAGGATTCCAACCTGGCTTCCAAATCCCAAGTTCTAGAAAACAGATAAGTGAGATAGTTTTATAATGCAGGGTGAAGAGCCAGGTAGGGCTGCACTCTAAACCCAGTCCTTTCTTTCTTTGGACTGCATAGTTGTATAATCCTTCCTTTTCTTACCTGTAAAATAGGAGTAATTGTAGTATCATTTTGAGAATTTTGTTGAATAATGAAAAGCTCCTAATAAATGTATATTAAACATTTAGCAGGTGTAGCTATTTATTACAAATTTAAAACATTTGAGTAAGAAATCTGTTTACAAACCTTGGTTTAGTACAAATCAATCTATAAATGCATATTCAGCCCAAACTCTGTAAGATCTCGTGAACAACTCACTGCAATTATTTAAAAGTTAAGCTGAAAGCACTCTATGTTCCTGTTTCCAGTACTTTAGACATATCATCTCTTACGAGGTCTTCCTGAACAGAAGCTAATTTTGTAATATTTTTGAGTAGTACTTTCTGTAACATATAATAAAAAATGTAAATTGGTGTAATCCTCTTAAAAAGCATTTGGGCAATTTATATTAAGCAGCAGGAAAAAAAATGTTCATACTTTTTGACTAAGTAATGCCACTTCTGGCAAATTATGTAAAATATATAAAATGCCATATCCATACACAGGCATGCACAAGATATTTATCACAGGAGTATTCAAAATAATAAAAATAACCAAAGTGCCTAGCAACAAGTCTATCATTTATCATTCTTCTTGGTCTCAAAGAACAGAAAATAATGATCTCCAGCAAAAGAGAATATTGGAAAGATGGAATTGTTCCTGGAGTGAATGGCTTCAGGAGGAATGAGAACTAGGGCTATCTCCAGGGGCCTCAGTCTTAGGGCCTCATGAATAATCTTCCTTTCCAATACCCAGCTTCAATCATCGTCTCCTTCTGTTCCTCTCCAACCAAACCTTGGGTGGGGTGAGACTGTGTTCAAGAACCCAATTTTCTGGAAATCATGTCTAGCTGGCCTGGCTTGGGTCCCCTGCTTATCTCTGGGTGAGCCAAAACGGAGAGTGAGGACACTCTCACCAGCCCCATCCAGACCCCAGGCAAAGCAGGGAGGCGTTTTCCTAAAGGAAAGAGAGACTCTGAGCAGGCAGAACATATGCTACTTCTGAGGCAGAATGGTCAAATGAATGGTCAAATTTTTATAGATAAATTGAACTGTATTTTATTGTTCTAAATATGACAATTACAGAGACTATGTAGAATGTTTATTATGTCTTTTCTTTTCAGTTCTGGAGATTGAACCCAGAAGCACTTTACCAGTGAGCTATATCCCCAACACTTTTAAATTTTTTAAATTTTGAGACAGGGTCTTATTAAGTTCCTGAGGCTGACCTCTAACTTTTGATCCTCTTGCCTCAGCATCCAGAGTTTCTAGGATTACAGGTGTGGATCACTAAACCCAGTTTATTATGCCATTTTAATCCAGAGGCAGAATATTCAAATACTTGTGTGCTTGTACCTATGAAAGAAAAAACATCCTGGGAAATTCACCCAAATCCTGTGAATAGGTATGTTTCTGTCCAATCTAGGCTCATCAAATAGGGGCACTTACCTCTTGGACTGAACTTAGAGAGCAGCCTGGGGGTCAGAGTTGATTCTGAAGGAGACCCCTCCAGTTCTCACATGTGGCTGGAGCCAAGGGTGAGAGCAGCAGGAGGCAGGGAGGAGCATTAACCAGCTAGCCTGTAAGTCCCTGGGCCCAAGGACAGGAGGAGAAGCAATGCCAAGGTCAAGGGCTGAGAACTAGCTGGAGAGGAGAAAGTGGAATGGTTAACTTCTTTGGCCTAAGCAGATCTGCGTGGTCCAGACTTCCCTCTTGTGGAGCGTGTGCCTAACTAGGGGTCTTGGTCTAAGGAGAAGACAACAGAATTGGAGACAGTTGAGGAGAGGGGAAGTGGGAAAGTGGACGATTTGCCCCTCCTTTCAAACATTTTGTGACCATTTAAAATGTTTATGTGATGCTGGGGGTGTCTGTATCTCAGTGGTAGAGCACATGATGAGCATGAACAAGGCCCTGGGTTCAATCCCCACCACCCCCCGCCCCTCAAAATTATGTGAGTAAGGAGAATTGATAAAAAACATAATACAATTTTAACTCATTCTATTTTTTTCTTAAATGCCTACTGCTGCAGTACCTCTATTAGCACATTAGGAAAGTTTTAAATTTGGAATGTGAGAATCCTATGAAGTCTAACTGCTGTCAGTATTCTTAAATTGTAAAATTTTACTTGTTTGACTCACAAGTTACCTAGTGTTCTCTGTCTCTCAAAACATAACCTTTCTATTCTATAACTTAATGATCCAAGAGGAAATTTTGCTTATGCTTAAATGTAATAACCCCATGATTGGTTCTCTTACAGTTTTAGTAAGCTGTTTGTTTTTATAACTCCCCAAAAATTCAGGGATAAAAACATTACCTAGAGCTTTCTTTAAAATTTCTACATTTTTTACCTTGTTAATATGGGGACAAGGAAACTGTGAATAACAAATTACCTTGCCCAAAGTAAAGGACCTGTTTGCAAAACAAAGTCAAAAATAGAGCTACAGAATTTCAATATGTCTATTTGGGAGTATAGCAACCCTCTCTCATCTATATGTAATTTTAAAAAAGACACTGGTCCAGGTGCCATGCAAAGAAACTTCCAAGTTTCTGGAAGAGAGGAAAAAAAGAAGCAAACTGTAAAGAAAAAATATTCATGACTAGATACAGGTTTTTGAGGACCTTGATATAGAAGTAAGGAAAAAAAAAACTGTTTTCTGATTGCTGATATTCACATTTTACAGTACACACTTTCTTTAGAGCATGAGAGGAAAAAAAGAGAAAGCTGTATTTTTACAAAAAGACTGCCAGCCTTATAGTACAGAGCTATCTAACACTTCCAGGAGGGAAAGATGTGTCGTAAGTCAAATGAACTTCAAAAGACATATCATGAAACTCCCTTTAATATAAAAGTGTATCCTCTATTCTCTGACATGTCCTTCAACCACTGAATTTTTTCTTTTAAGAAAATCTTACAGAATATAAAGAGAATATCAAGAAATACTGGTTATGAGATAGAAAGAAGCTCCATGCGCAGACTCCTTCACAGGACTGAGAACATCTTGAGAAGAACCCCACCCTTTAATCTTCAACATTGTCATCTTTTCATGATGAAAGCTTACAATCCTGAAATACATACCAAAAGGTTCCAAGGCAAATTAATTTGTTAAATTAGAAAGGAAGAAAAAAAAAAAAAAACCAACTTGTCATTTGAAATAATGAACACCATATTTCAGTGCTTACAAGATATGTCCTAGACTTGAATATGCAAACACCCATTGGGCTTTGAATTCAACTTTTATGTTAACTCAGTTTTCTTCTTAAAAGAGAAATGGAAAAAATACACGACAGGTCTTTTTTTTTTTTTTAATTTTTCTGCCCTCTATACAAGCTGTGGTCCATAAATCTGCAGAGGTTAAGTACTACCTGCACCAGGTTGGGAGGGCTTTCTTTGCCCTCCCCCACCCTGGAATGAACTTTCTTGCAGACCCCACCCAAGCTGTTCAGGTTGCTAAGAAAATAAAAAGAATTCTCCTAACTTCAAACTACAAAGTACAGTCTAGGTTTAATAATTAAACATCAAATCCCGATATAGTCAAAATTTAAAATACTCTTAAATTAAATAATAATTAAATTTTCAGAAGGACACCCCTCCCAACATACAATCCCTGTCAAGGGCTGCAGCTAAAAGAATCCTGCAGTTGGGAAAGGAGGAAGAGTTTCTGCTCTTATTTCCCTCCTAGGGCTTCTCCTCTTTCTGCTGCTTGCTAACCTTGGGATTGGAGGGCAAAGAGGAAGAAGAGATAAGGGGGGGGGGGGTGGGTGAAAACAATCTTACTTGCCAGATACCCTGGTAGTGGTGATTTAGTATCTCAAGCTTTCTGAGTTTACCATATGTTTACAGCTGTGTGTGTGTGTGTGTATACGTATTTTGTGGGGAAGTGGTAATTGCTAGAGAAACCCTCACTCCCCATCTCTGGGGCTCTTTCCCATGTAATTCTCCAGAAGGAGAATTGAATTCAGTGAGCAAACAGGAGTTCACTGGAACCCGAACCCAGGTTCCAGCTGGGTGCCTCCTCGTCCTTTAGCACCTCCAGTTCCTCTTTGTTGCTGCTTCCTCCTCCAGGGGGACCAAGAGCCAAGTGAACACTCCTGTGGCCTTTCAGGCGGGTCACCTTCTGGACTCTAGCACCCTAGCAGCCAGTCAGCCTATCTCTTCCCAGCTGGGAGTCAGAACCGGACTATTCCATTCCTTGCCCCCCAGCCTCCCACTCCAAGCATCAGTTTCTACCCCTGAGGCTTGTGGAGTGGTCTCCTTGAGGTCCCTTTCCAACTGTGCATGGACAGAAGACAGACCTCACGACCTATCTCCTTAGGGTAGGGTGGGACCATTCATGGCATACCCGATATCTCTCTCCAAAAATATTCTCCACCTGATTTACATCATCCACCTCATATATTCTCATGGAGAGAAAATAATTAAGAGTTGTATGCCGTTTTCCCTCACCCCTTCCTATGCCACAGACATTCTTTTTTAACTCCTGTATGGTGATCTGGAATGTATTTTGGAATATGGTATTTTTATTGTCTTCAGTCTGAAACAAAACTTCCATTTTAATATCTTATATCATTGTTTATAAGAATAGTCTAGTTTGTTGAGTACGTTGTTTAAGTGAAATAAGCCAAACTCAGGTCAAGGGTTGTGTGTTTTCATATGTGGAAAGTAAAGAGGAAAAAGGAAAATAAAGGTGGGAGGGGGGAGGGATCTCATGAAAATCAAAGGCAGATCAGTAGAAAAAAGGGGTTGGTAGGGATGGATGGTAGGGAGTGATATTGACCAAATTATACCGCTATACTGTGCAATATGTACAAATCTGTAACAAATATGTGTACAAATATGTAACAAATCCCACGATTATGTACATCTATAATGCACCAATAAAAAAAAAGTGGGGGGAAAAAAGAATGTTCTAGTTGGGCCCCTAAGCCTTCAGAGAATGCAGATCTATGTCAGGTATTTGATGCTCCAGATTTTAATAAAAGTTACAGATCTCAGTCTAACCCAAAGGTAATATAAATGTGAGTTATGATACATTCAAAAATGTAAAAGAAAAATATCAAAAGGCAATGCCTACAAGCCACTGTGATTCTGCTATTGTCATGTGAAGCAAGTCAGTATCAAAGAAAATATGTTCAGGACGTATTAGCTGCCAAAATTATTTACTTTTTCCAAATAGCCATTGTCTTCATGCCTGTTCCCTCTCTTTACACTGTATCTGCTGCTTCTTAGAGTCTGCCTCGTCAATTACACGCTCTTCTCCTCACACTCACATCAAGGCCAAGAGTAAACTGCTCCAAGCAAAATCAGCAGCCTGTTTCTTTTGAAGCAAATAAAATAGGACCATCGTTTTCAATTTGTGTGTGTGTGTGTGTGTGTGCACGCGCCTGAAAAGTGACAGGATAAGAATAAGGCTAAAGAGAGAAGCATGAAGAAACATTTTCTTCCGGAAGGCTGAACAGCACTATATTAACAATACGTTTCCTGATGGGGAAGCAGGGAGTTCTTTTGTTTACTAAAATACCTCAATCAATTTTTCTTTTAATGACTTTCATCACCACTACATATAGGGTGCTGCTGAAGGGCATTTTAGTCCTGAATCTTATCTTTCCTCATGTTCTTTATTGTTCAGAACAAGCACACACCGGAGTCATGTGATATTCCTTATTAGCTGTAACTGAAGCTTAACGGATATAATTAATGGATTATTCCAGCCCTCTCTGTAGTTCCGCAGTTCCTTTTATTCTTAAAGAGATGAATTCTAATAGGGACTTTATCAGATTCTAAATACAGTAGAGACATATTAGAAGAATGAAACACCCCTTATGATTTACCATGTGGCTTATTATAGTCATAAAATAAATCTCCATCCAGTGGGGTATTGTTAGATTTTAGCACTTCCGCCTTGACTCTTTGCTGAGACTGGAAATCTGGTTCTAATGTCCTCCTAACGCCCTTTCAAGCTGTGAGAGATCATCAAGTCACTTATTCTCTTATTTATGTCATTTGCAAAATTACCCTATCAAGAAATGTCTAGCTAGATAATTTCTTAAGTCAACTATGCCACTCCATATGTTAACCTTTGATGCTACACTGTGTTCCTACTTATTCAGAGCTTATGACTGTAAGGTTAAAAAAAATGTATGTACAATTATGGGTAATTTGTATTTTATTCCTTTATTTATCTGCCATCTTCTGTGGTTTCTACAGTTAATTACTACAATGATGAAATTATTGAATTGCTATAACAAGAAGAAAAATGTGATTTTAAAAAGAACAAAAGAAAAATTAATATTAACAAAAATACATTGGAATTGTATATATCCCCAAGCCTAAACTAGTTATATATTACAATAAAAAACAAATTGATGCCCAGTATGGTGCCCCATGCCTGTAATTCCAGCAACTCAGGAGACTGAGGCAGGAGAATCATAAATTTGAGGACAGCCTGTGCAACTTAGTGAGACCCTGTCTCAAACTAAAAAATAAAAGTGACTAGGGATATAGCTCAATGGTATTATGCCTAGGGGTTCAATCCCTAGTACCAAAAGAAAAACAAAATTGTTTTAAAGAGATCCCCATGATACTTTTTTAAAAAATCAAATCAAATATAACATTGAAGTCGATTTTAATAATATTTATGTAGCATCTATCTGAAGACTACATGTACAAAAAAGAATTTTAAAGACAAATCATATGCTATTTTGGTTCTGTGTAAGTTGACAATTTCAAAGTGCACCAGACTGTGATCAGTAAACCTGAGTTCAAATCAGTTTTGTTCATTCAACATTTATTGAGTTCAAGGCATTGAAGATTAAAGATGAATGAGGGGATGATGGCAGAGTGGAAGACAGATATTTAAACAACTCCAAAACCAGTCAGACTGGCAAATATGCTACATAGCCAGAAGAGGGACCCTGGAAAATAACCAGTTCATTCTGATTGAGATCAAAGACCCCGGAGGATGATTTGTGCTCTGTGTTCTCGAACAAGTTATTTAGCCTTTCTGACCAATTATTTTTTCAGCTGAAAACTAGTGAATTGGGGTTTGTAAATTTCAAGTCATTTCAGCTTTAAGATTCTAAGATTCCATGATTTTTATGTTATGACAATAATGAGCATCCTCTATCTAATGTTTCTTCTAACTTCTTTGTCTGATCTTCCTGATCATTCACTATTATTGATACTTGCTATAATTAAATTGAATCTGAGGTTATACCTCTCTGTTTCCATCTCTAGTGGCTATTAAACTACAGAAGAATCCATTCTGCAGATAGAAAACTCAGCAGTTAACCTGGATATGTGTGTGAGAAAGCAAATTTGGCTCAGAACTTTCTCTTCTTTGTTATTTCTCTTTAAGAATTATTGACTAAATGCTGGTCAGAGCAAGAAACAAATATGAAAACCTGTTAATTTCCTTGTTTTTATAATTAAGTGGTTTGGGCTGCCATTCTAATTTAAAGGCTTGCAGGGAGTACTGACTTTCTTTTTAGTTATAGTGATTTTTCAAGTTTCTATAAATCTTACACATTAACCTTGAAGCCATGTGCTTTTTTGACATTCTTTGAATTCTTTAAATAGATCTGGGGGTTGGATTCAGGGATGGTTTTTATTAGCATTTCAATTTCAGCAAATAATATCCGCTCTACTTTCTTTGCTAAGAGCATTTATTGGATCCATTCAAAGGGAAAAGCATGTAGTTGAGTGTTTGATCATGCACTCAAGACTGATACAAGAACCAGTTCTATATATGAGAAGTCATCTTCTCTTTATTTATTAAAGCACATGGGAAATTAAAGTTTTAATCTATTCACCATTTAATTAAAAATATATTTTATAGAGTTCCTGCTACGTGAAAGGCAAAACATCATTAAACAAAATGACACATCCTTCCATATGAATTTACTCTTTTCTTGTGACATTAAAATGATTCAGGCCTTTAACAACTCTCCACAGACTGCTGGGGGCAAGAGACCACTAGATGAATCCTAACATTGAAAGGGCAAAAATCAATTAGAATGGAAAAGGCCAGGAGAATTTAGGATGGGCTTTCTCAACTTCGGCACTGTGGATATTTGGGGGGACAATTTTTTTGTTGTGGGGGACTGTTCTGTTTTGCAGGGTGTTTAACAGCATCCCTGGCCTCTACTCACTGGGTGACAGTACCACCCCACCTACCCCTGCCTCTACCCCTAATTGTTACAAGCAAAAATGTCTCTAGACATTGCCAACTGTTCCCTGGAGTTGAATAACTCACTCCTGGCAGAGACTCGAGGAGTTAGAATGAGTCTCTGATAATGGGCTAATCTCTACTCACCAAAGTTTATTCCTCTTGCTGCCTGGAGATGATAGCAAACCCAAGCACTTCAAGCTGTGTGCATTGGGATTTCACATAAAGCAAATCCAATTCTGTGCCTCTGTTTCTGTTACCAGGGGTAATGACACATTGGGTGGTTCCTTTATGAAAGAGGAAAATGGCTACCAGCCTGAGGTCAGGGTTAGAACTTAGTTTTCCTAAATTGGGGTAAATTTTTACTAATATAGATCTTACAGTTCTGGAGGCTGGAAGTCTGAGATCAGATGCCAGCATGGTCAGGTTTGGTGGAGTACTCTTCCAGATTGCAGACTGCTGACTTCTCGTTCCAACCTCACATGGTGGAAAGAGAGCCAAAGAGCTCTCTGAGGTTCCTTTATAAGGCACTAACTAATCCCATTCATGAGGACTCCACCCCCATGACCTAATTACTTCCCAAAAGTTCTGCTTCCTAAGACTATCACATTGGGAGTTGATGTTCCAACATATAAATTTGGGGGAACACAAATATTCAGTCCATAATGCCCTTCATGATTAATGTGTGAGTCATACAGGGGAGCTGCAATGCAGTGCCCCCAGAAATTTAAAAATGCAAGTGCTTTGGGAATTAAATCAAGAAGTCAATGTATTTCTGAATCTAGTGGAGAAATAGCAAGAAACCTCCAAGCTGTGGTTCTTACACTGCAGTGTGTATAGAAATCGTGGCATAACTTGTTCCAAATGCAGATTCCTGGGTTTCACCAGCAGAAATTCTGATTTAGTAGATGCTTAAGAGAAGGCCTACACATCTGCATTTTAAAGATACATGCACATGATCCCGATACATATGCCCCAACCTCATAAACTTTTCTTGGAAAAACACTGCCTCGAAGATCAAGAATAGCTGCCAACTCTTGACAGTAACCCAGTTGAAGGCATTGGCATGAGTCAAGGAAGGGTGAGACCATCAGGAGGTGACCAGGGAGCAATGTTAATTTGATTTATGCCACAAAGGAAAGAGTCTCTGAACAAGATGGACAGTGACCCTCCCAAGGTGAAGAGAGCCCTGCCCAAGGACTTGCCTGCCTCTTCCTTAGGGCAGTTGGTGCTTCCCTGGCAGAATTGGATATTCTGTGTCACCTTAGCCTAATGTCATTAAACATTCAAAATGCATACCACACTCCTTTTGCTTTCCCTTGGGAAAAGCCCTAGGGCAAATCTCGTTGCAAATTCATCAATTGATATTCTTATTGTATATATATCAGATTTCAAGCCTGGGTGATATGAAGCCTAGAAAAAAAGCCTCAGTTCTTGAAATGCTGGCAAATCCAGGTTGCTGAGTCTAGAGTCAGATCCTGGGTTATAGTAAATTAACAAAGGTAAAAACATCGGCATGTTGGTAAATTTTTAATAGACAACTCCAGGAGAGGGGGAAAAAGGCCTAGATCTATAGCATTGGCTGACCTCCGTGGTACAAATTCTTACACTATCACGTGGCCAACTTCAAGCCACTAATTCGATATCAGGCTATGTAGTGTTGAGAAGGGATGTCACATAGACAATCAATGTAAATCATCCCAAGGCTCAGAAAATAAAATAATTAGGAAGGGGAAAGTGTGAAAGATGGGTATTCTTTTAAAAATTTTTCTTATCTGCTATTATTTTAAATTTGATTATATAGTTTAATTTTTAAATAATGACCATTTTAAACAACCAGCTGGCAAGATTCCTGAAGATTTGGCAATTGGCCCTCAGGAGCTAGTCTAGCTGATTCCAGCACACCCCTGGAGGACTAGTCTCTATGGACTGGTTTCCTTTTCCTCAAGTGTTTCAAATGTGCAATTTTTTTTGTACTGGGGATTGAACCCAGAGATGCTTTACCACTGAGTTACATCCCTAACCTTTTTTATTTTTTATTCTTATTTTGAGAAAGGGTCTTGCTAAGTTGCTGAGGTTGGCTTCCAACTTGCAATCCTCTGCCTCAGCCTCTCAGAGTTGCTGGGATTATAGGAATGGCTCAAATGTTCATATTCTTTAGAATTTCCATGTGAACACAGAACAAGGTCAATCTCATTACTCACTCTACTCTTAAAATCATCAACCTGGTCTCATTAATCCCTTAGATTTGGGAGTACAAAGATCTTTCAGCACTTAATTTTAACTGAGTTTACGACCACCTAATAATCTGAGAACAACAGATATTATTCTCATCTTACGGATGAAGAAATAAATTGAGAACAACTAAATTACTTGCTTGAGGTTCACCAGCTAGTATGAAGCTGAGCAGAGAAACTGTCAAACTGTAGGCCAGAGACATTGATGCCTTGTCTAGACCTCAACATGACCCCATGAAGCAGATATTATTGGACCTGCTTTAAATATGAGGCAACTAAACTCAATGAGATCATGTGACCCATTTAGGATCATATTCCTGGTAAATATAAGGATAAGCTACACAATGCTTCTCAAACTCGAATGCACATCACCATCACAGGAGAGCCTGCGAATTAGAGACTTCAGAGCCCTCTACCCGACACACCTAGGGATTCTGATTCCATACATCAAGAGTCAAGTCCAAGAATCCACATTTCTAACAAGCTCCAGAGGATATCCAGGAACCACTTTGAATAACCTTGAGCTGCACCACAAGTGCTTCCTGGAATACAGGTGTCCTGACTCCTCTAGTTCGTATCCTGCCCACTACAAAACATTGCAGAAGTTCATTGTAGCCTCTAAATTAATCAGAAATAAACAGTATTGTGTATTTGCTAAATACTCCTATTTTGTTTTAATCAACTGATATAACAAAAGACTGTGAACTTTTGTATGGATTGACATTATAGAAAATTTAATTGTCATGAAAACCGTTAAATAAAAAAATTAAATAAACCTCACATTGGGACTTATTATTGAGGTTCTAGTCACTCCTGGAAGTAAATATTTTGAGTCAAATTTTGTTGTTAATAATCTACATAGGAAAAAGATTTTGAATGTGTTGCGAATCTTCTGGAATCATATATCACAAAATGAATTTCCAAAACTTGTGTTTTTCAAATTCCAATTTTGCTTCAGGGAAAACTGAGTTCTTACTCAGCTATATTTATATTTAGAAGATCTGCATTGAAGCAATACTCAGTGATAACATTAATTATAATATTTATAAGACATCTTTTCAGAAGGTTCTCAAATAACTGCAATTGTGTAATCTTTTTCTCAGTAAGGGCTCCGGATAGAGAGAGAATTATCCACTCTGTCTTGAGGATGACAAGCCTGCAGTTCTGCACAGACCTTAGGTGTCTTGCTGAAGGTCATTCACAGACTTAACAGTAACAAGAGAATCAGAACCTAAGCCTTGGGAATCCTAGTTCAGAACAGGTCCAGGCCCAGCCCCATTAGACAAGTACTCTTTAATTTAACAGATGCAAACTCTGCACTGAGGGTCAGAAAAACAATGAACATTCACCGTGAGACTCAAGGCAACCAGCATGGTTACTTGGAGATGAAGGAGAGTCAACTGTTGGCTAAAATTAAATCACTGGTTTGAATTACTCATTTCCTTCTATCTCATAGTACCACAGAAAAATGTGAATCAGCATTTGTTCTTTATAGCTTATCCAATCTGACCTGGAGAACCTACTTTAGCTTCTGATAATTGATGTTTTATTGAAACAGCTTAAGTTCAGCTTTTCGTATTTGCACACTAACAATTAGGAGGCAATTCATTTTCCAATAATAAGGCCCTGTAAAGGCTTACCCAATTAAAATGATAATTTAATTCTCTTCAATTGCAATATATGATTGGAAGAAATCTCTTTAAAGTCTTTGGCCCACTCTCACTATTCTTCCCTTTGCATTTTCTTTAGAAACACCAAGTATTTCTGAGTGAGTATTCATTTCGCCCTGTTCAAGGGTGCTACATCAACTTACTGGATCTTGCAAGAATATTCATTTCACAATGACTGAAAAGAGTGATGCTCCCTGTATTTCAGGTATGCTACCCCGTCCAAATGTCGAGGGGCTTTATGAGTTGAGGAACTTGGAGTATTATTGTTCAGATCTCCATTGTGGCTAGAAAGCCCAAGTAGCATTCAGAGAGTTCTGAAGTCCAGGCTTCACACTGCTGGGAAGACTCAACTCAATTTATTAAGTCCTTGGGTCGGTCCTTGAATTCCCAGCAAGCACCATGAGAGTAGCATGGAGCCTGAACCAGGCTTTGGTGAAAATCTCCCCAATTCTGGCCCTTCTTCTTATCTACTAATACCGATGAGTTCAGGCTCCCATCATGTTTAATGCTTAGTGCACCCCCTGGCCCTTCCCAAGCACTCAATATTAGTTCTTGTGGCTATTGGTTTGCAGTCTTATAAGACCACCCATCTTCTCTCACTGCCAATGGAGTTTCCTCTGCCCTGCCCTAGCCACCTGCAGGTTTCTACCTAGGGGCAAGCCTTCACTAGCCCTCTACTTGTTCCACCAGTGTTTCTCAAAGGACATCAGAATCACCTGGGCTGCTGCTTATACAATTTTTAGGCTTTACCCCAAATCTACTGTATCAGACCCTTGAGGAGTTAGTCCTGGGAAACGGAATGTTTAACATACTCTACAGGTGTTTCTTACATTTTCTATTAATAATACATACCACTGATGAGGCAAAATTGTGCCCATGTACCCCTGCACGGCATTTAGTATCCCTATGACATTTCCCCGACCATCTCCAGTATCACTTCCTGCCATACAGAGTCCTTGATACTCCCTTATCAGGAATGTTGTGAAAGCCTCTGAAATGAGGAAAACAAAACAAAATCCTGTGTCTGCCATGCCCTCTGGGTTATCTCTGTTTTTCATTGTTTTTGAGCTATTTTAAAACTGTTAATTGTAGGAAATTGACAATTATGCAAACAATCCCTGTCTATAAAAATGCAATTGAACCATGTTGGATAGAATGGGACTAATTACTGCTCTGTGGACAAATCAGCTTTCCATCTACCTGCCCACCCTGGTCTCCTTGTAGGGTTTCTTATTGCCTAGGTATGTTCCGGGTGGTGGAGAAGCTGGAGTTGTTAGTGTAGTCTTCAGTGAATACATTTGATGACTGTCCTGACTAGCACCCAGTTATATTATTGTTACTTTATATAACTTCATTCTATAAAACAATGACTGCCTCAGGAACAGACAGGACTTGTAGCAATATGTAAGATTTGGAGAAAGAGAAAAGAGGTTACTGTGTTTGTAGGGGCACAAAGAGGGTGGCTATTGATTTAACTTCATGCCTACTCCCTTCTGATGAATGAGGACTGGATGTCACAACATAAGGGTGCACCTGGCACCCTGGCCCCACAGTGAGCACTCTGGAGGCACTTCTCTCCATTCCATCTCTGGAGCACAGCCAGAGATGGAATGGAGCTGCAGCTTCTTTTTACCACTGTCTGGAGCAAGGACATTGACCAATTAAGCAAGAGTACATTCCTGTGCATGTAGGCAGGAACAATGCCTCGACCTTAGGTATTTCCTCTAGTGTCTGCAATATGTCCCTTTGAGCCTCTGCCAAGTTATCATTTCTGAGCAGTTACCCAAGGGGTTGAGAAGCTGCCAGCGGGGAAGAGCCTTTGCTTCCTGGGTAGTGTAGCTGGCGTGGCCTCCTCAGACGTTTCTCTGCTCATTTCCCTTCAAGCAGCTCTTCGTACAGTTGCCCAGCTTCAGGAAGACAGCTCTGTTCCCCCTCTGCAGATCTGCCAGCCCCTGGCAGGAACCTTTCTATTTGATTTCCTTTAGAGGACTGCTTCCACCTGGCCTTTAGGCTGTGCAAAGATAAAGCATGGTCTCTATGATTAAGAGCAAGGCTGCCCAGCATGGTTTCCATCAGAACGGGTTCCTTTCCAAGGGACACAGAGCAACTCTATTACTCCTGGAATGAATGAATGAGTGTGTGCGCAAGCCTAGACAGAGACAGAAACAAGCTGTGAGAGCAAAGAGGGATGGAATAGATGCGTGTTCCCTCTGATGAATAACAGAACATGTAAGCACCTTTTCATAGTCCAGCTCACTTTTAAATACTGTGTTTTTGTTTGTTTTGTGGTGCTGAGAATCAAACCCAGGATTTCATGAGTGCCAGGCAAGTGTCTATGACTGAGCCACATCCCAGCCCTAAATACTGTGTTCTGAGAAGTCAGACTTTCTGTGTCCTTTTCCTCTGTGAGCATTTCATTTCCTCTGTCTGCTCAGCAGTTAGTTGAGGAGCCTTTTCCAAGGAGGAAAATATAGCACCCTAAGTGGCCCGGGGGACTGCTCCATCCAAACCTAAATCAAAAGTCATTAATTAACAGTCTGATGGCTATTTGGCAGTCTCTGTGAAAGGAGTCCATAGGGGTGCTACCACCCTCTCCCCCTCCTGACAGCTCTGATGAGGATGGCAACATCGGCTACTTTTGGTACAACAACAGGCATTGAAGGTAAACAGGTAAATCCTAAGGCAGGTGAATCCTGGAGAGTCACAGAGAGTTCAGAGGCCACAGTCTGAATAGGACCTGTGACCCAACACTCCCAGGCTAAGAAAATGGGCAAAGGAGTGGGAGAGTGAGTTACAGCACATATTAGACCTCCAAAATGTCTACTGTGACTCATTTACATCTCTCAATGGGTAAAATAGGAGAACAAATACGCTTGCTCTCTCCATACCATAATTCAATTAAACTATGTTGACTAACTCAGGATGGACCAAAAATTATTCACAATTATCTGGAGGAACATGTCTAATAAATATGAACTGAGTTTAAATTACTGGCATATGAGGCATTCAGTGAACAGGCGTGGCCTGGAGAGAGGGTGAACAATCATTGCACAACTAAGAAACTTAAATAAGTCAACATGAGTGCTATGAAGGAAATTCACAGGGTGCCGTGAATGAGAGCAACTGGGAGAGGCTACCTGAACAAGGTGAGGAGATATCAGAGTCCTGAGGGAGAAAAAGAGAACTTTAAGAAGTCGGGGGTGGGGGATATTTCAGAGAGAGGAATACCAGGTGTGGGCTTGGAGGCAGGAAAGGCATGGATCAGAAAAAAAGCCAGTGTGGCCAGAAGGTGGTAGTCAGGAGGGAGGGAGGAAGACAGAAAGCAACAGAAATAGCAGTGTGTGAGCTATCTTGTGTCCCTGTGCAAGACATCTGAGATAATCAACTTAAAAAAAAAATTTAGTTGTAGATGAACACAGTACCTTTATTTTATTTATTACTTTTATGTGGTACTGAGGATCGAACCCAGTGCCTCATAAGTGCAAGACAAGCACGCCACCACTGAGCTACAACCCCAGCCCCGAGATAAGCAACTTTTAAGGAGGAAAGGTTTATGTTGAATCAGGATTTTGGAGGTTTCAGTCCATGGCTGTTTGGCTCTGTTACTTTGGGGCCTATGGGGTGGTAGCACATCATGGCAGCAAAGAGGAGGCCACACACTTTGTAACAGCTGGAAAGCTAAAAGAGACAGAGGAAGGGGTTCCCTTCGAGGGCGTGCGACTGAAATTCCTCCTACTAGGCCTCACTTCTTAAAGTCTTTAATACATGGGCTTTTGGGGGATATTTAAAAGACCCAAACAATTACATGGAGGAACCAGGGCATGCCAGCCCCCTACCCCAAGCCATGGCAGGAATGGACTGAAGGGACATATGTTACCACCTGATAGGAAAGAACTTTCCAGTCATTTGAGTCATCCAAATGGAACAGGCTGCTTTGGCAGGCAGAGGGGTTCCCATCACCCAGAGCTCATCTCCACTCCTCTCAGAAGTGAGAGGCTGGAGACTCTGGGCCTAGCGCTTGGCTTCACAGTTATCCTTAATCACATTTCATCCTGTTAGATCCAGCCCTCCTTTAGCCCGAGGAGCTCTGTTCAGATAAGCGTGCCACCAATGTTCTCATCTAGAAGCCATGGTTACAAATACTGGTGCGAGCATAGCTTCCCCGGCTGGCAGCCAAACCTGCCCTCCAGCAGCCGCAGGAGGCCACTCTTAGGGGGCAGGCACGGGGGACAGCATGGTGGTGTTCCTGGCTATGCAGGGGAACCTGTCTTATGCAGATCAGGATGGAGATGTGAGAACTGCAGATTTCTTTCTCAGTAATATTAAAATAGGAAAATTTTCATTGCGAATGATTGGTATTTCTTTTTATGCCAACAAAATACTTGTGAAAGTGCCCACCATGTATGGTATCTTTTCAGTAATTGCTTTAGCATTTGAACCCTGATGGATGTTGTGAAATAGACAGGCCACCCTTCCACTCATCACCTAAGGAGAACTGTGTGTGATAATCCTCATGTGCTGGGTCTCTTTGCAACCTGGTAGCAGTTTTTATTTTTGCTTCTATTAGAAAATGTTCCAATTTAAGGAAGCTAGGCTACAAACACTGCATTTTGTGGCACCACTTCCCTTAAGCATTGAAGCACAAAAGGCAGAACCAATTCTTTTTGGAAAATGCAGAGCATTCAGCAACAGATCAATGTTTGCACTGCAGCCAGAGTCCAGTCTTACTGCAATGGAGTGGGGAGCACTCACCTTTGGCTCCTTGTTCTCCCAAGTGCAATGCTTGTGATTTTTTCTTATTTACAGATTAGAAAAATGAAATTCATTTTATAATAAAATTTTTCTTTAAACAGAATCTTGTCCCCTGAAACTACAGAAGTATTAGAGAAGGAAGCTGATAGATGGGTCTAACAGACTTGGTTCTGACCATGACAGTGTAGACACAGCTCTATGGCACAGGACACTGCTGTGGCAAGTCAGGAGTCTCCCTGACTCTCAAAGAAGAGGCCAAACTAAAATGAGCAGCAATCCTAGAAAAAGACCTTTCACAAAAAGACTAGAGAATCTCTCCTGGTGTTAGATAGGCCAGGTAAGGCAAGGGATGCAATTGGAGCCACTTCTCTATGATTCTGTTTCTCTAAGTGTGGTCCTTAGATGACTGCACAGAATCATATGGAATGGAGGTGAAGCGTTCTTTAAAATGAAGAGGCCTGGGCTCTGGCCCAACCTAGTGCATCAGCATCTCTGAAGATGGAGCTCAGGCATTTCTATGATAAGTTCCCCAAGTGATTTTTTTTAAAGACATGCTAAAGTTTGAGAACTAAAACCAATGTGTTTTAGTCAGCTTTTTTGCTGCCCACTAGAAAGACCTAACCAGAACAATTTTAGGGGAAGAAAAGTTTGTTAGAGGGTTCATGGTTTTAGAGGTCTTAGTCCATAGAGGGCCAGCTCCATTCCTCAGGGCTCAAGGTGAGGCAGGACATCATGGCAGAAGAGTGTCTCGGAGGGAAGCCCCTCACAGAGTGATCAGGAAGGAGAGAGAGACTCCACTCTCCAGATACAAAATATATACCCCATAGTCATGCCCCCTCCAGCCACACCCCACCTGCCTCCAGTTTCCACTCAGTTAATTCCATTAGGATTAATTTACTGACTGGATTAGGGGTATGACCCATTTATTTTTTCTACAAGCCTTCTTAGATTTTCTCACATGTGTGTTTTGGGGCACACCACATCTAAACCATGACACACTGGAATTGCTTTCCTTAGATGGCCTTTTATATATGTAGTAGAAGTTCCCACTCAAGTAATAGGAAAATGGTCAAAAAATTAGGGTTTACTCTGTGCTAGTGTTCATTCCAAACACTTATATTAATATGTTTAGTAATTTGACTCATACAGCAACTTTATGAAGCAGGCATATTATAATTCCCACTTTGTAAAAGAGTGAGCAAAAAAAAAAAAGCACAGAGAAGTTTGTTGGGTGCAGAGCAGGCTGAACTGTGTTGTCTGCAGGGCAGGCTGAACAGATGTTGGCTGCAAGATAGCCCACGCACTCAAACCCCCCTCTCTCTGGTCCTTTATCACCTGTTTGTGTCAAGTCCGGCTCAAGGCTGAGCACTCAACCCCCCCTTGGGCCAACAAGGCAGCTTGCAGACCCAGAGGCCCCATTAGATTTGGGCTATAAAAACTCCCTCCTGCCAGGCCACCCTCTCTCGCTCTATCTCTTGCTCTTTATCTTTCTTGCACGCGCTCTCTGTCTCTCTCTTGCTCTTGCTCTCTCCCTCTTCATCTCTTCTCTTCTTTCTCTCTCTCTCTTTCCTTCTTTCCTTTCTCTTTGTTGCACTGCTGCAATAAAGATCTTTTGGTTGCTCCGAGTGTTGTGGTCACTTTCCTTTCAAAGTTAAGTCACTGACCTAATGTTACACAGCCAAGATTCAAACCCAGGCAGAGTCTGGTTTCAGAGTCCACATGCCTAACCCTCCCACAAGCTATTTCATACCTTGACTCTCTGTGATGTGGCTTTGACCTCTATGTCCCATTCATCTAACAAACACCTTTCCATCTTTCAAGAATAGCTTAGCATGTCTGCTTCTGCAAAACCTGCCTTTACCCCCAGGATGCAATCCTTCTCCTAATGATAGAAGGGAGGTGCAGACTCAGGCAAGTGGTTAAACTAGAGAGGTAGTAAGGGCCGGTTCCTGGAGGATGAACTAGAGGGCGGGGTTAGAAGGAGCCAGGCTTCACACTGGAGCTAGTCAGGTAAGGTTAGCGAGGCCTGGAAGATCACTGCAGGGGTCTTGCCTCTCACTTTCACCCCTGACACTGGGACATAGATGACCTGATAGCACTGTCCTTGAAACCACAGTTCTGAGGTTACTGAGAATAATGGTAACTCTCATTGAATTTAATGGCAAGCAGACCATAAAAATCTGTGTCAGTTTGCTAAACACCAGGTGAAATTTCCCCTGATTTGCTAATTGGAGTGGGTCAGAGTAAAAGAGTGACCCGAGGGACGGTTGCCTGGGCCAGTGTGCTGAGGGGGGTCAAGGTATTCATCATGTTTCCAAATGCCAGGCACAGAGTGAGTTGACAGATGTGTGTCCAGTGAATGAATGAATTCTGAATGATCACATGTCCTTTTCTGGTATCTCATCTGTAGAAATATTAGAGCCAGAGCAAGGAACTTCCTGTTTTTATCAAACCTCCCCTCCCTAAAAAACCCCCAGAGGTCCTGCTTTGCCAGGATGGTGATTACCTTTCCAGCACAATTGGAAATGTGCCAATTGACATGATAATGACTCATATTTATGTAATGCTGTGGCCCAAGGAGACCATGAATTCTTTGTAATTGTCTGACCCATCCCACAATAATGCTGGGAATTGGATGTCATTATCTATCATCCTCATTGTGTATGCAGAACCAGTAGACCTGGAGGAAGGTTAATGACTTGCCCAAGGTCATGGCACAGAGCAGCCCAGCCAACCCTAGAGGCAGGCTTCCTAATTCAGGGGCTGGCCCTGTTCTGTCCTGTGGTCTTTCTATTCTCTTTGGCTCCTAATGCCATTTGCTGCAGGGCACATCTGTGCGCTCTGGTCACTTACACATTTCCTGGAATCTGATATGCTTTTGCTCCCCAAATATATTTCCAGTGTGACAATTACTCCAATCGGCCACTCCAAGCAGGAGGATTTGAAAGGAGGGCTGCTATTTTCCATGAGTGCAATTATTTATGTGCACAATTATTTGTGCACATAATTGGCTAATGGAGAGTGCAATCGGCCACATGTGGGCATAATTAGCCACTTGCCCCTCATTTGGAGGGTACAATTATCAAAGCAGGCAATTTTATATCCATGGATAATTGTACATGCAGGAGAGAAAGACGGCTAGGAAATCCGGTCCTTAATTACTTTTCACGTCCTTATTTCCAAAAACTCATTGTAAGGTAAAGGTAACTCTCTTTTCAATTGCCTGATCAGATCAATCATTAGATCTAGTTACAGAGAGGAGGCAGAGAGCAGAGCCTGGAGAAGAATGAGCCAGGATCTCGTGGATAAAGCTGAGATTTGAATGGCCCTTGCCAGAAAAACCCCAGCAACCAATTACCTTGGCGGTTACACTGAGGCCCTCCTAGTGGTCAGCCATCTGCCCAGGCAGACAATAAAGTCCCATTTCTCTCCTTCTCCCTATTGTGTATCATTTTTGCTTTAGCTGTTTTAACGTTTTCCTCACTTTGTGGTTTTATAATCTCACAAACGCCAGTTGGCTTGGCACAGTGAGTGATTTTGTTCGCTGCTGGAAGTGGGTCATTTAAAATGCTTTAACAATACCTTTAACTAGTCATTCATCCGGGGATGTACATAGAATAATAAATCAAGAACACGTCTCTCTGTGGTTTTTCCAAGACCTTAGATGGCAGAGATTTTACAGGTTCTGCTGTGCCCCCTGAATTCTGGTTTCAACAGCTCTGCAAAACTTTTCCCACTCTCCCACTCCATCACACAAAAATACACTTGCTAAAGCAGGCCCTAAAAATACATGTCACATGCAAGCACAAGGGAAATTTTTTTTAACATAAATTGACTCTTTAGGAATATGCAAGCTGGTTTTTTTTTTTTTTTAAAGGAACTCCAGATCTCTGATTACAGATCTCTGACCTCCATCACAGCATGAAGGGGAGGTAGTGTGGTACTGTGGTTTGGGGACAGACTCCTGGGTATTAGACACACGTGCCAGGTTCAGCTCTGTATTAGCAGTTGTTTAAATTTTGTGACTCAAACCCATGTCTGTAAAATGGGTTGTTCTAAAGATTAAATAAAATTCAGATAAAGCATTTAATATGATTCCAAGCACATCTGTAGGGACTCAAACAAGTAGCATCTATTATTAATGCCAAAAGCCTCCCTCTAGTACACTTTATCTGTACCAGTCACATGATATTTTATGTCGCTTGAGTAACAGGTCTTTCTGCCCCACTATATGGACAAGAACCTTTATTTTCCACATAGTGTCATGCCTACAACTTCCATGACTCACCCCTGGATGATGCTCCACAATGACACATGACATCTCACTCTAACACGCACTGACTTTAGGCACAAGGACACACTCGCTTCTGTGGCTTCTAGGCCTGAGCTCTTTCCTCTGCTCTTTGTCTATGGTCATTCTCATAGATTTAGTGGCTGGGAGCAGGGTTGGGGCAGGGGGTTGTTTCTAATCTGTGCTCATCTCCTCAGCTTTGTGACCTCTGAGGTCAGCCCAACTGAGCCACTCCGACACAGCCCCTCCTGAGACTTCAACATCCCTCACACCCGAAGCACCACAAGATCTTGAGTGTTCTTTGACTTCATTAATTTCACCTTCCTTACCTTCCAAGTTTTGGGGGACCAATTGTGCACTTCTCTTTTCAACCCTGCCTTTAGAGACTCCGTGTTGACAGTGTATTTACATACTGGAAATTAGCACCTGCTACAGGTCATGGCCTCTCCCCACCTCCACGACAGCCAGTTGTCAGTCACCTTCTAGTACCACACTGCGCTCACAACCCCCAATCCACCCACACCTTACTATCCCCCACCAGCCCCCACTGATTTCACTTACTTCCTGATTTTGTACCCCAGAATCAGCTCTATTAATAATACATCGTCTTAGCGTCTCTCGTCATCTTAGTCAACAGAATACCTAAGACTGGATGGAGGTTCCCTGCAGTTTGGGGACTGAGAAGCCTAAGTTTGAGGGGCCCACATCTGGCAAGGTCCTTCTCACTGGGACAATTCATGGCAGAAGGTGGAAGGACAAGAGTGTGTGCACACAAGAGAGGGAAAGGGCTGAGGTCATCCCTTTATCTGGAACCCACTCCTGGGCAGCTAACTGTTAGCTGCAGGACAGGCTGAACTATGTTGTCTGCAGGATAACCCAGGCACCCAAACCCCTGCTCTGTCTCGTCCTTTATCACCTGTTTGCGTCAAGTCTGAACACTCAACCCCACTCAAGGCTGAGCACTCAACGCCCCCCCCCCCGCGCCCCCCCCGCTCAAGGCTGAACACTTGTGCCAACAAGGCAGCTTGCAGACCCAGAGACCCCACTAGATTTGGGCTATAAAAACTCCCTCCTGCCAGGCCTCTCTCTCTCCTGCTCTCTCTCTCTCTCTTTCTCCTCTTTTGCACTGCTGCAATAAAGATCTCTTGGTCGCTCGAGTGTTGTGTCACTTTCTTTTCACTAACTACTCCCACCACAGCAGCATTAACTCAGGAGTGAGGGCAGACAGCAGAACCCTCGGGACCTAATCATTTATTTAGTGGGGGGAGAGGGGCACGTAACTGGGATTAAAACCCAGGGGCCCACCACTGAGCCACATCCCTAGCCCCCTTTTTTTATATTTTATTTAGAGATAGGGTCTCGCTAAATTGCTGAGGCTGGCTTTGAACTCATGATCCACTTGCTTTGGCCTCCTGAGCTGCTGAGATTACAGGAATGTGCCACCTTGCCTGGCCCTAATCACTTACAGACACCCCCGACACACACCTTAACACTATTGCCTCTGGGCATTAAATTTCCAGCTGTGAGCTTTGGGTGACACATTAAATTGGGTTTCATCCTCAGCACCACATAAAAATAAACAAAATAAAGAAATAAAAAAAACTTAAGAAAAAAAAAATCAGATAGACCATGGCAGACCATGCCCAAGGGTCTCTACTTTTCTAGTCTCTTCCTATGGGTAGCCCCACATCATCTGATTCCACTCCTTCCCCGTTTTCCATCTCTGCCACCCCCAATGCACTTCCCGTGGTTGATATTCTTAACCTTCAGTTCCTGATGCTCAACATTGGTAGTGTTTAAACAGATATTTATTTATGTTTTTATACATGATGAATATTTATGTAGTTTTTGTGCAGATATTCACATTCTCTCTCAAAAGGAGAGAAAGGGAGGAGTCCCAAGCAGGTCTTTTGATGGCTGGCCTATTTGGTTCCTTTTCTGATCTAGTTCTAATACTAAAGTAAGCCTCCAGGCGGCGGCTTTCATGTGCTATTTGATGCTTTTCTGACTCCAAAATGGACTTCTTGACTGTGCAAGAATATAACTCAGCCCTGTATCTGAATGTATCTCAGCCCTGAAGTGTTGGCTAACCCTGATACAGCTCTTCCCTGAAAGAAGCAAATTATAAATACTTCCTTGTTTAAAATTAAAAATCTATAGTGAAGTGCTTACCCCAAGAAGGAGTCTAGAATTTACTGGTGAATGACACTCCAGGTTCCTCCCTCGAATGTTCACTGAACCCAGGTGAGATGGGAAGGGATGGGGGGAAGGTAAAGACAGGCAGGAGAGGAGGCAGGAGGCAGGAAGCAGGAAGGCATAAAGGAAAAGTGCATCCTGAAGGGGATCTCACCAACTCTCTCTCACTGCCCTGCTCAAGGACCAAGAGACAGACTGCAAACGGAGCTGGGAACACTTGGCCTGTAGTTGGAAATTTGATAGAGTTTACACCAAGATTGAGATTGCTGGCTCCTCCGGAGGAACCTTCAGCACTGGCCACACTGGGGCCGCATTTCTTCGCTGGAGCACATTTGGCTGAAAACGAGTTGCAGCTGCCCGCTGTCAAACAGGGTGCTCGCTCCAGCTGGAATTGCTCCCCACAACTCCCCATAATAGTTCAACACCCAGCCAGAGACACTCATTTATATTGTCAGCTGGGCCTCTGCAGGCATTGGAGTTTGTGACTGCTAGCTAGCCTGAAGAAAGCCCTTGTGCTCGCCAGGATTTAAATTTTTTCCCCAAAGTGTTAGCTTATGGGATCAGATCATGGGATCTCATTGTTTATTCACTTCTGAAGCTCACAATGCCTTATACAAAGTAGACGCTCAGTTAAGCAGAATGAAGTGCTCACCGGATCAGGCAGATTGGTCATTGAGTACGTAGACCCTGAGTGGCCTGGCTGGGGCTCAGGCATGCCACTGTCTCTGGGAGGTAAGTGGCAGGGTCACTCAAAATACTCTGCCAAGGCAGCAGAGTAAGGTGTCCTCTAACTGGTGTATGTGACACAGGCGCCTTGAAGGGGGCAGGTTAGAACCAGTACGTCAGGGAGATGTGAGATGTACTTAGATTTTAGAGCCTAATTAAAAGCCCAGAACATTCATTAGTCTTCTCATCCTGGCTAAAATAGTTTCTCACTGTCGGCCTCAGTTTGTTCACTAGAAAAACAAGGATTTGTTGGTGGAATAAACACTCTATATGATTCCACTTTGGCTTCCCACAGAGGAGAGGTTGGTAATGGAGAGTTATCCAAGCACCTACACAGTATCTGTCTATAATTAAGCTTGTAGCTGACTTTAAAATAATTTAAATTAAAAAAAAAAATCCAACTCAAATAATCAACTTTGTGTCTCTGATGCAGGAGGAAGTGAGAGAGTTGGAAAATGCAGTTTTTCTCACCATCTTGCCATGATCTTTATGGCACCTGGCTTAGGCTGCTGCCTTCCTGAGCCATTCCTCCAGCCCAGACACAGTGGCAGCCAAAGTCCTGCGCAGAGATTGATGGAGACCTGTGTCACACCGCCTTCAAAGCATCTGCCTGCTCTCTAAGTCATGCACCCACTAGCTCTCAACTAATTAGAGCGGAACAAAATGGGTGACTTTCCTTTTTGGTAGAAAATTAAAAACCAAGAAACTGTTTCCCCCTCCTTTGAAGTGACTTGACACCACCTAGCCTGTGAAGCGCCTCTTCCATTGAAATGAAAGATAAAGAAAACACCAAGGTGCTAATTGAATTCATATCTCCTCTTCTCCACAAGCTGAGCTAACAAAGCAGTTTCCTTGCTCAGGCTCTGCAGAACCCAAAAGGGCCCCTTCTCAAATTAAAACCTTTTCCAAACATCCAGAACTGTTGCTGATCTGAGGGTTCATATTGCTGTGTACAAACTGTTCTAGGGAGGTAATTCCTAAAATAGAAGCAAGGATATTATTTTTGCAAATAATTTGTATAACTAACATAACTAATGACATAAAACCTGTGAGGACTTAATTAAAAACTGCCAGAAGCTCTTGTATCAAGTCAAAATAAACCAACAAAGATGAATATCTCAGATGGAGAGAGGTAAAACATATTTAGATGTCATCAAAGCTCTTGAATAACTAAGAATATTTGTGTATCAGTTTTTAAATTTTTATTAAAAATTTAAACAAAAAATTTAAATAACAAAAACTATAGGGCTAGAGTTGTGGTTCAGTGGTAGAGCACTTGCCTAGCATGTGTGAGGCACTGGGTTTGATCCTCAGCACCACATAATAAATAAATAAATGAACTGTGTCCATCTACAATTTAAAATACTTAAAAAAATAAAACCTATATGTAATACAGTAAAAACTATAACTCAAATGAATTTTCAATAGTAGCTACTACTATTGATTGCCTATTACCCACCTGACACTATCCTAAATGCTTCTCAGAAATTTATTACTCTTTGCAGTCCATGGTTATTCCATCTTATTTATGCAGAAGGAAAGAACTGAGAGAAGATAATGTATTTAACACCATTCATTTAATGAACACATTGGGATTTGAATCCAGATCTGATTAATCCTAAAGCTTTGCCATCTCTTTAAATAGTAAAAAGTGTCCAAGATTATGAATTTGACAATAAGTACAGCTTTGACTGCATTCCATAAATAAAGAAATTTGCTGTTCTTGTCATTTTCTTAATTGCCTATGATAAATTTTAGTTCTTCTTTTCCAGATATATCTCTTGAGATCTTAAGTTTTCTTTTCTTTTCTTTTTTTTTTTTTTGCTTTTATAAATTCATGGCTGGAAGTTGCTATAGTGCACAATTATTAGTTTTTGTTTATCATGCATGTCTTGACTATTTCCTTCTAATTCTCAATTCTGCCTGTCAAAAATCTGTTCTCCCTTGTTATACAGTCTGCCATTTTTTATTTTGTTTTGATGGGAGAATGAACAGATGTGAGTAAATAATTAAGCAGGGTATAAAGTGTAAATATACCAAGAAATGAAAACAGCGGTGTTTATATAGGCAAGAAAAGTGCAAAAATACCATAAAATAAAAGGTTTTAGAGGACATAGCATGGCAAGGTTTTTCAGCTTTTCTAGTAGTTTTTAACAATTATATAAAAAAGTTACTCACATTTTATTCATTCATTCATGTGTAACACAAAAAACAATAGCATGCTTCTCTAATATAACATCTAATCAAGCTCACAACAAAACTTAAAGAACAACGGATTAAACAAAGTCTATGATATTTATCTCTATGGTCACAGGAACATCCTTGCTGAGTTTGTACTTATCTGTTCTCAACTTACCCAGTGAGCAACTTAAGGGAAGCTACAATGTTTAGTAACCCCTCTGCCTAGAACAATGTCCAGCACAGAGTTGACACCTGGACATTTTTCACTGAATAAGTACAAGCATTGCCTGAAAATCACCACTAAACACTGAGCTGGACATGTGCACTAGTCTTGGTCAAGGTCCAGTGCAAATTTTCTAAGCCCTTCTGGATTCCAGCTGCTTAGCTGTGAGCTCCCCCTGCAGACCTGAGGCCTGGAGATGGGTCAATTTTTAGAGCCCTGGCCTCAGCCACTTGTAGCTGCTTCCTCCATTAATGTGTGCAAAGATGCGTAAATTACAGCATTAACTGTGTAGCTACTTGGAAGATGTCATAGGTAATGGGATGCTTGAGCACTGACCAAGGTGCAAGGTGGAAGTGTGACATCCAGGCTGGGTAGGTTGGCAGGAGACGGCCAATTAAAAAGAGAACTGCACCAATTCCCTTAGATTTGCCAATTGGGCTGGAGGGCATCAGTAATCTTTGCTGTATAATTTAGCAGATGAGAAAATGGAGATGGAGGGCATAAAACACAGTTTAAAAACCTTTTGTGCAAAAGAAAAAAAAAATAGGATGTTGGCCAGTAGGAAAACCAGAGTCAAGGGAGATCTTGTTTATTTTCAGCTTTTGTTGTCTCAAATCCTTGCAGTAGACACAATCTGGAGCAATGGGAAGACAGATCCCCTCACCCTTAGAGCTCACACTTAAAGAGGTCATAATAATTTAAAAAGTGATTTGAAGTCAGCATGACATAACCTTCAAAGATTACAAGAAATCAGAGGGAGAAGCAAAGGCCTTAGAGAATGTGACTCCATAACTAAATGTCATTTTGACAGCTTTTTTTCTTGGAGGTACATTTACGATTATTTGAGTTGTCATTTTCTCTAGGAAGACTTCACTTTAATTATACAAATATTGAATATTTTTTCCAGATAAAAATGGTAAAGAATCTGCTTTGAAGTCCTTAGCCTTCAAACATTATTATGTGAGATCCTCGTTGGAGAAACAGTGAAGAATAAGGAAATAAGTGAAATCAGGTCTCCTAAATGAGGAACTGTGAATGTTAATGGTGCTATTTTACCGAGGCCTTTTAAAGGGCCCAAAGAGGGTTTTATTATTTCAAATATCACAAGTCTGAGGGGTCCCGAAGGGAAATAGTGATGAATATTGGTAAAATGCCTATAAAGACAGTAAGAGAGAGAGAGAAAAAAAAAAGCTGAAAATTTGAGCTGGCCATTTAAAAAGCTGCCTAACCTTTCATTTAATTGCCTTTTTTTACAGCAAACCAGAAACGAGATCTAAACGTCAAGCGTGATGGCTGCCCCTGAACATGCTCTGAAATATCTGCTATAAGGGGATTTAAAGTGCAATTGCTTTGCTCTCGGCTTGAGTGCAACCAACTGGGGGAAAATTGAATTTTGCCTGCTAGTGGATGGGGTGGCGTGTGTCTCTGGGCAGGGGTGGAGCTGGAGGGTGAAGGGGAGTCCGCAGAGGTGTGGCCTAGAAGAGCAGAAAGAGCAGGGCATGCATTTCAATCCTGACTCTTCCACTTTGTAACTGAGGCTCCTCCATAAGTCACAAATCTTCCTGAAGCCATTTCCCTCATCTCTGTCTTGGTCATATTAGTATCTAAGGTACAGGCCCACGCTCAGTATTAAAAGCCAGGGCGTGGTATTGGTCAAGTTATATTGTTATAGTTTGTTATATAGATTGTTATATAGCCAAACATGAAACAATAAATCCTATCAGTATGTACAATATAATGTACCAGTTAAAAAATATGGGAACAAAAAGACAGGGTTCATCTATTTGGCAAGTACTTAATGAATATTACTACATGCCAGACTCTGTGTTAGGCTCTGGGATACAACAAGGGGGGAAAAAAAGGTTGGGGGAGAGCTACTTTAGGGCAGAAGTCAGAGAGCACAGGAAATGCCTAAATCAATAGATGTGTTTAGGGCTGATGGGGAGTGCAGAGGTGTGGCATTTTTGAGTTTTTGTTACCTGATAATAATATCTCCCTTCCTGCCAGCTCTTGTTATAATGTGACTTTGATTCTTCTTCAATTGAGAAGTGGAATCTGTATTTCCTCCCCTTGAAACTAGGTGGGTTTTGTGACTATCCAATCAAATAGATGATGTGGAAATGATGAGGTCATATGAGAATACAGCTGCCACTTTTCTTGTGGGCACACTTGTCTGTGAAACCTTGGGCCACTGTGTGAAGAGCCCGTAGCCCTGGGCCAGCATGCTGAGGAAGTTCAAACCAGTGATGTGTGGGGACCCAAGGCTACTTGCAGTCAGATCCAGCTCCGTGAACCCCTGCATTGTCCTGGTTCTAGCCACAGTTTGCAACCACATGAGAGATCCTAAAACTAGAACCTTCTAGAAAAGAGAATTCCTGACCCTCTGAGACCACGAGAAATAAAATGACTGCTGATGTTTTAACTTTCTACATTTTGGGGGTGATTTTTTTGGATAAGTAGGATGGTAAAGAAGAAGAGTAAACAATGAGGAAGAGAGAAGAGACTTCACTGGGACATCGGTTATGAATTGGTGAGCTAAGAAATGGAGGCAGAGAGTGGGCCTGTCCTCTCCATGGACAGCAAAGAGACCAGAGGATAGCTGGAGCAGAGTAAGGGAGGGACACCGAAGTGGCAGATGAAGTCAAAGGCCGCAAAGAGTAGGGTCTGACAGAGTCCTCTGAAGATCAGTTTTCACTCTGATTCAGGAAGCCACTGGATGGTTGTGGGCAGAGCAATGGAGGATGCGATCCACGTTTTAACAGGAAGGCTCTCAATGCCCTCTGAGGCTGGTACCTTGATGGTGACTTTCACTACAGCATCTCTAAACAGCAAAGGTCATTTCAGTAAGGTCATGGAATGCATCCCAAGCCACTAATGGGGGTTGTGATACAAACCCAGCTTGTCTCTTCCCAGCCCTAAGAAAGTAGCTCTAAAGGAACTCAGGCCCCACGATAGCTTTGTGACTGGTAGTTACCACCGCTCCAGCTCCTCTTGTGCCAGTTGCCCCCTTTTTGGAGGAAATAAAGCATCGTAGTTATTGTTGTGGTGGGAACTGATAAATACAATCAATAACAGTGTAAATTATAGGTTATAGATTAGTAAAAAATATAGATTACAGATATGATTTTGATAAGTGAGATAAGACAATTATAAAGCAAAAATTGTCATAGACAGGCCTAAGACTCCATTTTGCTTCCTTCTATAAAAAACTGTTAAAAGAGCTGTTTCTGAGAAACTGAAATGAAAGCTTTTTTTTTTAAATTGTCTTTCTGTACTTTGTACCCCACAAATTATATCCTGCTCAGGATGCAGTGGTGGTCATGGTGAGCTATGTCCGTCCTGGGTTTGAATGCCCTTGTGGGTCTCTACATGAGTTTGTAGTAGATTCTCACCCTGACGATCCCCACCCAAATTCAGGGTGTGACTGTCTAGCACCTGCTTGAACCCAGGACTGTCGCCAACTGAACTGCAAAGCTAATGCTTTTTTTGCTTCTGTTTATCACTTGCTTGCTGGCTGGAAAATTCCAGTCCTGCCCAGAGCCCACAGGTCCCGCTTATTAATGTTTTAATTTCTATGATTGGCTAGCTTACAGGACAATAAGCAAGTCACTGAGTTGTGGATTTTGTGCTTATATTTTCTTTGGATGGACCAGGAAACTGCTGTCCTCCCACAGAGCTTGAGTCTCTGTGGTGGGTGACAGTTTCTGGTCAGGTAAATAAAGCTCTCTTTTGATTTGAAATTTGAACTTAGAGTGCTTTCTGAGGTGTCTCCCCATAACAGTTCCAATCTTCGTCTCTTGGGTCAGGCTGAGTTCAAATCCTGGTTTTAGCATGTATGATCTGTCACATTGTTACCTTAACTTGTGCCTCCAAATGAGGACAATCACTGCACCTCCCTGGAAGGATCACGTGAGGACTAGCAGACAAGATCCTCGGGTACCTCGCCCAGTCCCCAGATCCCAGAAGTGCTCAGTCACAGGCTGCTCACAGGCACAGGCATTGTGCCCTGCTCACACATTCTTCCTTGCCTAAGTGGCATTAGAAAAACCACCTTTCTCCCCAAATCACTATTCCCGGCCACCCCCACCCACATCCTTTCTTTTTGGCTCAGTAGCACTTCCCCACAAAGATCTTCTCCTCATCTCATCCTCCAGGTCCCGGGGGATTCTGCCTCCCCTACCGTGATGTTGAACTCCCCTCACTGCAGCTGTGATTAGCTCAGATTTGGTCAAGAGGAGTCGAGTGGCCTTTAATCCAATATGAGTGGGTTATTCACAAGACACGGAGCGATACAGAACCAAGAGGGGAGAAAAAGGGAAGACACCATGAGATGATAGAGGTCATTAAGATCAAAGTGCAGCAAGGCAAGGAATGCCGATGATGGTCAGCAAACCACCAGGAGCTAGAAAGACGCAAGCAGGGAGTCTCCCTCACAGATTCCAAAGGAGCATGGTCCTGCCAGTGACCCTGAATTTGTGGACTTCTGGCCTCCAGAACTGTGAAAGAATATCTGTTGTCTTAAGCTACCCACTTTGTGGTGTTCCATTATGGCAGCTGTAGGATATCAATAAAAATCTTCTACTAGGGAAGGAACTTCATCCTACCTAATAGTAAAAAGATCCATGCAACAACAACAACAAAAGATCCATGGAACAAAATACCTTGAAGAAAGAATTTATCTAGAATGTCATTCCTACTCTTCAACAGGCCTGAAGAAGAGACCTGGCTCCCTGCAGCATATGGTCCAGGCTGGAAGCTTCTCTAGATTCAGCCACCTCAGCACATTTGGGGAACTTGGAGAAGAAGAGCTGAACGTGGACTTAGAAATGAAAGAGGGCCATTATGCAAGACTAACAGTTGGCTGGTATTCTCTGCAGCTCTGATCATTTAGGGCCAATGCTGTACCAATATTTAAATATTCTGATATCATACCTGAACTAACTTGCAACATAGACACAGGACCAACTGCACCTTAAGCAAGGACCTGGCCCAGCAAAAATACCACAACAGAATGTTCGAGAGCAATGGACTGTATGTTTAGATCCTCCCTAATTCACATTGAAATTTCAACTTCAAAAATCACGGTATTAGAAGGTGATGCCTTTGGAAGGAAATTAGGTCATGAGTGTAGATGGCTCACAAAATGAGAATACTGTCTTCATTAGAGAGACTCCAGAGAGATTTCTTGTGGCTTCCACAGTGTGAAGGCTCAACCAAAAAGTCACCAGCCTGCGAGGAATGGAACCCTCATCAGAAACCAAATCTCTGGAGCTTGATCTTGGATTTCTTGGTTTCCAGAAGTGTGAGAAATGAATTCCCATTTTTAATAAGCCACCCCATCTAGGGAATTTTTGTACAGCAGCAAATGGACTAGAACAACAAGTGTCTGCAGATTTACCAAGGACTGGTTTTCAAAAGTGACACCAGGTGGGTGACAGTAGCTCCAGTTTTTTCTCTTCCTGATATTTAGAAGTAAGACTGAGAAAAGGAAGTTCTCAAGAAGATATTAGACTTCCTGCTAATGAGAGAAAGTGGGAATTCGAGCAATTAATTAGAAAAATAAAAGAGATTTTGTTCTATTTATATCCCAAGTTGAAAAAGCAGGTCAGAGTGACAAAGGGAACACAGTGAACCACCAAACCATCTACAGGCTAAGCTGTGAAGAATGAAGTGTTCCAGGAATAATAGATGAGAAAATCTGTTATTGGAAGGTTCAAAAGAGATTTTCTGAAACCTAGAGTCCAGTTTGTTGAACCAAATCTCTGAATAGACTTCAAATAAAATCTTTCTACAGAAGTGAAGCTATTACTCAAAATCAGCCAAGAGCAAAAGAGTCACATAACAGCAGTGGAAATTGGTCAGCTGTTTCCATGCAGAACTGAATGCAGAAAAATATCCATTTTCTCAGCAACAGCTTGTCATCAGCTACAAGTTCTGCTTGGAAAAAGCAAGAGATGCTTCACAGTCTGACATTACAGAGATAGAATATAGATGCAGTAGCTACTTGTCCATGTGCAAAACAGACAAGATATCAAGAAACTTGACTCAAGGCATCATTTGCATCCCTGAGTACTTGAAATTGGCATGGCCATGGATCACCTGCTTCAGCTGGGTCCCTGGGGGAACCCAGTTAGAGTGAGTGCTGTGTGTGCACATGCTAGGCACTCAGAGTGTTCAAGGAATACCTGCTGTTGGTGTTAGCAGATTTGCAGAGGGGATGTTACATGGGGTATTATAATCCTAAGGACAGTGGGAAATCCATATATTTTTCCTATTCTCAAGAAAAGCTCTTAAATCTAGAGGAAGTCACAGGAAGTGAAGAGTCACAAACTGGGAATCTGAGTGCTCTCATCAGTACCAGGAAGCTTATGCTCTATTTCTTGCCACGTGTCCTGGTTAAAGTCACTTAGGATAGAAGTTTTTCATCTCCCTATACAATGAGCACTGCAGCCCTGTCATCTCCAAGGATACTGGAAGCCTTAACGAGTTGGCACCTTCCATGGGAGCTCATCAAAACAAAGGCGCAAAGGAATGAACCAAGACAGAGTGAAGAAGGGCTGTTATTCACCTTTTCTCCCTCCTTGGGTACTGCTGCATAAGAAAGCTGCTTTTCTTCTTCGTATTAGGATTCTGTTTCATGATTCCTTTTGTTCTTTTCTCTTGATCTCTTTCACATGAATACACATAATATGATTTTTTTTCTCTCTTTTCAATAGGAACTCCTACTACTGATGTTTCCAGGGCAAAACCACGGGAAACAGATCTGGTTCTTCACTCAGCCAATGTCTAACCACTGCCTTCAAGGAGTCTACAATACCTAAGGGATGAAGATAAACAAGAAAATCAAGCAAGTATGCAGTAAGTGCTAAAGGATTCACAAACAGCTCATAGACTTTCAGAAAAGGGAAAGTTTCTCTTGAAAGTGGATAGAAGGAAAAACAAAAACAAAAACAAAAACCTAAAGGCCAAATGTTTTTCCTGATAAGTGGATGCTGATCCAAAATGGTGGGGGGAGAATGGAGGAACTTTGGATAGGACAAAGGGGACGAAGGGAAGGGGAGGGGGTAGAGGGGTAGGAAAGATGGTGGAATGAGGTGGACATCATTACCCTAGGTACATGTATGACTGCACGATGGTGTGACCTACTTCATGTTCAACCAGAGAAATGAAAAGTTGTGCTCCATTTGTGTACAAGGAATTGAAATGCATTCTGCTATCATGTATAATGAATTAGAACAAATTAAAAAAAAAAAAAGAAAGTGGATGGAGTTGCTCAACTTTCAAGTGGCTTTTTAAAAATTGGATACAGAATTCAACATGGGAAGATGAAGTCAAGAAGAGGTCATGGTGTGAGAGACACATTGACACATGCTGACTTGATTCCCACTGGTGACAACAATTAGTCTAGTCATGGTTAAAAAGGTGGCTGGTCTTTAGTTAGCTTGCAGCATTTTAGGCTGGAAAGACATTAGTATCTGCTTGGAGAGGGCATTAAAGGTCAGTTCAAGGCTAAATAAGTAGTTTAGTAGTTTTCAAAACTTTTTTTTAGCTTTTTTTTAAAAAAATTACTTTTTTTACTTGAAAACAATACTTTTATTTTGCTTATTTATTTTTAAGTGGTGCTGAGGATCAAACCCAGGGCCTCACATGTGCTAGGCAAGTGCTCTATCACTAAGCCACAACCCCAGCCTTTCTTTCTTTTTTTTTTTTTTTTTTTTTGCTAAAGACACAGGGCCTTTCTGACGAAACACGATAGGAATAGGAAATTATTTCTTCTTGTCTCATTTACACCTATCTTTGGCACCTTTAAGGAACTATGCAGAACCCTAGGACTCTACAGAATGTATTTTTCAGTAGCTAAATGTTTCTAAGCACGGGGATGACAAAATTAGCATAGAATATTCAGGAGATACACCTGGCATCTCTGTTGAGTTAATTGGCAAGGGACAAATTAGAGACAGGAAAACAGAAATAAAAATGCACTGGCCAAATGTTTGGCTCTCAGTAAATACTTGCTGAGTGCACCATAATTCCAAGGAAGGAAATATATAGAGAGAGATTTTCAAAGAGTATTAGATTACTCTTGCTACTGATTAATCACGGGAGACAAGAGAGGGTTATGATGAAAAAACTTAAAATTTCAAGTCTGGGCTCCAGAGAGAAGAGTAGGAATAATAAAAGGAGTTAGAGAAGCTCAAGAGGAAGTGAGGGGCTGGGGACGATTATGTGTTGGACATTGAGCAAGGTCAATACCACGGAGGGATATCGAATTGTAAATGTCTAGGGACATTTGGCAATGGAAGACTGGAAGACTGGCCAAATGCCTCTTAAGAGAGAGACCAGAGTTACAGACATAGAGGTGATCATGTAATAAAGACACATGCATGGATAAGACAACATGGAGAAGTCAAAGGCAAGACAGACGCTGGACATTGAGAGAAAGGGAAGAGGAAAGGAAGCTAAAAAGACAGTGGAAAATAAGACCATGACTGTTCAATGTCATAAAAAACAAGTGAGAAGCCGGGCACGGTGGCTCACACCTGTAATCCCAGGGGCTCCAGAGGCTGAGGCAGGAGGATGGTGAGTTCAAAGCCAGCCTCAGCAAGGGCAAGGCCTTAAGCAACTCAAAGAGACCTTGTCTCTAATAAAATATAAAAATAGGGCTGGGGATGTGGTTCAGTGGCTGAGTGCCCCTGAGTTTAATCCCTAGTACTGGAAAAACAACAACAACAAAAAGGCCACTTTGAAGAAGGGGACAAACCACACTCGGCTCTTTTAAGGGCATAAGAAGAAAGAGAACCAAGAGAAGGTCATTATATGGCACATACCATCTACCTTCAAAAGGTCAGTTTCACATGTGAGGAAGGAGCTCTGCTTATACTTGATTATGGAGTAAAAGGACAGACCAAAAAAGGAAATAATGATCATGTACAAGTTAGGCTTTCCAGAATTGTAAGCAATGAGTGGCACAAGGAACTAGATGGTAGCTAGACTGCAAGAAACTTTTTCTTTCATTTTTGAAGCCCAGGAGAACCCTGAGCATGTTTATAGGCAGATAGGAAAAGAGAAAAGAGTCAATAGAAAGGAAACTGATGGGGGGGGGGGGCAGAAATTACAGTCAAGTAAAATTTTCAGTGATTAAAAGTCATATTTTTCAAAGTTGGAGACATAGTTAGTGAAAACAGAGTGAGCAGAATGTGAACATAATTCTTGTAATTGGACAATTATTGCATATAAGGCTGCAGCTTAAGAAATCCCATGAAATATGCTTTACCTGGAAAAATGCTCCTGCGTCCCCAATTAGTCATCTGGCGGGAGGCTAGGCAGCAGTTCCTCCAGCTGCACAGAAAACAGAGATGTTTATTGCCTTGAAACACGGCTATGAGCCATCAGAACATTAGGCTGTTTGGATAAGTGCTTGAAAATATTGAGCTGTAATTTCAAAGGAACTCTGCAGAAGTCCTCAGGCTCTGCAGAACAGAGATTAAAACAGCGCCAGCCACCAGGAGCCAGAGGAGACATGAAAAGTAGATGTAACATGGTGTCCTGGATGGGTTCCTGGAATAGAAAAATGACATTAGGTAAAAACTAAGGAAATCTATGCAAAGGATGGATATTGAAAATAACAATGTATCAATATTGACTCATTAATTGCCACTAATGTACCATAGTAATGCAAGATGTTAATAAGAGCAGAAATTTGGTGTGAGGTAAATAGAAACTCTGTAAATCTAAAAATGTTCTTAAAAGCAAAATCTATCAGAAAGCAAGAAATTAAAGAAGACCTTAGAAGATCTCCCTTGTTCTTGGATAGGCAGAATTAATATTGTCAAAAAGACCATACTGCCAAAAGAACTATACAGATTTAATGCAATCCCAATCAAAATCCCCATGACATTCCTCATAGAAATAGAAAAAGCAATCATGAAATTCACCCGGAAAAATAAAAGACCCAGAAGAGCCAAAGCAATCCTCAGCAAGGAGAGTGAAGCAAGTGGCATCACTATATCAGACCTTAAGCTATACTACAGAGCAATAGAAACAAAATCAGCATGGTATTGGCACCAAAACAGACTTGTAGACCAATGGTACAGAATAGAGGACACAGAGACTAACCCATATAAATACAGTTATCTCATACAAGACAAAGGCACCAAACACATACATTGGAGAAAAGACAGCCTCTTCAACAAATGGTGCTTGGAGAACTGGAAATCCATATGCAGCAAAATGAAATTAAGCCCCTGTCTCTCACCATGCACAAAACTCAACTCAAAGTGGATCAAGGACCTAGAAATTAAACCAGAAAACCTGCACCTAATAGAAGAAAAAGTAGGACCAAATCTCCATCATGTCAGATTAGGCCCTGACTTCCTTAGCAAGATTCCTATAGCTCAAGAAATAAAATCAAGAATCAATAAATGGGATGGATTCAAACTGAAAAACTTCTCAACAAAAAACCAAACCAAAACAAACAAACAAAAAACAACCAGTGAGGTGAAGAGAGAGCCTACAGAATGGGAGCACATTTTTACCACATGCACATCAGATAGAGCAAAAGTTCTAGGATATATAAAGAACTCAAAAAGCTAACACCAAAAAAAAAAAAAAAAAAAAAAACATTTAAATTGGTGCATGAAACCAATTTAATTAAGGTATTTCTCCTGGGGGTTGCTGCTTACAGCCTGAGCTTGGCTCCACCTATTCTTTCTAGCTTTCTGTTTGGAGAAGTGGTCTCTTCCCATTAGAGCTCCTGGCATTGTGACATCATTCCACCATGAGGTCCTCAGTAGAGCTGAGCCTAGGCCTTGCCTTTGAGCTTCCAGAACTACGAGTTAAATAAACCTCTTTACTTATAAAGTTAGCTTGCCTCAGGCATTTTGCTATAGTTATTTAAAAAAAAAAAAAACTCATCCAGGACCTCTGGAAACAAAATGAGATACACACTAGTAGGCTCTGTTTATCATGACATTGTCTTTCTCTGCCTGGGGATGTGCTGATTAAAGGGAGTTCTGATCAGTCCATTTTGTTTTCAGGTTTATGGCCCACTTCTGGCACCACTGATACGGCACATATTTACTTAGTGCAGCAGTTGGTTACATGGCCCTGGATCCAATGCTTGGATACAAATCCTGGCTCCACCACATACTAGCTATGAAATTGAGCCAGTTTCTCAGTCTTTCTGGGTTTGCTCTTTATCAGTAAAATAAAGATGAACATAGTGAGAAAACTTAGAATTTGACACAGTTATTCCACTCCTCGGTTTATACCTAAAGGAGTTAAAATCAGCATCTTATAGTGACACAGCCACATCAATGCTTATAGCAGCTCAATTCACAATAGCTAAGCTATGAATGGTTAAAGCAAATGTGGTATATATATACACAATGGAACATTACTCAGCCATAAAGAAGAATGGAATTATGGCATTTGCCTGTAAATGGATGGAATTGGAGAATATGCTAAGTGAAATAAGCCAGTCCCAAAAACCCAAAAGGTGGAATGTTCTCTCTGATATGCAGATGCTAACACACATTGAGGGGTGGAGAACAGAAATTCATTGAATTATACAAAGGGGAATTAAGGGAAGGGAGGGAGAATAGGAATAGAAAAGAGTAAAATGAATTGGACATAACTTTCCGATGTTCATATATGATACACAGCCAGTGTAGCTAGCTCCACATCATGCACAACCACAAGGATGGGAAGTTATACTCCATGTATGTCTAATATGTCAAAATACATTCTACTGTCTCATATATATATATATATATATATATATATATATATATATATATGGAACAAATTAAAAAGACATTAAAAAAAGATGAGCATAGTTCCTACCTCAGAGGCTTGCCATGAGGATTAAATAAATTGATACAATTGTCCCACACAGAGACTGGTTCCAGGACCCTCTGTGGATACCCCAAATCCACGGATGCTCAAGTTCCTTATAAAATGGCATTTGCATATAACCCATGTACTTGAAATCATGTCTAGATTATTTATAATACCTGGTAGGCTGCTATACTATGCTTTTTAGAAAATAGTGATAAGAAAAAAAGCCTGTACAAGTTCAGAACAGGTGCAATTTTCCCCAAGTATTTTCAATCCATGGTCGGTCAAATCCAGGGATGCAGAAGCCGTGGGTATGGCTGGGTGCGGGATGCACTTGCACAGGTGTGTGGTTGGAGCTTAGCCAGCCAGTGGTAGCTGTTTATTTGGGGCATCTTGGGTTTTGATCTTATTCCTTGCTTTATTCATTTCCCAGCCCTCATTCTGTCTGTGCTCCAATATCCTCATTTACTCTTTTTATCCCGTCTGTCCTTTTTGATATATTTTCTTTCTTTTTTTAAGTGGTTGCTGGGGATTGAACCCAGGGCCTTATGCATACAAGGAAAGCTCTCTACCAACTGAACTATATCCCCAGCCCCTCTTTTTGATATAGTTTGTTTAGCCATTTTGAGTCTTTAACCATATTAATCTTCTCTCAGGTAACAGTTGATGATGGAACTGCTGATACTTTTATCAGTAATTTATTTTTTCAGTACTGGGGATCAAACCCAGGCCTTGTGAAGGCCAACCAAGTGCTCTGCCGTTGAGTTGCATCCCCAGCCCTTGAGTAGTAGTTTTAAGAAACAAAAATATACATATCTTATGCATGGTTATGGTTAGGATGTGGTTCTGGACCCAAAGTTTAGGACTGATTTTTAATGTATTTTTAAAGTGTATTAGTTTATATTTTTAAAAATCAGTCTATTGAAAAAAAGAGTTAATATGAGCAAAGGGTATAATCTTGCTAGTCTAAGCCAGGATCATTTTGGCATGCTAAAAATCTCCAATATAGCTGGGTCATACCTAGTAGTCACAGCTGCTCAGAAGGCTGAGGCAGGAGGATTGCAAGTTCAAATCCAGGCTCAGCAAACTTACAAGGCCATAAGTAACTTGGCAAGACCTGTCTCAAAATAAAAAATTAACAACAACCAAAAAAAGGCTGGGGATGTGAATCAGTGGTTAAGCACCCCTAGGTTCAGTCCGTGGTAACAACAAACACAACAAAAGTTAATGATTCAATAAACTGGTGTAATAATATAAGTCTCTGTGCAGTATACTGGACTAATTTTTTTTGTAATGGATTTCAGAACTAGTTCTGCTTTAACTGTAATTCCCTATGCAAAAAGCTAATAGGGACCTGGTGTTTCAGCTGTAAGGTTTAGCTTTAAGAGGACCTAGAAGACCAGGTCACTCATTTTTTAAAATAAGACCTGAAGAGGTTAAGTTCATCATTTGATAAGTCATGTATTAATGCTCCTTCGTGGAGTCTTTTTATTAAAAGTAAAATTATTTTTTAGATAAAAATGCTTTAAAAAACTGGGTTCTGCTAATAGTTCTGCATCTTTTAAAAAATATTTATTTTTTAGTTTTAGGTGGACACAATAATCTTTATTTTTTATTTTTATGTGGTGCTGAGGATTGAACCCATTGCCTCATGCATGCTAGGTGAGTGCTCTACCACTGAGCCACAACCCCAGCCCCAGTTCTGCATCTTTATATGATTTGGGGCAGGGCCAGTCCAACACATAGTCTTAACATTTTAAAAATATATATTTAGTGCACAGAGAATTATTTCATCCATCTCTAATTTATTTAGCACAAGGAAGATGATAGGAAATAAGCTTATTTCTTCCCTAGCGACCAGCCAGTTACCTCAATAATTACCGCATGATCAATTTTCTCCCACTGTTCTCCATGCCATCTTTATTTTCCATTAAATTATTTTATGCATTTGCAAGTCCACATTCTAGCCTTGATGTTGGTCTCATTGATCTGCAGGTCCATCCCTAAACCAATTCTGATTTAATTACTTTAGCTTCGTAATACATTTTAATACTTTGCATTTCCCTCTACAGAAATTTGATTTAATATTTCCTGTGATTGGGATGCTCTTGCTGTACAACTATAGGAAAGATCTAGAATGGTGGACATAGGTCAGGAGTAGATCTTAAAGCTCTGAAAGTCCCCAAGCTTCTCTTTTCGCAGGGTAGCTCCCTTCGTTTCCATCTAAGATAGTTGAGATTTTGCAGAGTGACTAGTAAGAAAGCCAGAGTGTCCTGCCAGAGAGGACAGGACACCTTTTTTCTCAGGTCTTCTGTAATCTTGGCTATATTAAAACCGAGCCTTAAACATTCTGTAATTTGAAGGAGACAGTAACATGCAGGAGGCCCAGAACCTGCTATGGCTTTGCATTTTTTAAAACCTCCTTTTACTTGTACTCAGAGAGGAGCAGATCAAACCTCTCTACACATTTTATTCTATAGAAATATACATGATTATAAACAACATCTAGTTTCTCTGATGTTGGTTTTCTAACAAATAGGGCCATTTAGATCATTATTTCATTTTTCTCTTTTTTTCCTCCCTGTCACCTTTTTTTAAAAAACATTTATTTTTTAGAAGTAGTTAGACATACCCTTTATTTTATTTATTTGTTTTTATGAGGTGCTGAGGATCGAACCTAGGGCCTTGCATGTGCTAGACGAGTGCTCTACCGCTGAGCCACAATCCCAGCCCTCCTGTCAGCTTTTGATGAAGAGTAATCTATCTTTTCATTATTGCTTAATTTGTACTCATGTTTTTCCTTTTCATTTTTAGATCTTTAGCCAGTTTTCATTTGGTAAAAGGCTTCCATGATTTTCCATTTTCAACAGAGAGGAGGAAGAGGCAGACCGCATGCCCTAATCAGAAGAGGCTGTGAAGTCAGCGCCCTCAAGGCAGGAAGGCCGCATTTGGGCACTGCCTGTTGGAGTCCATTACCACTGGAGCAGGAGGATTTTCTTCCATCTGCTTCTCCCTTTCTGTTGGGAGAGGCCCTTGTGTCTCACTTTGCCAGAAGAGACCACCTTCCAGCAATTCTGTGTGCTCCCAACTCAGATTCTAAAAAGTGGGGGGAGAAAAGGAGACATCCTTGAGTCAGAAGTTCTCCTTGTGAAAGATGCCAGAATGGACTGAGTGGCTGTGGGTTCTTCCAGTGAGCCAGCCTCTGTAGTCGTAGTAGACACGGCAGCCCTTTCCTAGGGCCTGGCTCCATGTTGGCGTGACTGCTCTGCAGAAAAGAGGACCTGGCAGACTTTTAGGCCTCTCGGGGTGGTCAACTCCAAGGTCAGTGAGTGGATGTGGAATGAGCAGTTCTGGGGAGCCAGAAGAGTTGACCTGGTTTCCTCATCACCTGGCAACTCAGAGACTGATTCTCTAGGAAGCTCTCCCTGAGCCCTGGTATTTCAGGGTGGCTCTGAGTCCCCACAGTCCTGGACTCCTCTACCCTAGGATGGATCAAGTTTCATTAGGTATGACTGTTCCCACCTTCCTCTTGCTTCATGCATAGACTACATCCATTTGGAGTCCAAGTCCAGTGACCTATCACCCACCTGTAAGGTCCAGGGGGGGCCTCCTTTCTTCTCAAATTTGCTAGGCATTATGTCCATTAGAACATTGTCTCATTGCACTAACCTTGGTTATTCTTTTTATGAATAGAAATGAAATAGTGTTCTGTGAACTATTTTGAAGACTCAAAGAAGTTAATAGCAACTGGCATGCAGTCAAAAGATAAGACACACTGGAAACAGAATATGTTAGAAAATCTTTATTAGAATAGCCAAGCTGACCTACAAAATAATAAGAGCAGAAGTTCAACAACAAGAGGTGAAATACTAGTCAATAAAAATTAGGCATACATTTCAAATCCCACCTTAGAGGAAATATTTAATTTGAAAGAAACATATCAGCTACATTCAACGTGTTTTTGAAGAAAAAAGAAAGGAACCAGATGATTTTTCAAGGAGACTTGTTGAAAATCTTACTTAAATGTACTAGTTCCAAAATAAGTAATGAGATAGGAAGGAGGCTTGAGAAACAAAATCCAAGATCTGAGAAAACACAATACAAGACTTCTCCAAAGAATTCGAACACAACGTGAGGGCTCTTTTGTCACACACAGCTAAAAATTTCTTTATATATGGAAATTTGAAGCATTTTCATAGAGCATGATTCATTAGTTACTCCATGTAATGTTTAACATGTAACTGGTGTCAAAAAAGTTTCTTAAAAAGAGAGAGAGCAGATTTATTCTACCAGATTCATGTAGGAATAGAAACATAAAGTTCAGTCCTTTATGATGTTCATATTTGGCACAAAGAGTCTATTAACTTTCACAAATTTAAGGGCCTCAGACAGAGCTTCTAGCCTCTTGTAGAAAGCTTGGGTAGCAATACTCAGTCACACACCCAGCATCTATCTATCCTTCTCTACTCAACCCCCACCCCTCTCCTCAGAAAAGGAGGTAGCTGAGATCCTTGGCAATTCTCCTTTTATCCAATGGTGGGGCCATTGAAGATGTGGCTCTTGTTCTGAAGCTCAGGGCTCTGTAATTTTCTGTTGGTAGGATGTAGCTTGGGCTGTGGTTGATTACACAATTCAAGAGGCACTAAGGCCACCCTCACTTCCACAACATTATTCTCCCAAGAGAAGATGTGGATGCTCTGTGACTGTAGCTTCTTGGTTTGGTACTAGGTGATTCCATTTTCTGCTTGACCCAAGGGAACTGACAGCCAGTGGGAAGAAAGGCAGGTGGGCTGAAATCAATATTACCTAAAGACCAAGACAAGCAAAGAGGCAGAACCAGCTGCTAGCAGCAACACCTGAAGGTACTGAGTGAACACAAACCCTCCCTGGCTTTGGGCACACCACCATCTACCTTTATGGATCGCCTACTATAATTCTGACTTGTTTGACTTGATTTGGGGGTCACTGTCAAAATAACAGCACACTGCTCCTGGGTTATTGTGAAGATCAAATACAATAAGGCACCTACCACACTTTGGTACTGAACTTGGCAAATTGTGAGCACCTAAGAGTCATGGAGTGTTCCCTAGCAACTAGGATCAGAGACTAGCACACAGAGCAACAAGACTGAATCCTAAAAAGACCTACTGTGGTGAAGAAAGACAGACACATCACATAGCACCATTAGATTAATTTAGAAAAGACACAATCTATAGACACATACAAATAAATACATGCACATTAAATATGTTAGAACAATTGCCTCTGGGCTAGGGTTGGGGCATCTTCAGTGAGCAGGAATGTGGAATAAATACATGAAACAAGAGCAGGGGCTGGTTGAAATAACTACAAAAGTGTGCCACAAACTGAGGGATATAATTAACTCCCTGCAACTGAGGTTAAAAATAAAAAAGATAATAGTTATGATCACTCCCCGACTTCCACTGCTCTCAACTTTGGGATGCGGGAATATCCTTTAGAGGTCCCCTCCTTGCACCTGCTGGGGCTGGGGAGCTTTCTCCTCCAGCTTTCTAGGTGATTTAGCCCACCAGGGAGTAAGTATATAAAAAGGCATTGCGCTCCCCTGTGTAACCTTTCTTGGACTTCAGAGCTAAATTGCAAAGGCGGTTCTATGTATGCAATTTCATCTATGAAATTAGGGCAAGGTAGGAAACCGGCACAGAAAAAGAGTGAGATTAGGTTTTTATTCTATTGTTATTATCCCTTTTCAAGCAGACTGTCAGCTGCCTCTTTCTGTCCATGAGTTGAAGGCAAGATAAACAGGACGTGGCTGTTATCACATCTCTTCAAAAGCGCACTCCAGGCCCAGGGCTGGCAGAGCCCGGAGCATGCCCATTTGCATGTGCAGTGATAGGGTCACCAATTGTGGTGCCTGATGGTACAAACGCTCTCACTTAGCTCCATCCATGCTGGCACAGCAGAAAAGGAGGGATCCAAAGATGTTTGGATTTCCAAGGCAACAGAGATTGGAAGGCAACTGTTGACCAAGGCCAAGAGGTTCACTGCTGACTGGTCCTGTTCTCCGAGGATGGTTGGGAGAAGCCTGACTGTGTGGAGCACCTTCCTTCCTCAAGGTCACCTGCAATTTTAATGCTCAGTTCTCTCAGGAAAGCAAGGAATGGATTTGGGGGCTCAGGACTGTTGTCTTGCCTCTACAGGACTCATAATACGTTTCCCCATTAGGTGTTCTGCTTCTGACCACCGCGCTCGCTCCTAACCTACCACGCGTGCCCAAGTATTATTGCTCAAAGACACAGCATTAGCTCCCAAAGGACCGCTGTCCTGCCCGCCCAACAGTGCCTGCCGCTCCGCTTGCATGAGAGATCTCACCTGCAGGGCTTCACCAACGATGTCCCTGTCCCTGCTCTTTCTGTATCTGATTGGCCCTCTTTAGAGGCTCCTTTTTGTTCCATCTTTTTTTTCCCACCGGGCAGGTCAGAGATTTTCGTGTGTGTATGTGTGTGTGTGTGTGTGTGTGTGTGTGTGCGTGTGTGTGTGTGTGTGTGTGTGTGTGTGTGTGTTGTGAGTCTGTGTCATATTAGAACTTGGACTTTAGTGTAGAGTTTGAAAACTAAGCAGCATTTCCCCCCATTGTTTTTATTTCAGACATAATATTTAATATGACTTGGATTATCAATAGTATTAAATGAAGGGGTGAAACTCTTGTGTTCATCAAGGCGGGTGTGAGCGTCCAAGAGGATGTGAGCTAGTCTGAGAAAGCCGGCTCTGTGGGTATTTTCAGAGGCTTAATTCCCAGCCAGTTACCAGCTCCCCGTCTCTGCTGGGGGAGGTCTGTCTCTTCTACACTGATCTGCCTCCCCCACTGATCTCGCCCACTGTTACAGGTTTCCTTTCCACTTCTGTGTAAACAGCTTGTAATTCTCTAGCCCAGAGGCTCCTTATTTATTTTCTTCTTTTCTTTTTCCACAGTCATCTTTGAGCACCAATCTGGTAATTAAAAGAACAGGCTATGGGGGTCAGACTGCCCAAGTTCAAACCGTGGCTCCACACTGACTAGCTGGTGTGACCGTAAGCAATCTCCATATCTACTTCATTCCTCTGCCTCCAGGTCCTCCCCGTCAGAGTTACTTACTCCATAGGGGCTGCTGTGGGAATGAAATGGGGGTAACATGGTGCTGGGCAGGTGATAACTGCTATATAACTGGTAGCTTTCTGGTCTTTTTGCCTGGAATAATACACACACCAAAAAATCCTGCAAAAAAATTTCAAGTGGCTTCTAAAATTACTCTTTTCAAGGTAACAAATCCCCATTCTCCAGGTCCAATGAATGCAGTTTGCTCTGATCTTACTTTCCTCAATAGCCATGTCTTACTTCCCTCAGGAGCCAGTCTCTCCTGCTGGAAATACTTTACACCTTGATCCCCAGGATTCTTCTCTCTCTGGACTTCCTTCCTGCCTTATGAGCCTCACTTTGAATGACTGAGGGCTCAGAAGTCCCTTTTGCTTCACTGTCCCTGGAATAACAATCTAAACCTGCTCCCTGGGTTTAAGCTCACTGATGAATCTCAGACCATCAGCCCCCATCTGTGCTGTGAGCCTTAGACTCATCTAAAGGCTAACCCTAACAATTCTAACACCCTGCAGTCTTCATTTCCTCTGGACTTCCAAACCTGCCTCTGCCCCAGCCTCATCTGTCAGTGGTGCAGACAGTGGACTTCTGCAGAGAGAGAAGGGAACCCACCACAGGAGCTAATTGAGAGCTGTTGGTGGCTTGGGGTGGGGCTGTGGTAGAAAGATGAACAGTGTCCATATCCCAGATTCTGTGTGCAAGGAGTGGGCCAAGGAGCAAGGCACACCAGGAATCAGGTGCTAAAACTCAGTGTAGGTGAGATAGGGGAGGTGAGGCAAGAAAGACAGAGTAAACTTCATAGGAAAGTTGCTAAGAGCAAATAACTGAGACTATCGCAGGGCCCCAACAGATCGTGCACCTTGCTGTCTACCGTAGAGTAGGCATGGGAGAAAGAAGACTCTTCTCATGTGAGAGCTTTTAGGGAAGCCAAGTCACAGTTCAAATGAACGGAATGTTGTAAAGAAGGTTAGATGAAGGCAAGACAGAGTCCCGCAACAGATGCTCTTAATCCTCTAATTCTCACATTCCTTTTTTGACTCTTAAAAATGGTAAAACATGTTAAATGTTTAGAAAATTACAGACTACTGTTACAACTATCCTTACACCCACCACCTGGCTTCAATGTATTACAGACACTTTGGATGGCACCTACCTATGTACTCTTGAATGACTATTTTATTCTTTCTTCTCTGGATCATAGAGAAGCATGTTGAGGGCAGAGCCTGGCTCTCCCCTCTCTCTCTCAGAGGTACCTTGCATACATACATCCCCTTACATATATCAGGCACATAATAGCTGCTGGATTGAATTGAGTTCTTAAAAGACCTCAAAGAGACCTTCAGGAAAAAGGAAAGTGTCTAGCAAGAAGCATATGCTACTCTCCCAGATTTGAGAAGCTACAGCTATTTTTAAGGTATGTTAATTCAGAAGAAATTAGCGTAAGTGAAAATAGGACACTCACTGCAACTTGGGGCATGAAACATCAAAAACTTATTTCATTCGCTGAAATTCTTGGCTAATTATTTCTGATTTGGGAATCAAAGCCACATGCAACCCAAATCCAACTTTCCTTGGTCGGCCGCCAGTTTCTGACCCCTCCACAATAGCTAAATTCATTTGATTTATTAAGAAAGATGTTTAGCCAATAACAAAAATTCACTGTCAGCAACCTCAGACTTATTATTAGACCATGTTTATGCCCTTCATCTAATCTCAATTGCTTTGTCTTGTGCCCTAACATGTCTTTTACCAGCTACAAATCCAAGAAAATGTTCTACTGCCTGAAATATTAGAATTCCTACCATATTGCTCCTTGGCACAGAACTACATCAATGACTTCCCAGAATTTCCAGAATTTGCTACATAGCAATGTAAATGAGACCGTTAGAATCAGGGGCAAATTTTCTAGTTAGAGCACTGACTTCTGCTTTACCCTGGACAGTTCCAGTTTCTACCTGTTGTAGATTAGTGTCTCTTAGTTATTTTAGCACCCCTTTTCACCGTCACAAGTGTATTTTAGATGATAATTTGTACAGTCACCTTTCTAATCCCCCCACCTGAACTTTTTACATAGCAAGACTGACTGCCTTGTGTGGATGGGACTTTCATATTTTTATTTTATTTGTGCAGTGTTCTGTCAAACGGATGAAGTAAGGGCCTTTGCTTTGTTATGGGAAGCCACACTGCACAACACAAGAAGGTCTTCATCTTTGGCATGCTTTCTGAACACAACACAAACTAAAATAAGCTCATTCTCCCAGATGTTAGCAGCACAAATCATGCTGACATGATACAGCTGCCTTTTCCATGGGGAAAGAGTGAGCTATCAAAACATAAAGAGAATTAAAACTTAAATTACATGGTAAAAATGCTCAACATTGAAAGTCTAGGACTGTTTACCAAATTTAAGTGAAAATCAGCTTAAATGCCAAAAACAGCAACAACAATCCAGGCTGGCTTTTGATTATAGATTGGATCTCTCCAATCTCTTCATCTGTATCAGCCCTCCAAGAGGAAAAAAAAAATCACAACATTAGAATAATGTGTAGTTATAACTATATTTTTAGCCCAGCAATTTCAGCCCAATTTTCAGCAGTAACATTTCATTAGAATCAAACATTTCCTAGATGGTTTAAAAACACAATGAAAATTTGGCACTTTGGGAGCTTATGTGAATACAGCTTTAACTACTTATTTTCCAAGAAAAATGAGATTAAAAAAAAAGCAATGCCCCCAGAGGCTCTTTTAAAAAAAGAAAGAAAGAAACTCAACCTGCTGTACACATTAAATAATTCAAATCAATGATCCTTTTAAGCCTTTAGCAATGCACGAACCAATGGGGAAAGCAATCTAATACTTCATGTATCTAGGGGATTGCATTAGAAAGACTTTTAGCCTGCTTCTGCTTTTATAAATGCAAATGTATGCAGAGCAGACAGATTGGGATCTGTACAATTTAGCAATGATCGAAACTTGTAATTTTTGAAAATGGGACAGATGTCCAGACTAGTTATATTAACATGCTTCTCGTTGATGAAGAAACCAAACCAAACAAACAATCCAATTCCAGCTCCTCCTTTAAATGGAAACAGAGAAGTCACCACAAATTAGAATAAGTTATATATCATCTTGTTTCTTTCATAGATTCTTAAAATTGAGAGGCAGCTTAGAGTAGTGGAATAAATATTCCCAGTCTTAAGACACAGGGATTGGGGACGATCTCTCCATGCAAGGCCAGGGGTCAGCTGAGGTCTAACATAGGCAGCAGCTTCACTTCCAGTTCCCGGAACCACAGACAGGAAAGCAGGGGTAGCTCAGCGCACAGCACGCGTGTGACGATGAAGGCCATCTCACTTTACCCAAACCTGCTGGGTGCCCATTATCTTTTAATATTTGTAATATTATGGCTCCCGAGTTTATTTGATGATGTTGAGTGTCTAGAATGTGCCAGGCACTGGGGATATCAAGATCAAAACATAGCATTTGTTTCCAAAGAGCCCACAGCCTGGTGGGGAAGACACGCAGGTAAGTGTGTGATTAAAATGGGGTGCTAAGTATAAAATAAGTGGACATACCAGGTGTCATGACAACCAAGATGAGGATGAGTCTATTCTAACTGAGCCATCAATAAAGATTTCATTACTGTAAAGTTTAAGTGGAGCCTTGAAAAACCAGGGATGGTTTGAGTAGTTTGAGTGCCCCAATAGTTCATATGCCCAAGGAGACTTGGTCTTCTGTGTGGTGGTGTTAAAGTGGCGATATCTTTAAGAGGTGGGGCTTAGTGGATGGTGATGAGGTCACTAGAAGCACCACCTTAGGAGGGATTAAGTATCCTCATAGGATGCCAGTTAGTTGCCACAAGGGCAGGTTATTATAAAAAGAGCAAGTCTGCCCCCCAAATCTCTCTTGCTTCCTATCTTGCCATGAATCAATGCCTCTCAGGTGTGCTCCACCATGACACTATCCACCATGTTGTGATGTAGCCAGAGCTGAGTAGAGGCTGGAACCATATTCAGGAACCTCCAAACCTGTGAGCTCTTTTCTTTACACATCACTCAGCATGGGGTGTTTTGTTAAAGCAACACAAAATGGACTAAGACAGGGGACAAGGGAGAAGAGCCACCTTCTGGATAGAGGTTAAGAACGTTAAGAAAGGCACAGAGAGGCAACTAGGAGAGTGGAGGCATGAGGTTGCCTGCATTCTGTCAGATCTTCATGAAGAATGTCTATAAGCCAGGGGGCTGGGGTTGTGGCTCAATGGTAGAGCACCCGCCTAGCACATTCGAAGCCCTGGGTTCGATCCTCAGCACCACATAAAAATAAACAAATACAATAAAGTTTTTTTTTTTTTTTTAAAGAATATCTATAAGCCAGCATGGTGTGAAGCACCAGGGATGCAGTCAACTACAAGGTCTGCTCCTTGCCATGTTTTATTGTGTGGGTGATAGGAACATAAGAAGAGGAGTGTTTCAGAACACTCCACTCTGGAGACAAGGCAGAGAACAAGGTAGAAGGAGGGCGGAGGGGCCTAGGTGCTGTAATACGAGCTCAGGTAGGAGCTGAGGTGGGCCCGGCCCAGGACAGAGACCAGCACTGCAGCATGTCTTTGATGAGAGGGATTCAACCAGGCTTTCCCATCAGCCAGCCCTGCCTCCCTCCCAGTCAGCTCCTGTGGTTGCGGAGTTTGTCCTGCACTGGGCTACACTGCACCTCACTCTGGCTGCCATGGGCTGGCCTTGTGCACTGTGGAAAATTTCAGGCGTGACAGCTTCTCAGATATCAGGCTAGTGTTCATGCTTGATTGCCACCAGCAAAATTCAAATAAAATATTTATATTCCTCCAACAAACAAAAAAAAAAGCAGGCTCAAGGCATAAATTCTTAAAGCTTTCTAAATTTTGTGCCCTAAAAATTCAAGGCAAGAAGGTGAAATGAGGTCTTTCTAGAGAGGCTGAAAGAGAGATGTTGTCTTTTGAAACAAAAAAAATTTTTGTTTTCAGTGCTGGGGATGGAACCAGGGCTTTGCACGCGCTAGGAGATGTCTACCATGGAGCTACACCCCCGCCCCCGCCCAATTCTTCAATGAAAAAAAAAAAAGAAAAAAGAAAATAAACAGCTTCACAAATGCTGGTTGGAGTTTAAAAAACTTTCACTTTATGGATTACTCTTCTTCCCAAACTCAGGCAATAAGGAGAAAATGCTTCTCCATTCAAAAGAATAAAGTTCGGTCATTCCAAAGACACCTTTGCTCAATGGTAGATATTTCTACAAAGCAGGGACAGGAGACCAGCGAAGGTCAGTGGGCAACAGCTCAATGACCTTGTCCTTACTCTCTCACCTCAGAAGCCCCACCTCTGGGAGCTTCCACAAGAGACCTACAGTTCTAAGAATGTTCCTGATTTCCACCTTCAGCTGTGGAGAGCGGTTTGACCCGGACCACTGGGCATCTGTGGAGCCGAATGGCTGACCTTCCCAGGCCCTGGGACCTAGAAGTGAGCCCACTAGCAACAAGGCCTTTCTAGTCCTCAGAGCCCAGGGACTAAGTTATATTCAGAAAATAATTTTGAGATTTTTGTGAATGTTTTCAAACATAAGTAAAAGTAGGAAAAAAAAATGAACTCACCCGTTGCCTTCCTCGAGATTCCCCATTGTCAAGGTTTGGCCACACTGCTGCATCTTTCCTTTCTTCCTCTCGACTTACTCCTTCCCCTCCTTCTACTTTTCCTTCTTCTTTCTTTCCTTTCTCTCCTCCCTTTCCCTGCTGAAGTATTTTAAAGGAAATCTTCTTATCTCTTGTTTACGCCTGTATTTGAATATAGAACTCTAAAAAATGACGTCTGCTTATATACCCACAGTTTTAGTCAGCTTTTTCACTGCTGTGATGAAAAGATCTGACCAGAACAATTTTAGGGGAGGAAAAGTTTATTTGGGGGCTCACGGTCTCAGAGGTCTCAGTGCATGGACAGCAGGCTCCATTCCTGGGGGCTCAGGTGAGGCTGAACATCATGGCAGACCTTGGCAGAGGGAAGCAGCTCACATGATGATGAGGAAGCAGAGAGACAGAGACTCCACAATAGGCCTTAACAGACCCCTCACTAAGAACATTCTATATGCTCAGCTTAAGTTTTCTTCCTATTACTGCATATCAGGCTCCAGGTATCATGTTCAGGAACTAATAATCTCCCTTTTTAATGTTGACATATTTCAGACATTTGTTTCCATTTAGCTGGTCTCTCATATCTTTTCTTAACTGTACACAGTTAATTCTTTTTGTGCGTAGTTAACTATGTAGTCAACTACACACATTTAACTCTTTTACTCTTTCCTTATAAATCAATCCCATCAGTCCCTTGCTCATTTCAGGGCTTTCTTTCCAACTTCACCCAGCTGGTTTCCATGAGCATAGTAACAAGTGGTCCAGGACCAGGTGCAATGCTCCAAGGGCAGTCCCACCCACACCAAATCACCTCTAAATGCTCAAGCCCAACCCAGAAGGGCCTTGTTTCCTGTCATACTACAACAGAAACAAATGTCTTGTTTTCTGCTTTTACTCCTAGTTATTTTTTTGGCATTAAGGCATATGTTTCATCCCTCCCATGAAACATCTGTCCCTCAGAGCTCTTTTCTCCAGATGTGATGTAAAGGAAGAGTACAAGCACCGGCTCTGCCACTCTGGCTGGGTGACTCGGTGAGTCATCTGGTCCTTAGTGCCAATTGGAATTGTTTACCTAAATAACAGGTAAAAAACAGATCCTACTGACTTCACAGGGTTCTTGGAGGCACAGACAAATGATGTAAATGAAAAGGGTTTAGAGTCCCCCACCCTATCCACACAAATGTGTCCCAGTGCACACCTCAAACCATGGACAGTACTGACCCTATGTATACTAGGATTTCTCCTTTATATAGGAGCCTGATAAAGCTTAACTTATACATCAGGCCCAGTAAGAGAATAACAACAATTACTAAAAATAAAATGGAACAGTTATGAGATACTATAATAAATGTTATTTAAAACTTGTGAATTCCTGGGGTGGTGGCACATGCCTATAATCCTAGGGTTGGGGAGGCTGGGGCAGGAGAACTCAAGTTTGAGGTCAGCCTTAGCAACTTGGTAAGGCCAGAACAACTTAGAAAGACCCTGTTTAGGGAAATGGATGGCACTAGAGCAGATTATGCTTAGTGAAGCTAGCCAATCCCTAAAAAACAAATGCCAAATGTCTTCTTTGATATAATGAGAGCAACTATAAAACAGAGACATGAGGTGGGAGGGAAAGGGAGAGAAAAGGGAAATTGCATGGAAATGAAGGGAGACCCTCATTGCTATACAAAATTACATATAAGAGGTTGTGAGGGAAATGGGAAAATAAACAAGGAGAGAAATGAATTACAGTAGATGGGGTAGAGAGAGAAGATGGGAGGGGAGGGGAGGGGGGATAGTAGAGGATAGGAAAGGTAGCAGAATACAACAGTTACTAATAGGGCATTATGTAAAATTGTGGATGTGTAACCGATGTGATTCTGCAATCTGTATTTGGGGTAAAAATGGGAGTTCATAACCCACTTGAATCTAATGTATGAAATATGATATGTCAAGAGCTTTGTAATGTTTTGAACAACCAATAAAAAAAAATAAAATAAACTGGGATGAACATACTATAGCCAAAAAAAAAAAAAAAAGAAAGACCCTGTTTAAAAATAAAGACATAAAAGGGCTGGAATGTAGCTCAGTGGTCAAGCACCCCTGTTCAATCCCCATTACCAAGTTTTTTTAAAATAAAACGTATGAATTGTTTATTTCTGAAATTTTATATTTTCAGACTGTGGTTGACAGCAGGTAACCGAAGCTGTGAAATGAGAAACCACAGAGCAGTGGACTGCTGTACTTACTTCAAGGCTGTGTATACACACGCGTGTACACACACACACACACACACACACATATGCACACACACGTACACACACACATGCACACACACATACACACACACTCTGGTGCATTTTAATACACATGATATGCACCAGGCGAACGCCTACCGCCTCCAGAGCCACCTTGCTTCATCAGTGGCCTATTTCACAGTTTCATCATCTTTGCTGTCAGGAAATTCTTTGTTTCCTTTACAGTTTTCTTACCAAAACAGAATCAAATAAAGCACCTTTGAAATGTATCGCTTGACTTCATAACCATGGGGTCAGGTTCCTCCTGCTCCCCTGTGGGTAAGTCAGCATGTGCTATTACCCTCTATTATTTACTGCCGACTGACTGCTCCCTGGTTTCTCAGAATCATCCCAAACACCACCTGAATGACCTAATTAAGGCTTCATAACTTGGTGAAGTCGACATTATTAATACCCCCATTTTATTAATGAGGAAACTGGGGCTTAGGGAAGTTAATTAACCTACCTACGGTTAATAGTGGTAATAAGCAGTCGGGCTGGGAGAATCTCCGACACCAAGAGTCCACGCTTCCAACCACTGGTATGATTTAATATTTCAAATAATAATTAGGAAGCCCCAACTGGAGACCGCCCTCCACATTCCTTCCACAGCCACACCCTAGAGAGAAGTGGAAAGGCACAGTCCTCTCTGGGTGGCTCTGTGTTGGTTGTAAGAGGAACATGCCTGGTGGTTGTCATTGTCCTAGGCAACTGTGCCAACAACTACCTAGTGCCTGAGAGCACACTACTCATACAAGAATTTAGATTTACTCCCTTTAAGACAATTAATTTCATGACTATTGCTAGTCATGCTTTCCACGACCTTCAATTATTTAGTAAATCACTGGATACCATCAAGTTTCCTTTATGCAGTTCACTGAGACCTCACTATCTGATGAGACTCTAGTCCTGAGTCTGTGACCTCTGGCCTGCAGGACTACACCTCACTCATTTCTAACTGGGTTCTGTGCCTCCAGTGTCTCCTGTTTCTCTCTATTTTGCTTTTGCCACACTTCACTGCCAGGGTAATCTCCTTTAAATAAACCTTCCCTATGAACCTGTGATTTGTCAATCAATACTGGCTTTCAAGGCAATCCCAAATATGCAAATCCTTCTCTCCATCCTTACCACTGATGTCTCTGTTGCCACCGTTCTCCTTCCTCGGCTGCTTCTTCTCTTAACTCTGTGGGTTCATTGTTCAAGTCCAATTCAAGGCCTTTCTCCTCTCTGCTGATATCCTGCTCTGTACTCTCCTCGTCTGTTTTCAGTAGAAATTCAACAGATGTTTGCAGAAATGAGTTATTGCTCCACTAAGCATCAACAGCTTTTTGGCAACAGCACTCACTGATACTGATGTATTGTCTTGTACCACTACAAATCTTTTTATATGTACATTTCTTGAACTCCCGTCTGAAGCTTCTTAAAGGCCTGGACTGTGCCTTTTGTGCCATATATTGTTTCTTCACTCAAAAGGCACTGTGAATATTTGACAACTAACATATTCAAATTATATAGAATAAAATGACCTAGTCATCACCTTTCGATCATACTGCTAATTCTGTGAGCCAAAAGAATATTAATGACTTAATGATATCTGACCTCAAAGCCCTGTCCTTATGGATGCAATAATTTGGAGTTTGCTGAGGTTACTTTCCTTTTCCATGCCCCACCTTTTCTTCCCTAATGGAAGAATTGAAAATTCAAATAATTTCAAAGGACCTGAATATATGAATGCTAATTTATTAAAATTTCTGCCATTAATTATTAGATTATTTTCTAATGATATAAAATTAACTATCACATTATGTTGTTGCAAGTCAGTTTATCTGTCTTAACCATTCTTAAGATACGGAAAATTTCATTTCTAGCAAAAATCTTGGACAAAGTGACCTCAAACCTTTCTAACCATAAATGCTGGAGGTGGAGGGGAAGCATTAATTAAGCTTCCTCTTAGGTATAAATAGCTTGAAGAGAATATCAATTCCATCCTAACAGTGTGTAAAAACTAGAACTTCTTAAGCCTATCAGAAAGTTAAGGCAGCAAGATAAATTGAATTCAAAAGGGTGACAAGTCTCCCAAGGAGAGAGAGGGAAAATGAAATGTTTCACGTTTAGCAGAGTATACAGAAGAAAATGGCAGTCACAAAAGCAGGTATATTAGTCCTGATCCTTGAGAGAAACAGAATACCAACAAGACACGGATAGGCAGGTAGACAGATAGATAAAATAGCCTTTTTCTGATCTTGAAAAGCATTTCTTTCTTTTTTCTGTTTTTTTTTTTTTTTTTTTTTTCAGTTCTGGGGATTAAGCTCAGAAGTGTTCTACCTATGAGCTATATCCTAGTCCTTTTGAAATTTTATTTTGAAGCAGTGTCTTGCTATATTTCCCAGGCTGGCTTTGAACTTGCCATCTTCCTTCCTCTGCCTCCCGAGTGGCTGGGATTACAGGCATGCACTACTGTATCCAGTTCTCCCTTTTAAACAATTAAGTGCAATGTTAAGTGTAGGTTTTTCAGAAACGCTCTTCATCAGATTGGGAAAGTTTGACTGTTGCTAGCTATGGAGCATTTAGTAGGTGTGCTGGAGCTGCTTGCAGAGTCCAGTTCCTAATGTGCTGAGATTTGATCAGGAATGGGTTCTTGTTTGGTGTTTTTTCTACATCTACTCAGATGATCCCATGGTTTTTCTGTGTAATTTGTTGATATGGTGAATTACATCAACTATTGAACCTTGAGTGAACTTTGCATTCCCCAGTTAAACTCTGCTTAGTCCTCAGGCATTGTCCCTTTTTATACATTGTTTGCTTTGGTTTTCAAATCCTTTGTTTTGTTTCTGTGCATCTGAGAGATGCCTGCTTAACTTTTTTTGTAATCCTGGTCTTGTGCATGAGGGTTTTGTATAATGTCTATAATAGTTACAGTGATGTCTCCTCTTTCATTCCTGATATTGGTAATTTGTATCATTTTACTTCACTGATCTTTTCAAATGATCAATTTTTCCTTTACTGATTTTTACTATTGTTTTTTCTGATTTCTATTTTTCGTGTATATATTTCCGCTCTTTATTATTTTATTTCCTCTGATAGCTTTGGGTTAAATTTTCTCTTTTTCTAGTTTTTTGCTTTGTTGTGTTTTTGTTTTCGTTTTGAGATGGGGTCTTGCTATGTTTCCCAGGGTTGTCTTGAAATTCATGGGCTCAAGAGTTTCTCTTGTCTCAGTCTCCCTAGAAGCTGGGACTGTAAGCATGTAACACCACAGAAAGATTTTCTACTTTTTAAAAAACTTTCTTTTAGTGTTTTTTAAAAATTTGTTCTAACTAGTTATTCATGGCAGTAGAATGCTTTTTGACACACTGTACACAAATGGAACTTCTCATTCCTCTGGCTATATGTGGTGCTGACTCATACCAGTAGGGTAACTACTTTTCTAATTTTTAAGTGCAAACTTAGGTCACTTTCTTCTTATCAAACATAAGCATTTGATACTATTAATTTTTCTTTGAATACTGCTTCTACTGTGTCTCATGAATTGCAAGTTGCAGTTCAATTTAATTTCCATTGTGATATCTCCCTTCACCCATTAGTTATTTAGAAGTTTGTCATTTAACTTCTGAGTATTGGAGGATTTCCCAGATAGTTCTGTAATTAGTTTCTTGTTTCATTTCATTGTGGTCAGAGACCATAAAATACATGAATATAAAGCATATGATTTAAATTCTTAGAACTTTATTAAACACTTGCTTTATGAGATAGAGATGGTCTATCTTGCATGTACATTTGTTAAAACCCTATTTTTGCTGTTGTTGGGTGGATCATTCAGGTCATTTGGTTGCTTGTGTTCAAGTTTCCCATTGTATCACTTGTTTTTTTTTTTTTTTTTGGTCTACTTGGTCTACCAGTCACAGGGGAGGGAACTGATTTCTCCAGCTCTAATGGTGAATTTGTTTATTTCGCCTTTCAGTTCTGTACTTAGTATTACTGTGTATTTGGAGGCTCTATTATTAGGAAACTATACATTTAAGATTTGGAATAGTGATATCTCTGGTGTGCTTCACAAAAGCAAACTCCAAACCTCTCTGGAAAGATACTCTGGACCCAAGTACACAGTTTTCTCATAATTAACTATGAGTTAACTCATAATCCAACTCTGCAACATCAAGGACACAATTTTGCCTTGGTTGAGAATTAGGAGATTTGAAAAATATTAGCGCACACTCCCTAAAAATGTCAGGTAACTAAACAGAACTATTGGACCAGTAGACAATAGGACTAAATAGACCAACAGACCAGGCAATCAGACTAAATAAATAAAATACATACCCCCCCCACACCCCAACACTCTAAAAAAACAGGGAAAAGCTTATTAAAACCACAATGTGATTAACTAAACACCCACCTAAATGGCCAAAATGTTAAATACTTAGTGCTGGTGGGTGTGAGGAACCACCAGAATGCGCACACACTGCTAGAACAGTAACTTTGAAAAACTGCTCTGGTACCAACTAAAGCTTAACCCTTCTATAGTTTAAAACCTAGATTTCATTATTAGAAATGTCCAACTTCAATGTGTGCATATTTTTACCAGGAGATCAGTACTAGATCACTTATAGATCCCAAACTGAAAGCTAGTGAAGTGCCAGCCTATCATTCAGAAAAATGAATAAACAGGGGTAATACTAAATACAATGGAATATTAAGCAATAGTGAGAATTACTAGCTTATGACTATAGGCAGCTGTTATAAACCAAATGCCTGTCTCCCTCTAAAGTTCCTATGTTGAAGTCCCAGCGCCCAGTGTTATGGGTAGGAGGCAGGGTCTTTGAGAAGCAATTAAGTTTAGGTGAGTTCATGAGGCTAGAGCCCTCATAATGGGATCAGTGCCCTGTAAGAGGAAGAGACAGAAGAGCTTCCTCTCTCTGCCACATTAAGACACAGTGAGAAGGTAATTATCCGCAAGCCAGGAAGAAACCCTTCACCAAGAACCTGACCTTGCCAGCACCCTGAAATTGTATTTCCCATTCTCCAGCATTTTGAGAAATAAATGTCCGCTGATTAAGCCACCCACTGTGGTACTTTGTTATAAGCACTCTGAGCTAAGACAGTAACATAAAATGGAAGAACCTTATAACTGTAACTTTGAACTGGGAGCAGTGGCGCAAGCTTGAAATCCCAGTTGTGCAGGGGGCTGAAGCAAGTTCAAGGCCAGCCTGGGCAACTACTTAGTGAGATCCTGCCTCAATAAAAAATGAAAAGGGCTGGGGATGTAGCTTAGTGGTAGAGGGAATCTGGTTCAATGCCCATAAAGCAAACAGACCAAAAACAAAAAATAAAACAAAAAAAACAAGCATAACATTGGGAAAAGAAGCCAGGCATGAATACTATTTATATAAAGCACAAGATTGGCAACATTAATGATCTATAATGCTAGAAGGGGTTATCCTTGTGGGGGGTAGGAGTGGTAACTGGTGATTGGAAAAGAGCTTCTAGAGGGCTTGGGGAGAGGGACTAGTAATGATCTGTTTCTTGATTTAGTTGCTGGTTACACGTTTGATTTGCGAAAAAAAAATAATGCTATATATTTATGATATGTGTGATTTTTTGGTATAACTAATAAAAAGATTTTAAAAAAGTTTACCAAACCCCTACTGAAAGAATAAGACAACACACAAAAAGATTTTGAAAAACAGTTAATGTTCTAGGAATAAAAATAAAACACAATAGCCACTGAAATAGAGTTGTTAAACAGTAAATAAAAATAGCAGAAGAAGGAATTCTTTATTTGGAAAGAAGATTTGAGGAAATTTCCCAGGATGAGGAATAGTGGGATAAAGAGATGAAAAATATGAAAGAGTAATTAGACACAGACTAAAATGTGAAGATATAAATAGGACTACTAGCTGGAAGAGACGTGATATGCAAAGAAATGAAAATTTTCCAGAATTGATGAACAAGATGAAGACTCAGTTTCATGAGGAATGAGTTCCTGAACAGAATAAATACAAATGACCTACACTCAGAACCCCAATATTTGACTGCTGGAAAAATTCTTAGAGAAAAGTTTGTCTCCTTTGTTTTAAAGATGGACAAATTGAGGCCTAAAATGATTAAGGACTTTGCATAGAAACGAAGAGCAGATTAAGACAGAGAGAAAAATAATCTGATATACTGAATTTTAAAAGTAATGGATAAAAGAGTAAAATACTTTTCTGACTTAAACCTTCCTACTGGCATCACTGTTGAAAACAGCAATCTGAAAATATTCTCTTCAAAGAATTTAATTCACAAGTTGACAAATGAAGGTGTGACTGATTTGAGTGTCATGTAACAAGTGTTTGACAATGACATAAAATGAACCAGCAGGGCAAACTAGCGCTGCTCACACACACCTTAAAGAAAGAAAATTTCAATACAATCCTATTTAAATTTTAAGTACAAGGCTATTATGACGACTTCAGAGCCTAAACTTCATACTTATTATCCTCTATTTAATAAATGTCTTAACATTATAGAGTGCTTTTGAATCACATCTTCTATTTTATACCTCAAAAGGTCAACTGCTTGCTTTCTTTGAAAACAGAACAATCCACCACGTAATTGAACCTCTATATGCCCATTGTAAGTCCAATATAAATTTCAAACTGGTCAGAGTCATAAGATGTACTGAAGACTTGACATAAAGCACTCCTAGCAGAATCATTTCTGATGATGAGCCAGTGGCTTGTCTTGATTCAAGTATTTGAGAGGAAAAGATCTGGTCAGTATAAGACACTGTGAGTTTAGCTCTTACTCACATTTCTCAATCTTGAATTTATCGACAGCAGATTTCTATTATTTTAATGCTCAAGGATTTAAAGATTTTTTTTTTTAGTTGTAGATGGACACAATACCTTAATTTTATTTATTTATTTTTATGTGGTGCTGAGGATCGAACCCAGTGCCTCTTGTGTGCAAGACAAGTGCTCTACCTCTGAGCTAAAACCCCAGCCTTAGGGCTTAGGGACTTTAAGACCACAAATAAAATAATTCTAAAGCCACTTTGTTGGTCTTAGGTTAGGTCAATATTTTTCAGTAATATAAAAGGCTTAAAGTGTCCAAAATGTAGAGATTTGGTATATTCCAGGTTAAGACATTTTTAAGAATTTCTAATTTATCTTTTGCTTATAAGAAAAATAACTGTATTATGGTATGAAGCCTTAGGCCTGAAATATATGAGACATAAATACTTCTTTAATATTTTTGATTAAAATGGTGGTGGGGAGAGAGCTGGTACTTAAATTCCAGACTGGATGAATCTTGAATGTTTCAGAGCATCTCTATTAGTTTTAGCTACTTGTGAGAGTTATAATATTTTAAAGTTTCAGTAAAATTTAACCCTTAATACTTAACACACCTGATGATGATAAAAGAGAATGAATTCATAAAATAAGTTAGCAAATCTAGACAGCAAAATGAAAAAAAAAAGGCTTAAGGTTTACAAAAGTCATGATAAACATTTTTATCAACCTTTTACTGCATAAATAACTCATACAGATCAAGAAACCATTAAGACATTTATTTATCTAGATGTACAAAGTATGCAGGTAATCACACAAAAGCAATTTAGAGAAACTTTGATTTTTCTCTTATTAAGTCAAATAATTTCACTGAATAATCCCACTCTGAGAATTTATCTTCATAAAACAAAACAATTCAAGTATTTTGTCATAGGAAAATGATTCAAACAAATTATGAGTAGGTAGGAATATGATTACAATAATCACTATCAAAACTAAATATGGATAATATCAAATAAAAATTTTCAATAAAAAAACTATAGGTGCCTGCCGGACATGGTGGTCACAGTGATGTCAACTACTCAAGAGGCTGAGGCAGGAGGACCATAAGTTCAAGGATAGCCTAGGCAACTTAGCGAGACTCTGTCTCAAAATAAAAACTAAAAAGGTTGTTGCAGAAGCATCTGGACTTTGAGGAATTGCGCCAGGCCCATCTCTGTGTACTTGCATCCAACTGTAATGAGCCTATGTATGTCAAATTGGTAGAGGCCCTTTGTGCTGAACACCAAATCAATCTAATTAAGGTCGATGACAACAAGAAACTAGGAGAATGGGTAGGACTCTGTAAAATTGACCGAGAGGGCAAGCCCCGTAAAGTGGTTGGTTGCAGTTGTGTAGTTATTAAGGATTATGGCAAAGAATCTCAGGCCAAGGATGTCATCGAAGAGTACTTCAAATGCAAGAAATGAGCAAATAAATTTTTCGTTCACATTCGAAAAAAAAAGGGCTGGGGGTATAGCTCAGTGGAGGAGGGCCCCTGTGTTTTTTTTTCAAAGTAGTATAGGTGACTTAAGACTAATTATCTGAACAAAAAGGAAAAAATAGTATTATAAAAATCAAACTTTGAAAGTTAGTGCATTAGGATGGTAAGGACTAGAGGTAATTTTTCTATTTGGGAAAATTTTCTTCAATGTTTTCAATATAAAATAAAAGGACTGGCTATCATTTTTAGAAGTTATTTCCTTCTCAAATAATCTTGACATTTTCCTAATCAGTAAATTGTACATGTCAATTTTTAAGATGGAAAAAAAAAGCAGAACTACCTCATCCATATTCTAAAACTGAAACATCCCCCAATTTGGACTTTGGCAATGAATGAAAACATTGTAACCTATGCCACTCTTAACAGGCAGAGGTAGCCACTGTCACCTTTGGTTGACACAAATTGTAGAGTACTACAAATGAATAAGTAAAATAATAAATTTTCAATTTATAAATTTATGTGTTTGTCATTTTATGTTAATGCAGCAAGGTATCAATATGCTCAGTTTTGGGTCTCATACTAAGAATTAGTTTTAATATTTTCATTTCAAATGTTGCCAATATGCTGAAGATGCTTTACTGAAGCACCTAACTTTGTATATTAACCACATATAGATAAACCACAAATGAAATCACTTTAAATTTAAATGTTAAAATGCTGAGTTGCAAGCAGGCAACCACCTTTAAGAAGAAAGGTAATCAATAAAAATCCCAAAATTTTATGAAATTTTATATTATGAAAATTTATTTTATGAAATCTCAAATTTTATGAAATTTAAAATTTTCCTTTTGAAATTATATTTGAGTAAATGAAGAGGAAATTAAACATTTCTGCATATCAGTTGCATAATACATTACATTCTCAACAAAATTATGAAGGATGCATTACATAAAATTTACTATTTTGTAATTTTCAAAATTATGGGAAAGAGGGATTTGTAACTTTCCAGTTATTTGAACAAAAACATTTTAGAATCACTATTTTTAAGTATTTGGAGCAGAAGGCATCAGCTGGAATGTACAGGGCAGCTATCTCCAAGTCTATAAACTTCACTATAAAGAGCAAACCACTGAAGAAACCAGAGAGAGAGAGAGAGAGAGAGAGAGAGAAATAAAATTTAAAGATCAGAGAAAACCTTAACTTAAGATACAGGTCTGTAGTTTAAATTTTAAAAATTATGTTACTTAGTAATTTGGCACAAAGTAGTTGATTGGGTTGATGAAATCACCAAAAAAAAGAGAGCACATAGCTGCACAAAGCTATTGGAGGAGGAGCTATCTTGGACTCTAACGGAAGAGAAATTAATTCAATATTAGTTTTTTTTTACATATTGTAAGTGGTAGCAGCAATGATTGGTTCATTTACAAATATTTATTATAAAACTTTATTCATTTCTAAGATCTAAACACACACAGCAAATACTAGGTGAGTACAGTCTTTTTAAGGAAATGTTTTTAAATAACAAACTCTCCAAAGGCAAGGAGGAGTTCAGTAATAGCCATTTCAGAGTTAGAGAATTCTTAAACAATGAAGCCACATGGAAATCCAAATAAAATCAAAATCACATTTAATGATGTTACTCAGACACGTAGCTCATAAATCTTTGCTTAGAAAATCAGTTCAGCTTTTTCATAGAAAAAGGCTGAAGAAATCAAACTCAGCATCAATATCCTGATTCCAATCAAATTCATATTTTAATATAAAAATATCTTAAAAGAACAATTGATAGTATAGAAAAGAATTGAACAAGTGCAACTCCATTCATAATGTATAGTAAATAAGTTGTAGGCTATAGATACTAAATGATGGTCATTTTTATTCATGAAAAAAAAAAAGAAGTAGTAGTAGTTAGAAGAACCGGTTGTCCCTTGCACGTAGCTTGTCATTCTGCATCTACAAACAGGATTCAAATGTCAACCAGGAAATGATGATATTCTCAGGTCAACTTCAGAATGTCTTATTAACATCATCTTCCCCCTTTGTCTCATTTAGAGTCATATATTCACAGCTCAAAATCTGCTCATTAGACTCTTCAGGTTTTGATTTTTTAAGTGTCAGCTCTGCTGGCAGAAGAGACGAGCAATGCTCAAGAGACTGTGCAACATCATCAATTGTCCATTTGTCCTCAGGGAGGGCATGTTCTTCTAGTGTAAATGGCCCCTGTTTGGTTCGGGTAAGCTCTAGTACATTGGCACAGGAAGAGAGCTCTACAGCAACAAAAGGTGAAAATTCCATAAGATGAGTGTTTCAGTATTTCACAATCTACAATCTTTCAAAAGACAAAAGAACTTGACTCAAACCTCTCAAAACCATCCCTAAAGCTGAACTATAAGTAAACCAGTAAGAGCCAAGACCCCTGAGATAAACAAATAATTAAGTAGCAAAACAATATAATAACTCATGAACTGCTTTAAAGTCTACAAAAAACTGGCACATATTTATTTTTATTCAATTCATGAAGCAACCTCATGAGGTCAATTTTACCCTTACTTTGCACAGGAGATATACTATTCTAGTGTTGTAACTGCCGGGAAAAGCAGAGCCAGAATCACAACTTCCTGGTGGTTTGTGAGACTATGGTTTCCAGGATTTTTTTTTTAATGTGATTTGAATCAATAAATATAACTTTTAGGAGGATACGTCTTTTTTTTTCTGATATCTACTTGGATTTAAAATGTTTTGTACTTAAAAAAACATTGGCTCTTGCATTCATTACTCCTGCCTTCATCTGCCATTCCTTTCTCTTCCTGTCCCATCACAAGTCCCTCACTATAGCTGCAGAGGATGGTAATTCCATGCTAGAAACTGACAATGCTCCCAAGGCTGAAAGCAGTAAGAGCTCAGTTCCACAGGCCAGTACTCAGAAATATGAAAAATAGAAAATTCCCTCTTCCCATCAAAAAGGAATATTACTCTCTAAATGATAATTCATAATTCATTTTTCTGCTTACCTTTGCCAATGTCACTGACCAAGCTTCTGATATAAAAACCTCCTCCACATTCAACATCTGGAATGTTAACAGTGACATGGTAAATTGCTAACCTCCTATGAAATCCACTTTACATAGAAATGATGCCCCTAAACAAGTGTAAAAAATGCACTATGCAAACCATTGAGTGATAAAATATTTATGTGCTGAAACATAAATTATTCATCCTGCAGCATATGTGTTTGTGAGATTGAAAAGTCAAAGTGTGGAGAAAGCAAACAGCAAAAACTCATGAACACATTTTAAATTAACTGGCGAGTCATACCACTTTAATACCTCAGCCTTGTTCCCTTAATAGGTTTTAAATAGTTAGAAATCTCAGTTTTGCTGTCATGAAATACAGACATTAAAAATACTTTCAGATACATGAACCTTGTTCATTTATTAGGTTTTAAATGGTTAGAAATATCAGCTTTGCTCCCATGAGCTGTAGATATTTAAAACCTTTCAGATATGTAAGTTCAAAAAAATATAACCAACAAACCAAGCAACAAAGAAATCCTTTCACAATGATAAGAATCATGTTTGTGTACTATACTATACTCAGAAAACTCAGGATAAGTAAATGTTATTTTTGAAATATTTTTGAAAAAAATCACAACATAACTTGAAATTACACAAAGTCCTAGGACTGACTGAATATCTAATCAGCTTGTTAGCATAGCATTTACAAGTTCATCGGTGGAGAGCAGGGGTTTGCTTCATTTCATTATCTTCAAGATATACCGAAAAGAGCTGCCGCATTTCTACACAAAAGGACTACATTCTTGCTGTTTCTAATATCAAGGCAGGAATACAGCCATCAGGGAAATTAATAAAAATTCCCCACCTCGAGATTTTAATTATTCTTCTTTCTTTCCCCCCATGAACTAATGGTTGGGGACACTGATAAAATACAAAGGAGCACCAGGATGGAATCGAGGTGTGCTGACATTTTTTGCATTATATCTGACTTCGGTGAAAGACAACTCTTTGGCCTACTGCAGTCTTGAGTCAAAGAAATAAGGCATTTATGACATATGAAGTCAGAAAAATAGGAATTTTCTTATTTTTGTAAACAATACTCACTCTGCCAGGCCAGCTGTTGCATTTTCAGTGAATGGAGCAAAATACTTTTCAGTGTGATTTTTTTTTTCATTATTTGTCAGTTTACAATCAAGGTACTTAAGAAAATGAGTTTCTTTAACTATATAATACCACATTCTGCAGAAACCTAATACACATTAAATAATAATGCCAATGACAAAAAGCAACAAAGTTTAGGAATAAAGGTTTTGGAAAGTTATTTCTAAAAGGAATCCTAACTATATGAAATTCATGGTGGGATCAATGTCAGAGAGCTTGAGCATCAAGAACTACATCTCCTGATACTTCACAGCTCTTAGGTGCTCAGGACTTTACCTACAACTTGCTGCAGCCAGGAAACACATAAAATTTCTAAACAACAAAAACTAGCTTTTTAGTTTATTTCAAATCTGAATTACATATTCAAATTGATGGCCTGAATTAAAATGTGACCATGTTGTCAAAGATACATTTTGCCTTATCTGTTTCTTCCATATTTTCAGGATCTTTAGTAGTAACTTACAGGAAACAAAGGGCGGGGGGGGGGGGGGGGGCGGAATGAGTCCATTCTTAAAATTTGTTTTTGTCCAAAAGCTAAAAATATTTTATTAAAGGATAAAATTCTTTAATAAAGAATTTTTTTCTTTATTAAAGAATATTAAGAGGACAAATTGACATCTATTCTAAAACCAAATGTATCAGCAGTAGTCAAAAATGGAAAGAAAAGCATTCCATAAGGTAAAAATTTTAAGTCTAAAACATTGAAGATATATACTGTTTTCTCCATAGAGAGCTTTTTCTCTCTTTTTGCAGTACTGGGGATGAAACCCAGGGCCTTGGACACGCTAGGCAGTGCTCTAAACTGAGCCACATCCCCAGACCTTCTCCAGAGGGATGGATCTAAGGTATGCTACTTCCAATTTAATAGCAAGATGACATCCTATAACATGAAAAACTCAGCCTAGTGAAAAAGACATTTCTGAACCTTCATGTAGGTTGAGGTATCTCATTAAATATGTAACCAAATCACAACCTTTCATAAATTCAAAATTTAAGAAGAATCTCCAAAAACATAGGGAACCATTAGAATTATTGAATAGCAACTAAATATAAATAAAGGTACAGTAAATACAAATGATTTCAGATTTCTCCATCTTACCTAATGTGAAAAATGGCGGCTGGAAATTTTGAAGGGAGATACTGTATACAGTTACTGGCCTGGCAGGTTTTGCTTCTACTACTTCACCTCGCTTCATTAAAGTTGAAAGTCTCTGTCCATCTTTCTTTAATGCAGAATAGCTTACAAGATAAGAGAGGGAGAGAGGGAGGGAATAAGAGAGGACGATCTGAGGGAGATTGAGAGAGAATGAGAGATGGTAATTCCATATGATGGCATGAAAAGAAAAATATCTAGCAGCCCTTTAAAGTGAAAAGCCCTTCTAAAACTTGAACTGTTTTTTCTTCCAACCCACTCCAAAATGTTTTCAGGGATAAAGCTCCTAAATATCTTAGAGGCTAATTTGAGCCCATTCTGGCATTCAATGAGCCCTTCTTTAACGATCTTCCTGGAGATGGGCTATTCATACATTCCCTTCCCTAGTCTCTTTCTATGTCAAGGGCACAAGGAACTCAGTAGTAGCCTCTGGTCATAATGATCTCAGATAAATTTCCTTGAAATAATTTCTACTATAATAAATTTCACTTTATATTAAAGTTATCAGTGTTTCTAAAAAGCTTATAAGCATAAACTCTACTTCATATATTTTAGCTTTATGTAATAAAATTTTATTAGGTCACAAAATCCTTGGATAGTCAGAGCAAAGAAAATCTAAAATGGTCCTTATAAGTTTAATTCAGTTTAACAATGGCCTAAGTTAATTTTTATTCAGGCCTTATTAAAATTTTTAAAGTTTTACATTTGAGGAAATATATGAAAAACCATTTTTCCATAGGTAGTTCAACATTCTTAAAAAGAGGGGAAAAAAGACTTAAAAATGCAATATGAATACAAAATTCTAAAATAACTCTTAGTAACTTATCCTGACTCAACCTCAGTCATTTAAAAAAAAAAAAAAGTGATTTGCCTGAAATGGTCACACGTGTACAAATATGGTTAAGTGGTGCTATGACTCTTCCAAATTTAAAAGTTGAAATCCTAAGTACCAGTATTATGGTATTAGAAAGCAGGACCTTTCGGATGGTAACTAGATCACAGAGCATAGCCCTCCCAGAAGGGGTCACTGCCCTTACCAAAGAGGCCCCAGACAGCTGTCTTGCCCCTTCATTGTGAGAACACAGTAAGAAGGCACTGGCTATGAGAAAGTTGGCCCTCACCAACAGCTGAACCAGGAGTGCCTTATCTTGAACTTCTCAGCATCCAAAATTGTGAGAAATAATTTCTGCTGTTTCTAAGCTATAGTTTATATTTTGTTATAGCAACCTGAATGAACCGAGTGGTAAAGCAAAATATTTATATTTTTAGTATAACTGTCATCTGTTCCATTTGTCATAGAGAAAAATTCTAGGCCCCAAAGGAATGGGCCTAACTTCTGAGAGGCAGTGCATATTAGCACAACTCTGATGCTCTCCGCACGGTCCTTCATGGCAATTTCTGGAAAAAGACATCTCTGAGCAGCAGAACTGCCTTGATATCTGTAGACAGAATTGGAAAGGCTGATAAAAACACAAACAGCCCAGATGCTAGACTGTGGAACACCCAAGGACAGGAGACCACGCCACACTACCTCCTAGACAGAGCTTCACGTGAGTCTAAATCTGGCTCACCTTTACACGATCATTCCCTATGGCAGATTTAAAATCTGCCTTGCCATGTAACAAAAGGAATCCCATTCTAGTTTAGAGTGATGTTAAGCAGTGGAAAGTAATTTAAACACTTAATCAAATCAATAATTGAACTCACAGAGGGGGTACTTGCATTATTGTCCCAGTAAATTTCTGTAGTATGCCTTCCATATCTTCTTGTGTTATTTTATCTGCCAAAAATGAACAACAACAAAAAGTGATACTAAAACAATCACAGAAATACATGCACTATTTTTCAGCACCAACAGCTCTGAATTCTTTTAAAAAAAATTTTCCAACTAAGCATATTAAAATGTATTTCTTATAGACCAAATTCTACCTGGTTGAGAAGAATAAAATATGTGTTAATGAGATAAAATGGATAGAAAATCTCATATTGTTCTTTGTTAAGATTAAATTTCCATTGCTTCAATTTTTTTTTCTTCAATAAAAATGGCCCAATCATCATGTTTGCACTTTTGCTGGTTCTGACTGTGGCCTGTAGGAGACATGAGAAAAATGCACATTAGCTATAGTAACGATCCTGTGGTGATCAATAATGGGGTGATCAGAAAGCAGGCAGAAAAGTAATGTCTATCAATTATTTTCTAAGTTTCTAGACATCAAATATTGTAAAAACTTAATGTGAGACAGAAGATTATAAAATATTATCCACATTTTAAGTTTTACCTGAGAAGAGTTTAGTTACATAAGGTTAAAAACTGAAAACTATGATATATAAATTGAATATCTGGAATTTTCATACTTACAGATGGTTCATTATACATATTTCATATTCAGTAATAAACTAAATTTTAGAAATATTCTATAACTTGTTTAAGTCATAGTTAATGGAAAGAAACTATGGTGCTTTACAATTTTGCAGGAAATTCATTTGAACTTTTTTTTGTATATGTCTATTTGATTTTAATTGAACAATATTAAACAAAAATTAACTAGTGTGAATTTTTTTTTTTTTGTATCAGGGATTGAACCCAGAGGGGCTTACCCACTGAGTCACATCCCCACCCCTTTTTATTTTTCATTTTGAGACATGAGTCTTGCTAAACTGCTTAGGGCCTCACTAAATTGGTGAGGCTGGCTTTGAACTTGCAATCCTTCTACCTCAGCCTCCTGAGCCACTGGGATTAACAGACATGCAGCAGCACATCTGGAAATTAGTGCACTTTTAATTATAGTTCTAACACCATGATAAAAATCAAATGATAACATGGAATACTGTGTTCAGACTGTAGAAACAACCCAGGAGAACAGTCTTAACCTCTGTATGACCTTGAACCTTAAAAAAGAAACACAAACAAAAGACTAGAATCTACTAGACTCAAACAGATGATGAAAAGCAACAGAACTCAAAAGTACTTCCCCACAGCTGGGCCTGGTAGTACATGCCTATAATACCAACAACTTGGGAAGCTGAGGCAGGAGGGTTGCCAGTCTGAGGATAGCTCCAATCTCTAGCAACTCCAAAATCACAGATCTCAGATGGAAGTCCTGTTCATACTGTTCCTCCAACAGATGTGTCTCATAATATGGGTGAGGATTTGTTCACAAAAAAATTTTACTCTGCTGCAATATTAAGACATAATTACTGGTGGCAAAACTTAGTTATGCAAATCTACAGTTTTCAAACTTGACAGCTAATGGAACAACTGTGCAGGCCCACCCAAAGGAATGCCACTGCTGATAAAACTGCAGTAATTCATAACGTAGCCCCTCATTTTAAAAACAAGACCAAACTGCTGTCTGCTTCTGCTAGCTAAGCTCTTCACTGCATTCCTGCAAATGTGTACTCCTTTGTCCCCCTTCAGTGGCTCTCTTTCACTGATTTCCCCCATGCAAGATGACAAGATGTGCTCTTTCTCATTCTACTTCTCCACATTGACTCCTCCTCTGTGCTCACATTTCAGGCATTTATGGTGTGTGCTGTTCATTCTATAATTAATCATGCACAATTTTTAACAATATTTTAAGGTATTATCTCACCAATAAAATTCTGAGCCTTTCAAAGGCAAAGACAGTTTCTCTTCTTAGATAACATTCATTATTAAGATGGTGCTCAAGACATTCTTGCTGAAATTTAATTTGCTAAAAAATAATAGAATCTCAAGGTTGAAGGACATTTAAAAGTCACCGAGGCCAATCATTCATCTGATGTTTGAATTGTCAGACAAAAAGCTTACCTAGTGAGTTATAATAAAAGCTAACCTTGCGATACATGGCTAGAGAATAAAGCATGCTGGCTACATCTAAAACATGATATTAGTCCTATAACAACTGTTCCTATAAGAATAACATCTCTACTTCGAGAGAATTTAAAAAGAAATGCAAAATAAAAACTTCTACACCAACAAGATCCAATAACTAGCCAAAAGATGTATATTTGGAAAAAGAAGACTGATGATCAAAGTGTCATAGGACTTGAATAATTATTCTTTGTTCAGTAAATTAAAAAGGCATCAATGTGACAGCATTCATTTGAAATAACTATTTTTTTGAGAATTTTTAATATTTATTTATTTATTTATTTTTTAGTTTTCGGCGGACACTATATCTTTGTTTGTATGTGGTACTGAGGATCGAACCCAGGCCACACACATGCCAGGCGAGCGTGCTACCACTTGAGCCACATCCCCAGCCCCTTGAAATAACTTTTAAAGTCATTCTCATAAAATTAACATATATGAGATCATGTAATAAATCATAATTTGCTTAAAACTTACTGGCTTTTTCAGTGAACTTACAACATAATAGTTGATGCTTAAATGAAATGGGAACTAAAAGCAGTATGATGGAGTTAAAAATATTCGCCCATAACACGGTAACTGTTACTAGACAAGTCCCACTATCACAAACAGCTGTGGCAAATAGATCAAGAGAATAAAATAAAGAATCTAAAGATAAAAGCATACATATATGGACAACTTGTTTTTGACAGAAGTTCAAAGGTTAGTAGAGAAAGGGCACTCTTCCAAAGATGAGTGCTAAAAGATTTCTAACATCCATTTGTAAAAAAATAAACTCAGACTCATACCTGAGAGCATATACAAAAATCAAATCAAAATGCAGAGATAACCAAGGGACGTATGGCTAAGCATCGCTGGGGTGATTTAGAAAAAGTTATCTGCTCTATTCTTACAATTTTAATCTAAGTTTGATATTACTTCAAAATAAAAAGAGATCAAAAGAGAACATTATAAATAACTTTAAGACAATTATGTTTGAAATTTTAGACAAGACAAAATTCCTAGGGGAAAAATTATTTATAATGATGAAAGAAATTTAAAAATAATAGTCTGACAGCTAGTTAAAAATCTATAATTTAAACTCTTCCTTAACAAAGAAAATACCAGAAAATGCTATCAAATCTATTCTAGAAATATAAGTCTAGCTTAATATTTCAATAAGGAGAAAAACTTAACAGATTCAGAAAAATATTTGATAAAATTCAGTATTTACCCATGATTTAAAAACAAACTCAAACTCAGCAAATTAGAAATAAGAAAGCTACAAAACAAACAAACCTATAGGAAAAAAAAAATCTGTAAGAAGTACATCTATTCTTCTAGATGTCAAGACTTAAGTTTAAAACTATAGCAATTAAGATAGTTTGGTGTTAACACAAGGATGGAATAACTGATCTGTGTAACAAAACAGATTCCAAACAAACCCAAGCCTGAATAGTGCTTGATCTGTGGCAAAGGAGGCCATGCAGAGCAGTGGGGAAATGCAGGGCCAATTGGATATCCAAGTAGGAAAAAATGATGGATTACAATCGTGGATGCAACATGAAAGAATGATGGATGTAATGTGAAAGGCAAAACAATAGAAACTTCTAGAACACAGGGAAATATCTTCATGCTTTTGCGGTAAGAAAAATGTTCTTAAACAGAATGCTAAAAAGACTAACCATAGAGAAAAGACTTGTAAACTGAACCAAATAAAGACAAGATCTTTTTCTTTTTGAAAAATACAATTGAGAGAAGGAAAATGCAAGATGCAGAATAAGAGAAAATATCTGAGTAGACATCCAAAGTATATAAAGAACTCATACAAAGCAATAAGAAAAAGGCAACTCAATACAGAGGAAAGAAAAAAAGGAAGAAAGAGACCTGAACAGTCCATGAAAGATGGCTAATAAGCCAAAAAATCCAAATAAAATGCTGAATGTCTTTAGTAATCAAATTAAAATCACAACAAAACACCACTACATACTCACCAGTGTGGCCCAAAGTAAAAACATTGTTAATAGAATGTATTTCTAATATCAAGATGTTTCAAACAAGTGGAACTCATAAATAGCTGGTGGAACTACAAAGTTACACAACCACTTTGACAAACTATTTCACAATTTCCAATAGTGTTGAATGTACACTTATTCTATGACCCAGCAATTAAACTTAGGTATGCACAGGACAAAATATAAATCGCGTTTTATTTATAACGTCCCAAACTGGGAACAACCCCAAATACCTACCAACAGAAGAGGACTGGGTATAGGTCTATGGTAGAGTGCTTGCCTATAGTGCACAAGGCCCTGGCTTTGATCCCAGGGCACCACACACACACACACATACACACTACAAAGAAAGAATAGTATTGTAATGTATACATATATACATACGTGTGTGTGTGTGTGTGTGTGTGTGTGTGTGTGTGTACTGGTATATTCACACAGTGGGATACTGCACAGCAATAACAAAGTCCAAAATACTGACACAAGTAACACTATGTATAAACCTCACAAATATAAGTGGAAGAATCTGACCACAAAAGGATACATACTGTTTAAGAACTATCACCATAATGTTGGAAGTTTGAATTGTAATTATCTTTGGAAAAGGAGGAGGTATGACTCCCATGAGGTACAAGAAGATAAGAAGATGTTCTAGGACTCTTTTTATTTTTTTTCTTTTTTATTTGCCTCGTCTTGCATATGCTAAGCAAGAACTCTACCACGGAGCTATACCTCTAGCCCTGGAGTCTTCTATTTCTTGGTAGCTGCATGAATGTTTAGCTTTGCGATAATTCATTAAGCTATAAACTTATCCACTGTTCATTTTTCTTTACTTGTGTAATACTTTATAATAAAAAAAATTTTAAGTGTAAACAAATGGCACCATTGAGAAGATTGATACTCAGTTACACACTAATCCAATCTGAGATCAAACTCTACTCTTCAGCTTCCTATACCATAACCCTAGACGCATAGGCAACCTGAGAAGCTGCTCCCATTAGAACATAACATTAGTTGAGACCATTTGCAAAGACTTTGGTAACTTCCTATCCCAGAATTTCTGGTTAGACCATTGTGATTAGCTTGAAATATCACTTCACTTTCACACTTCTTACCTCAAAATAAGTCATAGAGGGATAGAAAAAGACAATCCCCAATAAAGGAACAGATAGAGCTTCCTAGTAGCTGGACCCACATCTAGCCTCAGGGCCAGAGCCCTAGTGTTCTGAGCTCAGTGTCCTCAGGGACACAGCAGAATTAATACCCAGATGTGGGAGAAAAGGCAGCAGAAGGGAGGAAGATATTTGGCTTTACCTAGAACTTATCTACTGACATCTTCATAGAGGATGCGTCTGTGGATTGCCTTACTAACTCACATACTACGTGTTTTTTTTCTACATGCCACATAATATACCAAGAATATAGTGAGGAGCAAAAGAAACAGGGTTTTTGGCCCCATAGCTCAAGGGATTAACATAAAAGATATATTTGTGAGCAATAAAAAATGCTATTTAGGAATATCAGAGGGTGCTATGATAGAGAACAACAGGAAGGGCCTGGTTCATATGGTCTTGAAGTCTACTAAGGCAGAGACACATTTATTTATTCCTCTAAGCTAACTTTCAGCTATCTGACACAAAAGCTAAAAACAGTGCTTATGTATTTAGGACAAAATGATGTAAGAGCATTCACCTGTCATTGATTGCAGACTGCCTTAGCTACTTCATTCAAATGCCAGTTGGTGTGAACAGGTCAATTAAGAAATACATTTTTGGTGATTACAATTACTGGGTAGGGTGGAAGCTCCAGTGGCCTTTAATAGGTAGAGGCCAGGAATGCTAGATGTCCTGCTAAGCTCAGATCATAGAACATAATAAGAACTGTCCTGGGTATTCCTGACTTCTGGATGTCTGCCAAGTATTTGTGTAGGTGAAACCCATTTATAATTATCTAAGGCTAGAACTTAACTCCATTTTACATTTAAGCACAAAAGAACTTTTTTCCAGTCCTGAGTTATTACTATGATAAACCTATGTGAGTCTGCATTTGTACTTGTGTCAGTCACAATATTTTTAAAAATATTTTTAGTTGTAAATGAACACAATACCTTTATTTTATTTATTTTTATGTGGTGCTGAGGATGGAACCCAGTGCCTCACACATGGTAGGCAAGCGCTCTACCACTGAGCCACAACCCCAGCCCTCGATTCACAATATTTTAGTGTGGACATCTTCATGAAGACTGTTAGTATAGTAATATATATATACACACACACACACACACACACATATAATACATATCACTATATCTATTTTATTAAAAGCTACTTTTATTCTTTTCTTTATATTTCATTTACTATATTATACTGTTTTGAAAAAATGTATAGGTAAGTTAGAGTAGTTCTCAATTTTAGTTCAGAATAGTAATGAAGGCATATAAAATACTGCTCATAGGTTTCAGAATTTGTTTTCAGAGGGTCAAGAACATACTTCAGAATTTTCCATTAGCTATTAAATTCCTTAAGTTCTCTATTATTTTAATTAATTAATTAATCAATTAATTAATTAATTTTTTGGTACTGGAGATTTAACCCAGGGTGCTTTACCACTGAGCCATCCAGCATACCATCCCACCTTTCAAAAAACTTTTCATTGCTTGGGGTCCTGCTAAGTTGCTGGCTTTGAACTTGTGATCCTCCTGCCTCTAACTCCTGAGTTACTGGGATTACAGGCATGACCCACCATTCTTGGTTCTCTCTGATTTATTACAACATTATAATAAGACTATGTTAGCAAACTGAGCTTTCTTTAAGGCAAGTAAATAAAGTTACAAATTGTGCAATGAAGGGCAGAGTTCTTTCAATTCCTAAATGCTAAAGGTTAGGAAGAAAGGGTAGATTTTTAAGTATTTTTGTCAATCTCGTCTACTAATGTTCCCTATTCATTGAGTGACAGCATCATGTAACCAGTTTTAAAACCCCAAAACCCTAGGTCATGGTTGACAACAGTCTTACTATCCCCATCCAATCAAGTCCCACCAATTTTACCTACTGACCACTTTTCTAATTTGAAAATTTCCATGTCTGTCACTGCCATACCCTAGTCCAAATTACTACCATCTTTCCCAGAACTACTATAAGAGCCTCGTGATTTGTTTATGAAACCCCCATATCCATTCTCTTCCAATCAGTCCTCATAGGACTATGAGGCTGGTCTCACTATCATTACTTTGGACATGAGGAAAATGAAACAGAGAGAGACTAAGAAATTTTTAAAGTTACACAGCTAGAAAAGGGTCAGAGATAGAAATCAAACTCAGATTTGCATAGTCTACAGCTCTATGCTTCACTGAGCTGCATCCCATTCTTAGTTCTATGACCCTAGGACATTAGTGTGAATATCAATCACTCTCCTTATTTAGACTTGGAAAAAAGAGAGACACTGGGAAACTTAATTATATACATGCTGTCAGTGTATGTTAATATACTCTGAAAATCATTCTGTCCTCTTATTGCCCTAGCCTCTTTAATCTTAAGTCTTCTAGTTGAAAGTTAAGAGTTGAATTTCAGTTAAATCTATTTATTATTTGCTAATACTACTAATAATTTCAAGGATCATTCAACATGTAATTTTAAAAAGATTTAGAAATAAATGAATTATTTTTCCTTTACCTTATTCTTTTGATTAATTGAGCAAGATATGAAGCTCTATATAAATTATACAAAATACATGTATGAAGATTTGAATTTGGGACCAACATACCTTATATATAAACAGAGATATGAAAAATTGTGGTATATATGTGTATTAAGAATTGTAGGGCTGGGGGTGTGGCTCAAGTGGTAACACACTCGCCTGGCATGCGCGGGGCACTGGGTTCGATCCTCAGCACCACATAAAAATAAAGATGTTCTGTCCACCGAAAACTGAAAAATAAATATTAAAAAATTCTCTCTCTCTTAAATAAAAAAAAAAAAAGAATTGTAATGCAAAAAAAAAAAAGAGTACATGTATAATGGCGAAAGTCAGTATGAACATACTTTATATACAGAGATACGAAAAATTGTGCTCTATATGTGTAATAAGGATTGCAATGTATTCCACTGTTGTGTATTTAATAAATAAATAAATAAAGGAAATTGGGTGTACAACCAGAGAAGTGAAAAACTGTGCTCCATTTGTGTATAACGAAGAGCATTCTGCTGTCATGTATAATTGATTAGAACAAATAAATTTAAAATAAAAGGAAATTGGAAGCCAAAAAATTAATTAATTAATTAATTAACAGGATAAGTGAAGACATTATGGACAAGAAAAAGGTTGGTCTTGCTACTAGGACAACTTGTAATACATATTAGGGACAATCAACACAAAAACTTAGGGAAGCCAGAAGCCAGACTGCCTACAGCTGGATTAAGGAGAAACAACGTTCAATATGGGGGAAAACCCCAGAATGCCTACAAATAATTCACAGCTGGTGACACAATAATGCAGGTGAACTGACTGACAAATCCACAACTGCTGCATTATAAATAGCACAGCACGGTGAGAGTTGCTAGGAGACCAATTCATTTATCTATCCTTTCTTAAAGTAGTGAAAGAGGAAATGGCAGAAAAATTAAGGTGAGCCCCAGTGAGTTCCAGCTTTACTTCAGAGAATGAGCTTTCCCTTTGTCATTCTTTTTACTCCCGAAGTATAAGATAATAAGTTTTAAAGGCCTAAACCCAGCACATTTATATTAATAGCTAAGAAATAATTATTTCTTAAAAATTTAAAAAGGAAAGACACAAGTTAAAATCTAGCAAGACAGTATCTCTGCTTTGTTTCTCACTTACTAAGGAAAAATACTCTAAATCCTATCTATAACTGTTTTTGGCAAGGGAGTTTTTTGAAAGAATAATTCTGAACATTACACAAATTCATTATAGGAAAAAAGAAAGAATACAAAGTCTTTGTTCATAAATTCTTACCAAACAAGTAAAAATGTGATTAAAAACAAAAGTTCCAATCTTTTTAACTTCAAGAAATGTACTGAGAACTAAAATCACCAGAAGCCAGGTATGGTGGCACATGCCTGTAATTCCAGCTACTTGGGGGAAGCTTAGGCAGGAGGATCACAAGTGTGAGGCTAGCCTTGGCAACTTTGTGTGACATGTCACTCAGTGGCAGAGCACTTCCTAACACATCTGAGGCCCTGGATTCAATCCCCAATACCACAAAAATCAATAAATAAAATAAAACCACTGGAAATATTAAGTAAGACACTTAGTTTTAAATTCTGTGTTCACAGAAACATTCTCTAAATGTGAAAAAGGAGGACAGTGTCAGATGAGCTTCATACCGTAGGGTTTCTCTTCTGTCACTTTCCCTGTAGAATCGAGTGTGTCAGTGGCTTTCCCCAGCTCTCCAATGGCAATGTACCTCTAGAGGAAGAAAAACAGAAAAGTGGGGCATGAGGTTGTGAAAAACTATCCTGCATGCCTTGAAGTTTATTCAGAATTTTATTAATAATACCAACCAGATAGAGAATGAAGGCAAAACAACACACTGAAACTATTTTTTTTGGTTTCTTTGTTTCTGATAGTGGGAAGCATTTGTGTAAACTGAGGAACATTCACAAACTTTCCATACTGACCAACATGAGAAAGAAAAACCCATTTTAATGTTAATTATGGCTTATAAACATACTAGTATTGCAAACAAATTTCTAAAACCTCTTTTATACTGGCAGTTTGTTTTTTTAAAAAAAAATCAAATATATTTGGCCCTCTGTATCTATGAGTTCTGCATCTGCAAATTCAACCAACCACAGATTGTCATTATTTCCTACACAATACAGTTTAACAAAATATTTACATATCATTTACATTGTAATAGGTATTATAAGTAATCTAGATATAATTTAAAGTATGAGAGGATATATTTAAGTTATATGCAAACACTATGCCATTTTATACAAGGTACTTGAGTATTCATGGATTTTGTTATCTGCGGAAGTCCTGAAACCAATCCTCCACAGATACCAGGGGCAGCTATTTGCCCGTGAGTAGAAAGAATGGTACAATCAAACACAACATTGCCATCACAAGAATCAATAATAATTTTACCACACATACAATTAAAATTCATTTTAAATAAGCTAGCTCATTACTTCTTATATAAAATACTAATATCAGGTTTAGTAACTAGAGCATGCATTTTAACAAAAGCTAATTATATAGAAAATAAGAAAAACTAGAATAGCAGGGGTAGTGCACTCACCTATTACATGTGTTTTCTCAATAAAAGGAACTGACACTAAAGCTCTCTGAAAGGAAAGGTCACTTTCAAGAACTGATCAATATCCACAAAAGAATAAGATCTGTCTTAGTCAACTAAGCATTGTCTTCTTCTCATCTTAGGGCACCCCTGTAGTACACATTCTTGTTACTACTTATTTGAAGCAACCCATAAAGCAGTGAGAAAAGTGCAAGAACTATTATTTGTGACTGAAAATAATCTGTTGTTATGTATTTTTTATTTTATATATATATATATATATTTTATTTTTTTGCTATTGGGATTGAACTCAGGGGCACTCAACCACTGAGCCACATCCCCAGCCCTATTTTGTATTTTATTTAGAGACAGGGTCTCACTGAGTTGCTAAGCGCCTCACTGTTGCTGAGGCTGGTCTTGAACTCACGATTCTCCTGCCTCGGCCTCCAAACCACTGGGATTATAGGTGTGTGCCACCATGCCTGGCTATTATGTATGTTTTTAAAAGAGAAAACTCAAAAGTATTTTGCTGAAATGTAGGTTTATGAATGGCAAATCTATTTTGCTAATGAAGGGAACCAAGATAATAATGAAAAAAATTAAAATTTAAAATCCCATAAATACACAGACATTATATACAGCAGCCTAAGATCCTTGATAACATCACCTTCATATTACATAGCTTGACTATCTAAAAAATGAAGAAGAGAATTGTTCCAATGCATTTAAATTAAAAATTTAAATATTTTTAAAATTAAAATTTTAAAATTTTTAAAAAGATTTCTTTAGGATTAACAAAAATTAGTTTCCTGTAAGTAAACACTCAGTCTCATCACCTGATGCCCAGTTCTTGCTTCTATATTTGGAACACCCCACCTTGAGTGAGCAACCACAGGGTGAAGGGTGAGAGCACAGGCTCAGGCCCACCCTGGCTGGGTCTGAACTCTGCCTCCCCTGCAGGCAATGAAGGCAAGTGGCCAAGGTAGTCTTAAGGGCTCCAGCATCAGTTGTTTATCTTAATTGGGGGAAATATCAGTGAGTACTTCATAAGAAGAGTTTAGAACAATAGGACCAGCCCTGGTTAAGCAACAGATAACAATACGATTTCCAATATTATTATGACTGGGAGGTGGAAATGGGAGAGAAGGGGAGAAAGGTACAGAATGATTCATAGTAACCATGGTTATAGTAACTGATCTGGTTATAGTAACTGATCTGGTTACAGTGAGTTCTCATAAGAAACAGTAAAGTAACAAAGTATCCTGATTTTTTTCCTTAAACACCTATCTAGTTGGCTCAGCACAGTCCTAGCACTAAAGATGCTGCAGCAGGAGGATCACAAGTTTGAGGCCAGCCTGGGAAATTCGGTGAGATCTTGTCTCAAAATAAAAAAATAAAAAGGGCTTGGGATGTAGCTCAGTGTTAAGTGCCCACTGGAGGGGGGAAGTTGGGGTTTATCTAGCTACATGAAAAAAACACAATGTAATCTTGTACACTGTGCTACAACTGTACCCACCACTCAACTATGTAATAGGTTTGAACTAGGGACCTTAACATGCTTGCCAGTATCCAATGCCCATTCTGGCCTCCGGATTCTGGGTATTCTGTGCCTTGGCACAAACTACTTCCACGGCCTTGAACCCCTCTCTTCTCTATGGATCAAACATTATTCATCTTTCAAAGCCACACAATTAATCCACTCTACTCCCAAAACATGGCTAAGAGGAGGTGCTTAATACAAATTTGTACATCAAAAGAATGAGGCTTATATCAAACCTATAAAATCCCATCACAGATCTTAAGGAGTATGAATTTATATTCTCCTAGGTGCCTGTGACAAACACAAACACAGATTAGAGATGTTATAGTGCTCTAGGCCTCTAGGAGGTTACAGTTTAAGACATAAGACAACAAAAACAACTGCAGGGGAAGAAAAAACTGCAAGGGAAGGAACACAATGGTGACAATAGATAAGGACTGTGGCCAGCGGTTTATTTTACTGAGCACTCATACCACAGTGCTTGGCACATCATTATCCATGTGTGTCAACTGTCTGCCATGTACATTTTATATATTGATTCTTGCCTTCTCAAACTATTCATTACATCATAATTCCACTACAATAAAACAGAGGTCCTATAGAATATTCCATCTAATTGTGTGCTCTTTGGGACTCGTGGTTTTGCTTACACTACTCTACTCTCCTTGTCCTCGAGTTCCTTGAGCCCCACAGCAGGTGTTAGCTAGACATCTAAGAGCAAATCACCACCCACACCCTTCAGGAAGAAATATTTTGTAGTTCAGAAAGTGTACACAATCATTTTCAAAAGTTTGTGATTCAAAGTTTTACAAATAAAACAAAAAGATGGATATTTTTAGAATGAGGAAGGATATGTTTTATAATCCTACCAAACCAAAAACATGTGGCTTTGAGTGTAAGAAGGAATTGCTGTTTACAGTTCCTAAGTGTAAACCCTTCAAAATTTTCAATATAAATAAAATATCTGAAATATTCATAAAGGATATAGAAAGGGCAGAAATTAGACTACACTCTGGAGAAGGCAGATTAGAACACTGGTATCTTAAAGATCTGCCCAAGTTTTGTAAAACATTATTTAAGTCACACTTCTGAGTTCTCATGACTGGGTAACCTAAAAAATGCTAGTGTGTTCTTAGGGAAAGCCTCTGTCCTTTGGCTACATGTTGGGTGGGAAACTTTGTGCACTCCAATGATAACACTTGTTCAGCTCTTGGAGGTGATGTAAAGCTGCTTTCTGAGGAAACACTGGCTTTGCCTACAGGTTCTACTATGTTTTACTGCCACATAGATGGGGGATAACTTCATGCCTTTACCACACTAATTAGATTCAAGTTTCCATAATAGGACATCAACTCTTCCATCTGTTGATCTAGTTCCTAAAACATCTGTAAAAGTAACCAACTTTAACAATCAATACAGAAAACTAATAAAAAGAGCAATCCAAAACCTCATCAAAGATGGTTACTCCAAAGCATACCATCTGTTATCCAGCTTCTGCAAATAACCAGCTTACAGAAGGTATAATTTAGGAATAACAGCAGAGGGACTAACACCTTCCTTTAATCTACATACTCTACTTAGACCAGGTGAGGTCAGAAGAACATATTAGCCTCATTTCTCAGAGTTGCTTTGCCTGAATTATATTTTATGCAGATCTACTTCTACATCCGTTATAAACTATTTTTGAGGCCAATAATCTATCTGTCATTTGATACCCTGATTGTAAGGAATTTCTTTCTGAGTTTAGGCCCAGAAACTCTCCCTTGAAGAAATAGCATGCTTTCTCCTTCTGATGCATATCATATTTTGTCAACAGCACCAGAAATCACTGATAGGAATAAAAAAGTAAAATTAGCTGTATTCAAGAAATCCAGCAGAACTTGCTTGTGAAAATTTATTTTAGGTGTTTGACACGTAACTAGAAAAATCTAACAGGCCTGGAATTCAAGAGAGAGAGGATTTGATTTGGTGAATCCTGAAGTAAAATACTCAGAAACAGTAATAACATTATTGTTATAGTGCAAAGAAGGCACTAAAAAGAAAATTTAGATGCTTTTTACAAAATTATACATGTACCCCCCAAAAAATGTAGTGAAAAAAATATATATAAAACACTCAAGAAATATGACCATTGTTAGAACACGGGTTACTATAAGACAGGAGGACAAGATAATGAGGAACGTGGGGAAAGGGCTTTTTTCTTAACTTTTAAACCCAGATAATCGCTGTTCTTTAGAGATGGAAGCAAAATAATCTGGTGACCTGCAGATTTTATTGAAAAGTCCAGCACTCCATCTATTAATTGATTGTGGTTCTAGGAAGTGTCACTATGTTGAAAAGAATTCTAAGGATGCTTCTTGATTCTGCAGAAAAATTATTAGCCCAGGTGTAATTAGCAATGTCTCCAATTAGAACTTACTGTGAGTTATGTCTGTACTAAAATACTGAGTACTATCATCCTAGAGTAAAATATTTCTACTCCTAGAGTAACTCTGAAAGTAACTCTACACTGCACATACTACAAGTGCAATTTTTCTAGTAACACTGTGAAATAAACACCTGTAAAAATAAGAAGTGGAGAAGGAGTAAACATTAGATTAAACACCAGGTCAGGACTAAATCAGGAAGATACAGCCACCAGTGTTTTTTTAATGGAAAAAAAAAAAAAAAAAAAAAAAAAATATATATATATATATATATATATATATATATCTCAAAAGTACATCATACCTAGGGTTAAAGTTGTTCAACGAAATTTTTGCTTTTTATACTTATATGTGTACATAGGGTCATGATGTAAAATAATTTTTTTGCTATGAATCTCAGTCAAAAAAATTCTAAAGTCATTGGATGAGATGATCTCTAAGATTCTCTCTAGTACTAAAAACAATAATCAGAAAAATATTAATTAATAGTTTTACTATTTCTGACAAAAATGTAATTTTCAACATACTTAAAGGTAAATTTATAATTATTCAGTTCTTGCAACAAATACATAACATAAAATTAAAATGAGAAACAGCTATCAATATAATGATGCCTATTTTTGAAATGTGAAACACCTAAGAACTAGGTTTCTGTAACGAGATACAACTGGGATATTCTATTTATGTTATAGTCTTGTGAGGATCCCTGATGTCACCACATGACATTCAGCTTTCCTAGATGGGCAGCAAAATGATTCGTAAGTAAAACTCAAATGAGAGTCAATGATGTACTTACATTTTCAGTCATCACATTTCTGAAAATATGCCTGGAATTTACAAGTAAAATCTTTCAATAACAAATTTTTTTTGTGTATATTTGTGGTTTGGGGGAAGGGGTGAATAAAATATTTCAATGAACCCAACAGATTTTATCTTAGGGATAAAAACCCAAAGTCTTTAATGTAAATAAATAAATTACACACACACACACACACACACACACACACACAAAAGTGACTTGTAAGGATTTTGGAAAATACAAGTAATGTGAAAAAAGAAAAATCATATTCCCCTATTAAATAACCATTATTTATATTTTGAAGATAAGAAACAAATATTAAGCAACTGGCAAAAACCTGTATCAGAAATAGACTCTCAACTCTGTGCATTAATAAGTAAGCACAATGTATAAAGTTAATGAAAAACAGGCAAATGCTTCCATTCTAACACAATTTCTGTATTGTGATTTTTCAACACCATTATTTTCAAGATTACAGAGCAAGCCACATTGAAAATTTTCACTCATCTAAGGCATTAAGAACCCTTCAACTTGAAGGCATATTTTGAAGCCCATTGATTTTTCCAGGGTTTTAATTTTAAGAAAAGCTTAAACAGACCACCACCACTCTTAAGTATGGTCCACGAGCCAGTACCCTTTAATAAGATAGGTGCAGAAAATAAGGGTGTTTAGAAACTTATTTAGCAATTTGACATTGCTATAAGGTTTTAATTATACTTTACAAAAGTCATCCATCAGTCTGCAATGAACTGGAAATTCACTCAAGCAGTCTTTGACCACATTTATTTTTTAAGAAACAATAAGATAAAAATCAATTTGCCAACTATTTATATTACACTTAGAGCAAGGGTTTCAAAACATTTAGTCTAAGAACTTGGCGAAATCCTTCTCTACCTTCTGGCATAGTAAACTTTCTTCCACTGACATTTTCACTGGACCCCCAGCCCCAGCTATCATAACCTGGGCCTGACTGCTAATTAAAATACACATATAAGCTTTCCTTTGAGAACTGGAAGAGACACTAATAATCTTTCCTAGGGAGGTCAACTACTTTGACATCTGATTTGTTTCAATGTTCCTTCTGCCACACTCAATGCCCAATGCAGTCCACAAGTTTCTAGCCTCTCTTGCCTGAGTAAACTCTCTTCTCTCTCCTACCAAGGATCTAAAAAAGTGCTTCTGGATCTTGTCAAGGCTACCTTCTTTCTTTTTGGGGGTGGGTGGGTGGGTACTGGGGATTAAACCTGGGGCGCTTAACTACTGAGCCACATACCCAGCCCTTTCCATATTTTATTTAGAGATAGAGCCTCACTAAGTTGCTTAGGGTCTCACCAAGTTGCTGAAGCTGGCTTTGAGCTCTCAATCCTCCTGCCTCAGCCTCCTGACTGGCTGGGATTACAGGCATGCATCACCATGCCTGACTAAAGCTATTTTCACAGATGAACAATATAATTTGTCATCTCAAGGCCATATTCTTTTCTTTAATAAACATTTATAACCACTGAACAAAGTATGATTTGTTAAAAAGTATATGGTTTATAAAATGCTAGTTTTATAAAAATTCCAAGGTTAAAAAAAAAAAAATCTGCCAATAGAAATCATAACCTATAAGTTTGCTTTCATCTAACAATTAATTTTTTTAAAAAAAGCTGCATATAATTTTTTTAAATTATGGACACTGCAGATATTTTTTTCTTTAAGTCTAATTTATTTTTCAATTTAGAATCTTACTAATTGAATCATAAATGTTTGTGACATTTTGATTAATAAGAGTGAAACTTTTCATATAATTTAAAGTTTGTTTATCCTTTAATTGAAAATATTCAAAGTATAGTTCAGTAAGAAAAACATTAAAGATAAAAGAAAAATATTCCAGTATTCTTACCTTGGATCCTGACAACATACTGGTCAACATTTTTGTTCCCCTTCCAATTCCAACCACTACAAATCAAAGAAAGAAATACTATGACACTCTATTTTGAAAATTAGGTTTTTAGAATATCTACATATTTGGTCCCTGACCTATATAATGTGAAGTTGGAAAGAGATACAGTTAACATAATTTGAAAGTTCCTATTACTCGGATCAGTTGAACTTCTCATAAAACTAAGGAACGCTGAAGAGAAAATGGGAGAGAGACCCTTTTTTCCCCATTCTCAAAGTATCAAAAACTACAGAAACCTCAACCTAGCCAATTAGATGATGAAGTTTTAGAACAATCTCAAAGGACTCACTGGAATTTTATATGGGCACCAGAGAAAAATACATGTGGCAATTAACCATGTTCAAGTGGTGTGATGAGATCTTGACAGAGTTCATTACTAAACAAAGCAAAAGCCATCATCCTAGCTAATGAACCATTTAAAGATGATTAGTGCCCGGCAGGATACAATTCAGGAAAGAGAAACAAAACAAATCAATCTAACGCAAAGAAAACTACAGGCTAAAATGAGGGCCTAGAGAGAGTATTTTAACATAGACCAACTCTAAAGTACAATGGCCTACCTTTCTCTTCAGTTTCAAACACATACTTATAACCACACATTTCATCAGGTGAGGTTGAGAGGCTTTAATAATTTCTTCACTTAATAGCAGGCAAAATTCTATAGAATTGGTGTATTTATCATCAATGGACCCAACTGTGTATAAGTACACAGTATAACCACACAATTCAGAACTCAGAAGAAACTGCAGAGATGATTAACAAACTAAAAAAACTGTCATCATTCATTGTCTCATTTAATCCTTAAAACGACCCTAAAAAGTTATAATTACCCCTGTTTTATAGATGAGGAAACTGAGGCACAGAGAGTCTAAGAGCTTTGCCCAGCATCTCACAACTAACACTGATAGAGTTAAAATTCAAAGCAGACTGGCCTCACCTTTTCATTCCCCTGAATCTTACTGATCCATGCTTGCTTCCCACCGCCATAGGCCTAACCCACTGCAAACATGACTGCTCCATAATCTGTCCCTTCCTTTTCCAATTCCTACCATTTTATAACTATTTCTCAAAACCCATTTTGCATACTTCAAAACCCCCAACAACTTCATAACATTCCAATTTTTACAGTACCAACCCCTTAGTATTCAAATCTAACCTTCTAAACCCGGGTAAAGACCCAACTCATTCATAAAGTCACTTCTACACTTCTATGGAACTCATTTCTATTGATCCTTGGTCTCTATTTAAATATAGTCACATTAGTTCTAGAACTAAGACCAAAAACTGCCCTCCTTTAATAAACTCTGAAGAACACAATATCCTTCAAATGACAGGATGTGTTGACACTTCTCCCACTGAGGCAAAAACTTTGTACAATAATAACAACAAAGATTCAATGCAATTTGATTCTATTCAAATGAGTCCCTAATCAATACTCTTTGAACAGCTACTATGTGCACATTCCTAAGAGGAATATTTCTAAAGGAACAAAAAAAGAAAACTGAGACACATTCCCTGACTTTGAAAGAGTCTATAATCTCAGGGGTAAAACATCGTACAGAAGAGAAAAATCACAGTGCTCAAGAATTATTGCCCGAATTAATAAGTGAATAAGGCAATATGTGAATATACCATTAAGCATTAAAATGACAACAGAATAACTGAGGCAAGACGTCAAAGGCAAAAAGCACTCTAAATGCCTGAGACCAGAGAATGCTTCATTCAAGCATTCCAAACAATTCATGTAACAGCATCCCATTGCATCACAAGGGAGAAAGACACTGGTGAAATCCATATTTCCTCCCTCCTATGAGGGGGGACACACTTGAGCTTGCTCCTTTTTCCAACAGTGAAAAAAACAGTAATATATGTACAATGTTTCTCTCAGAGAAGCTTATCAGCAACTCAGTGCCCAAGGTTTTTACTGGAGGTTTGAGAATGGTCACCCAGGCATCCTCTGCTTATGTGCTAGGACAAAATTCCAGATTCTTGGAAGAAAAGTAGATTTTCATGCAAAAAGCTTGGCACAGCAAATTGCCCTTATCCTACAGGGAAGGGTGGGAACACTCCTAAAACTTAAGTTTGCAGATGCTAGCCCAAGACAAACCTTATAAGCAGAACTTTCTAAAGATAGCAATTCCAGGCCTGTGGTGGTAACTGTTTTCTGTACAGATACAAACCTTTTCTCAAAGCCTCAATCCACACATGAAAGTATAACTTTCTATACTTTGTCAGGGTTTCTTTAGAAAATAGCACTCTAATCCAGTAGAAGTAAAACATTCCAAATTAGGCTAATACTGGCATGGCTTTAACCAGTTAATCTGCATTCAACCAATCTTACTTTTTGATATTAGAGGCAGTTCCATTTAGCTTTCTCATTTCTTACCCAAAACGCCTCGAGCTGCGCTGTCTAGAGTCCCTCCGTGTCCAATTTTCAAAGTCTGCTTTTTCCTCTTGGTCCATTCTGGAGAGGGCATTCCAGCTTCTATGAGAGTAATTGAGATGAACGAAAGTAATTACCAAGATGAGTGAAGTAGAGTTTCTATAAACTTGGGGGAAGACAGGATGATATTCAAAACAAATAACACATTATACAAACTTAACAAACTTAAGACTATAACATTACTAGCAAAGAACAGTTTTTAAATGTACACACTTCCCTAAATTACAGAAAAAAATATTGTTCCAAAATTAGTTGTCTAGAAACTAGAATTCAAGAAAAAAAAAATCAATACTTTAAAAAAATGGGTAAATATCAAAGACAAGCCATAAAAAATCTAGTAAATTCCTGGTAATGTGATCTGTCAGAGAATGATGAAAAGAAGTTAACTTTGATATAGACAACTAGTTTTAAAAGTCCTCAATTTGCATTTCTAACTCTCTTCCATTACCTGGTGTTCTTCACTGGTAAACTAGCCACCTAACATTGTGAGTACATCTCATTCAGGGATACTGCCAAGGACACTGAGATCACAAACTACTTTTGTTTGTTTCCCATCTTCTAATTAAAACTCAGTTCCTTAAAGAAAAAAATCTCAACTAAAGGTTATGTGGGAAACAGGTAACAGTTCAGTTGTCTCTTGACCTCTAAAGCACTTAATTTTTTTTAAAAAAAAACCTGATTTATTTCTCACATGCTTGTCATAAAGATAAAATTAAATAATGTTACCTGACAATGCTTTGGAAAGTACGAAGCACTTAAAAGTTATGCTGCTGCTGTTGATACTTAACAATATATTGAGAGAATACTGGCTACTGATTAAATGAGAAAGGAGAGAACAAGACAGCTATAATGATCTACATCCCACCCCCTCAACCTTTCAAACCCAGGAGACAGAAAACAGCAAAAGGCAAAGAAAGGAAGAGAGAAAAGATGAGGGGGAATCAAAGCAGTAGTAGAAATGGAGAAGCCAGGTAAAACAGCTAATATGATGTGCTGGGTTGCTCAGCCTCACTGCATAATTACCACCCTACTGAGTCAGAACCACATTATCAGGAACACAGCCCCAGTGTCACTCTCTAATTACGACATCACCATGCTTAGAAGAGCATGGCTGTCTGTTTGACATAAATTCCTAAGGTTTGGCCTAGCCTTCAAATGCCTCACTTTTCACTTGCAATCTATCATGGATCTTTCATCCATGAATTTACTGAAATCTTCGGGGGTATTTTCAGCTTGATACTTCTTGTGTGAATGCCCTATAAACTTACTGTATCATCTGTAGCCAAATTTACCTCTTTCTAATTTACAGACATACTGTCTCCACCACATTGAAATTTGGCTCAATTTACTGAAACAAATACTCATGGATGAACATTTGTTAAGGTTTTTTTCCAGCTATAAAATTCTGATGTTTCAGGCCTTGAAGGATTCAGACAGAGAACAGTGGGGATTATAGTGTGATGGGAATCAATATTAAAAAAAGACATGGGGCTGAGGATGTGGCTCAAGCACTAACGCGCTCGCCTGGCACGTGCGGGGCGCTGGGTTCGATCCTCAGCACCACATAAAAAAATAAAATAAATAATTGTGTCCACCAAAAACTAAAAAAAAATAAATATTAAAAAAAAAAGACAAATGATGTTTATTAGAGGCCATGACCATTAACTGCGGTTTTAATTGGTGCTTGTCAAACATGGCCATTATCAGAATGTGGGAATCGTAAAGAACCTTCCCAGGTAATTCTGTCAACTAGTCAGAATGGCACTTGGGAAGCCCCAGTCTAGTTAACATAAATAAAAAATAGCTCAATCACAAACACTGTAGAGATGGATGGCACTGAGAATATTAATATCTGAATGAGTGGTTTCCAGAAACAACCTAGCCATGGCATTGAAGCAATCAATTTTAACTAAGTTTCAACAAGAACATTCAGTTCTTGGAGGTGGACTAACCATAAGGCCAGAGTATGGCTTTGATCCTGTCAGAAACTTGTTGGAACAAAAGAATGGTAACCATTACCTTAAGGATCAATAAAGCCATAGTTCGGCTAACAAATCAGGCCAAATGAAGGCAGGAACTCTATGAAGGAGAAAAAAAAAAAAAACTTTAATGATAATACTATCCTTACCCTTGATGCAATTCCTTGCTTCAACATCCCTATATGACCCTTTGTAATAGGCGACAAAAGTACAACAAAACAATGAGTAGGTATAACACTGGAATTCAACTCTGTTAAGCGTACCTGTTAGCCAACAAACATTTAAATCTGTATTGTGCCAGTTATAATTAATTTCCTATCAGAATAATTTGGTTTTGCATTTTTTTTTAATGTAGTTTGTCAGGGAACACTAAACAATTAAGAAAGTTTCCATTCTGGTTTAATGGCAAGACAGGCTAGGACCAAACCCTGGAAAGCCTCAAATAACCTTAATAGTTTTACCACTAAAGCCTGAAGAGATTATTAGACTGTGAGCTCAGTTACTGGAAGAGATAGTATGTTTCATCTTCTTGCCTCTTTAAAACAAGACAGATCTAGCTTAGTGTGGGGTCCAATATAACTAAAGTTCTGTTGGGCACAGTGGCACATGTCTGAGTCCCAGAGGTTTAGGAGGCTGGGATAGGAGGATTACAAGGTCAAAGCCAGCCCCAGCAATGTAGCAAGACCCTGTCTCAAAATGAATTTTAGAAAAGGGCTGGGAATGTAGCTCAGTGGTTAAATGTCCCCTAGGTTCAAAAAATACAAAAACAAAAATTAAAGTTCTGTGATACTACTATCTGTAATGATCTAGTGGGCTGATGAACTCTGTGATCCTTCAGGCTCTTCTAATATTTTCCCAGTGTATGTGACCCTCAGAAGCACAAGGTTCTGGAAGGCAAGGGTTAGGAATCTGCTGTTGTTCAAGACTCTCAATAATTCTTATGCCCACTAAAATGTGAAAAACACTGAAGTAAGTCTTGCCTAAGTATATCTGCTTTTCTAATATATTTTGAAGAATGCAACTTTGCGGGTACAGAGCCAGAGCTTCCTCTGAAGAGGTTCATCCACATGAACAGAACAAAACCCTCCTGAGGCATCAGATTGCAGAAAATTGGTGTGCTCACTGTAGGGTAGAAATTTATTGTGTATGCGTGTGTGTGTGTGTGTGTGTGTGTGTGTGTGTGTATGTGTGTGTTTTAATCTCCCACTCCGTCATGATGACAACTGGGTTATCAAAAATTTATGCAGGCCGGCGCAATGGCGCACGCCTGTAATCCCAGCGAATCTGGAGGCTGAGGCAGAAGGCTCCCGAGTTCAAAGCCAGCCTCAGCAATTTAGAGAGGCCCTAAGCAACTCAGATCCTGTCTCTAAATAAAATACAAAAAAGGGGCTGGGGATGTGGCTCCGGGGTTAAGTGGCCCTGAATTCAGTCCCCGGTACACTAATCAATTAATTAGTTAATTCACGCGAGGGCAAGCCCAAGCCCGAAATGCCTGATTTCTGTCCAGGGCTAATCTGGTGGTGGTTCTCCCTTTCCCTTACTCTTCTTTCTCCAACAATGCGTATTGCAAAAAGCCCAAACTGGTCCCCTCCCGGGCTGCAGTACCTGCTAGCAGCTTCTCCTTCAACCGATTCAGCAGCTCGGCTGAAGTGGGCCCTTTGGGCTTGTGCACGGCGAACACGCCGCTAAGGGACAGCAGCTTAGTAGCCAAAGCGGCCTTGACGACCCTGGCTTCGCATCCGGTCCTAGCTGCGGCTGCAACCGCCATGGCTGCAGCCGTTGCTGCCGTGGTCGCCGCCGTTGTTGCGGCTGTTTCGGCACTTTCTGCAGTTTCAGGGGCTGGGTCTGTTTCTAAAGACGAAGACGACACCACGGCCGCCTCTGCAGCTGCCATACTTTGATGGCCCAGACCTGTTACCGGGAGGCGCATACTGATGACGCAACAAGATTGCGCTCGACAGCCCTCTTTCCCCAGCCGTGCGAACGCGCGGGGCCGCAAGGGCCTGTGGGAGTTGTAGTTCACGGCTCCCCCGCGCCGGCCAAGGGTTCGCAGAGGCGCCCCTGGGTTCGTTTTTCTCCTAGAATCCTTTCTGCTTCTTACAAGGGGTTAGTTGCGTGCCCCAGAGGTTATTTTCAGTTGCAATCCTGAAGTACCAAAACCCAAATACCAAATCTATGTTTTAGATGGAGGAACCTCTCCGTATCCCACCTGCACACCCTCGCCGGAACTAAAAGCATCCCGCATCAAAGAATAGAAAACCTGATGACCTTTGATGCGGCTTGTCAGGGTCCACGGCCGCCTAGGCTCACTGTTTCGTCCGATTTGCAATCAAGGTTTCGAATTAAAATACACCTATTGTAAGCCCAGTTAGAGCCAGGAACCTGTGCCTGGCTGTATCTCTATTGCCTCACGCCTAGTAGGAGCTTAAATAAATATTTGGAAATGAATAAGTGAATAGAATTCAATCCCACAAAGAAACTTATAGGCCGAGCCAATGGCAAATCATTCTGACCTATTTTGGTACCCCTCTTCTCCGTCTCCCCCACCTCCCCATTTCTTAACAATTTGAAGAGTTTCTGTACTAATTAATTCTTCGCTATGTTGCATTCTTCAGAACATTGTTAGGATGTGAAAAGCATTATTGAAATTCACAAAATTAAACTACATTCAATTTGAGAAATTCAAAGTTACTCAATTCAATTCAAAGTTACTCAATAAAATTCAAAGAGTATTATTCTGATGCTAGCACAGGCAAAATGGAGACAGACTCTTGCATTTTATTTCCGCTCCACACACTCACTAAATGCTGTACTGAATGTGGTGAGACAAATAAGTTTGTCTTCATTGTTTTCAACATTTTCTTACAGTCACTTTTTCATCACCCTCTTGGACCTTAGTATTTAGTATCCTAATGATGTCTCTTAGCTGCTCAGAATCACCAGTTAGGGGATCCCATTTGAATTTGCTGCCATTCATGCAATGAGTGCATGTCACAACAATTATTTTAAATATCATATTTCTTTCTTTCTATATTTTCATCCTTCCCCATTTCAACTAGAATATGAAATTCTAATTAAATCTTTATCTGGAAAATACAAAAATGTGAATATACTTTAATACCACAGAACTATACACTTAAAATGGTGAAAGTAGCAAATTATGTGCTGTATACAGTATATATTTTACCACAATTTTTAGAAAGGCAAAAAAAAAATCTTTGAGGAAGTTTTTATAGGGTGGAAAGCTGCAACTCCTAGAAGGAAGCCTGGTATACTTGTGACCTATTTCAAAGCCTAAGCTAACTGAAAGATGAACATGTCACATGATTAGCGGATATCTGTGCCTGCATCAAGATTTTCTCCATTCCAGAATGTGACAGGACATAGAAAGGATGGATGACTACACCCTGGGAAGCAAGGGATATTTTGTCTCAGCCAAGATTTATGTGTTCTCCTCTTAGCTTGGAAGCAAAGAACCAGGGACTTTCATACAAGGTTTCTGGGTTAAACGATTATTTGGAGATTTGAAACACAGCCTTTCCCAATTGTCCAGACATCAGTAAGCTTCTCTAATTCTATGTGACTCTGGGGTGGGTATGTGAAGGAGGGCAGAACTAGGGGAGACAAATAATGCTTAATTAAATTTGAATTTTCTACCAGCCCAAAGCAGAGTCTGAGTTAATTTGATTTAAAGAAAAAGAAATGGATTTTTCCCCATTTGATTTCTTGGATGCTAGGGCGAAATAAAATTAATTCTGCTCTGATAATCAAATACGTATTGTTGGCATCAGAAGCTCCAAGCTCTAATTTTTGAGATAACCGACATTTCTCACATAGAGCAAGCCTTAAATGCAGCGGCATTTTTACTTGATGCATACAAGTTAGGATTCTTTTGTTAGAAGCAACGGAAACCGATTCATACCAGCTTGGAAGGAGGTGGGAGGATTGATCAGAAATATACTAGAATACTACTCAGAACCTGAGAAGTTTCCCCGTCTCCCCCCCACCACCTTTTTTGCTACACTCTTGTGTTTTCTTCTTTCTTCTCGGTTGCTTCTAATAGCTTTTCCTCTAATCCTCATTCCACATTGTTGGGTAAGACCGTCCTGTTTTGATCCACTTCCCAAAGTGTTCTGAATGAGGTTGCTACTGGCCACCTGTAGAACATCCCGCTGCATAACACTTTCCCATTCACCTGCCTGCTTTTTCTCCACAGTACCTCATCTGAAATACTACATATTTTGCTCATTTTGTTTAATGTCTGATTCCATCTACCAGAATATAAGCTCCATAAGAACAAGAATGTTCATTAATTGCAGAATCTCCAGGGTCCGAAATAGCCACAGATAGAACACTTAATGAGTATTTGTTAAGTAAAGTAAATGAGAGTCCCCAGAGAAATCTCCATAAAGGGTTTAGTTCCAGTTCCCAATAAAAGTGGAGTGCTGAACACATGAAATAATAGTTGTGTGTAATATATGAAATTTACCACACTTGGCTTCAAATGCCTTAATCTCGTATGTATGGCAAAGAGAATAAAATTACTCAATGCCGTGTAACAAGACTCCAACTTTCTAAATCAGCTTCCTTCCTCAGCCGCCCATGTGCCACTAAAGATTGTCCACCAGTAAGACTCACACATCAGCAAGAGTCAAATCTACAGCTGCATTCCCAGAACACTTCTCTGATCCCTGACGCAGGCATATATGACTGGAAAAGCTGTTTTTCAACAGTCTTCTCCAAATTTTGTTCACCCATGGAACTTCCTATAGACGGTAGAATCAGTAGAACATGATGAGAATTTTGAGCTCCAAGCTCTAATTTCTTGAGATATATATATAGTTCATATATAGTTCAAGGCACAGAAAGGTATTCCTGATATCCAAGAAGAGAAAACTGAGGATGCTCAAGCCTGTGCCATAAACTTGAGAAAACCATAGTTTTTAAAAAGTTCAGAGAAAAGATAGATCCGTGTTCTATCTGCCCATAAAATTTGGAAGAGCTAGAAAATTATTTTTTAAAAAAAAATCTTCTGTGCCTTTGAAATGAATCCCAATAGAGAAGAAAATGGTAAGGTAACTAAAGAAATTAGTGGTTTTCCAGTGGTTGGTTGCACAAGGAATTCTGCTATGAGCTGAGGGGTCTAAAAGAAACACACTGCAGAACCTTCAGGGTGAGTGTCTAGAAAGTTTAACTTTTTAAAATATAGATATCTGTAATGTTTTGGTTTTGACCCTACATGTCTTTTGTAATTAAGAAAAATAGTAGCAGTAAAGTAAAACTTAAATGCAAAGAACATTTTTTGGTTTTGTTTGTTTAAAAAGAAGGAACATAGATGATAAAATACTAATACCAGAAATCATCACAAACCCGCAGGAGGTCAGAAAAGTCAACATCCAAATGACTTGGAAATGGAGAAAAAAAATCCAGGTATATTAAAAGAAAACAAAAATAAACTGTTTAAAAAAAGATCAAGAAAGAGATTTATTGCTTAAGGCTAGTAAGATAAAGGAAATGGATGAGAAAGATGAAGCAAAACTGTGATTGGCCTGTCTTCTCTATCAAGGAGAATAATTTTTGGGGTGGAAATGGAAAAAGCAAAGAATTGGAGGAGAGTAATGTTCATGGGGGTGCCAAGGAAAAGGCTCTCCCTGTGATACTGGAGGTTAGAGCTCCTGGTCTAGAAAATTCTATCTTGAGGTGGGGGCATATGAAAAGTTGCAAAAGAAATAGCTCAAGGGGACAAACTTTTGTTGAATATATGATATGCACTCACACTTAACATTGGCCTGGAAGTCTAGAGTAAATCTCAAGTTATGTTTGTGGAGACTCTGGAATATAATGGGTGCCAAAACTTCACCACAAGGTAGGTGGTAGTATTATTAATGTGATGATGATGATTATTATTTAACTAAAAAAGAAACTGACACTTAATGAGATTAGTTAATTTGATCAAGGCATAGAGTTTGTGGATATGTTGGGAGTCCCCAAGACCAACTTCAGGCTGGATTCACTAAAAAGACTCAACATTCAAAAAAGCTGCAATATTCATGGTTGAAGTTTATTATGGTGAACGATTAAAATTAACAAAAGGAAAAGTATGTGGAATTAAACCAGACACTAGTTTCCAGTTTCTTCTTCTAGTGGAGTTGTATATATGGAGCTTGATTCTCGTAACACTGAAGTGTGACAACATGTGTGAAGTGTTGCCAATCAGGGAAATTCATCTGAGCATTGGTTTTTATTTTAGTGCCTGCGTGACTAATCCTACTTGGCTACTCAGTCTCTGGCTCCACAGGTTAAACTGATGCAGTCTAGAATAGGTGCCTAATAATTTAGTACATTCTTATCAGGCAATATATTCCAGGCATTCAGAAGTTGTCTCAGAGCCAATCTTTTCTTTGGAATGTGCAGGGATCAAGTTTCCCAAATTTGCTGGGTTAACTTTTTATAGCACAACAAACAATCTGGTACTGGAAATCCAAGACTTACTCCAAATTTTCCAGAGCCTGCAATAACCACTGCCAAAGATCTTAGAGGTATAATGGAGAATTTACTTCTGGAGTAAGTCCAGAGGACACCATTTGGCTAAATATTATTTCAATTTTCAAAAGTATTAAAGGCAGATATAGCAACTTGCATACAAGAAACCTGGGTAGGAGTCTAGAATAGGTGGCTAATAAGTTAGTTGTATAAAAAGGAGGTTGTGATTATAGAAAGTCAGAATGGGCTTATTAATTCAACAAACATTTAACAAGGCTCTACTCTGTGGAAAGCATCGAAAATTCAGCAGTAAGTAAACAATCTCAGTTTGTGCTCTTGTAGAGCAAAGTGCCTTGAGTTTCTATATGCCAGAGGTAAGTGACAGGCAAACTTTCTACCCTTAGAACTCCTTTTAATACAGATCCTCTTTGATAATTTGCTAGGCTAGAAAGTGAAAGATATTAGTATTTGCACTTAAGAAAGCCACTTGAGAAGGTTTACCATGATGTTCTTAAAAAGAGGGTGAAATGTGGGTATTGTAAGGAAAGGCAGATGGAATAACTTTGGAGAAAGGATACCATTTAATGGATTAATGTCACCCAAAAGAGAGATCTCTAGTGTTGTGTAATGGGCTGTTTCCTTACCACAAATTTGAGTATCACTGACGTGGATGAAGATATAGAAGTTATGTGTATGTCATTTGTCTTTGACAAAAGGTGGAATTTGGGGCTAGGGATGTGGCTCAAGTGGTAGCACGCTCGCCTGGCATGCGTGCGGCCCGGGTTCGATCCTCAGCGCCACATACAAAGAAAGATGTTGTGTCCGCCGAAAACTAAAAAATAAATATTAAAAAAATTCTCTCTCTCTCTCTCTCTCTCCCTCTTTAAAAAAAACATAAAAAAAGGTGGAATTTGTATCTGACAAAAAGAGAGTAAATGCACTTGAGGACAGAAAGAGCTTCCAAAATGATAAATTCTGTGCAGTACCATGTTCCGTCCACAGTGATTGGCACAGTGACTCATTTAACCCCACACAGCTCATCTTACCCCCTGAGAAATATTATCATAAAGTAAAACTGAGTAAATTGAAGTCCAAAATGATTGAGCAGATTGCTGAAGGCTCAATGACTAACAGTTAGATTTGGTATGAGGATCACCTGAGTCCAAAGTTCATCATCTTAGAACCCACAGAGATAGGCTGGAGTGCTAGGGTGAATTTAAATAAATTTCTATAGAGATAACCATTAGGTCCTGGAATATGAGTCCTAATACAGGTCATAGAAAACATAGTTTAGAATCAACCTAAATGAAGAAGCCTGGGGAATTCAGTCCAGAATGAGCCTTACACATGGGCTTGATGGGATATAGAGGGCCCAGCACGGCAGCTACAGTGATCTTGGAAGCAATGGTAGATTTATCATGTCTAGCTTGAGAGAATGTGACCAGGTCCTGATAACAGGGCAGTACTTCCTATGCCCGGTCTTTCCCTGTCTCAAGATTTCTTGTCCTCTGTCTCCTCAGTTTGATAACAGGACAATGTGATGAATTACCCCAGGAAGGTGTTTTCTGAACCAACTGAAACTGCTGCTTCTTGTAGGTCAAAAAATTTGCACACCTGTGAGTTCAATATAATATTAACACGTGACACTAGATTGAAGTGTATTCCTCTAGGGGCATTTGCATTTAGCCAAGGAATCCAAGAGACAACAGTCCAGATCAGGAAGGTGAGGTATTTGTGTACATGGAAACATTCCAAAGCTTGCCGAATCACTCTGTGCCCAACCTACATTTCCTCAACTGTGTGTTCCATACCAATACCTCTTATTGCACTGTCAACCCATGTCCACTCAAATAAACGAATGGTCCTATCTCAGCTGACTCATTGGCAATAGAGCTAGTCACTGGCCAGCACACAACCTCTCTTATCAGAAACCACACAGCATGCTTTCATATCAATGCAGTGTGTGCCCTCCCCCACCCCAACCTAGAAGCTCAGAGTAAAACAAATGTGACAAATTTAAAGGGCCAAGAGGTACAAAGAGGGGACACAATGCAGAAGGGCTAGGGGTGATAGAGCTATTTTACAATGTATAAAGAGGACTTGATTTTTTTTGCTTTTGAGGCCCAGATGAAACTGCTGTTATTACTCCTGAGTTCACAAAACATTCATGTGAAGAATGTAATTGATTCACAACCAAGTACAATGCTATCAAGGGATATTCAAGATGATTAATAACATCTCAAGTTAAACAGATGTATACATTATACATGTTGAAATTTTATTAAATTGCATTAATAGTAAAAATATTTACAATTTAATGTAAATTACATCTATGTGATTATATGTTAGCTTACAAATACAACAGAAACAGACTACTGGAATCATCATATGTTGTCTTTAAACACTACCAAAGAAATAGAATAAAATTGATTGTTTATATGTTAACATTCATTTGTTTAACAAATGTTTATTATGTACCTTCTGACTGATGGGTACATAAAGTTAACTTTCACATGGACTACTGCTGTAAATAGGGTCATTTTTATAAAGAGCTTGGAGAAAGTGCTATCAGTATCTATTTTTAAGCAGGCTCTGAGGAGTTGGAATATTTAAAACCATTCTATATTCACATTCCAAAGATAATGTACAAATTGTCTTCATTGATTAATCTGCACTCTCATAAGCCAGGGAAATGTCATTCTGTGACTTCAGTTTTCTTTAAGAGTTTAATAATGCTCTCCACTTGAGGAAGAGTTTAAGGCTGGCCTTAGAGGCAGGGGTGATGGATGTGACCCATTACCAGGTTGAATGAAAAGCCTCTTATTTAGCATGGAATAGGCCTGCAGGCTAACTGGGGGAGGAGGCTTAGCTCTATCATTTGTTATCTCGAAACTCCTGAAGCTTCAACCTTTCCTATTACCACTTAATTGAATTTAGAAAAGCATGATCTTTCTTCTTAATATTTCACTTGTTTTTAAATGTAAGATTGATTTTTGAGGGGAGGGGAGGCAGGATGGAGGTTTGAATATGTCCCTCCTCATCTGTGATTTGGTATCTATTCCACAGATGAAAACACATCTAAATGTTTTAGCCAATTTGGAAAATAAAAATGTGTTCTCATTCTTTGGAGTCAAAGCATATCTGCCTAAGTTTCTAGATTCTTGTGGTTAACCTAAAGTATGGAAACACATTTCAAAAAAAGCCAAGCTCGCATATGGATTCTAAAATTACTTTTTACTGTTTAAAATTGCATTGTATCTAGTACATTATATATTTATTGCTTTGTGGACTTTACAAAAGGACTTACAAGAATAAGGTCTGACCTACACCCACATCTTACATCCACAATAAATGTTATTGTTTTCCCTTTCTTTTCTATTTTGCTCTCATACTTTGGACATGTACTAATTAACCATGAACATCTGACCAGTCTTCTCTCCCAAAACAAAAATACTTCTCCTTCACAGAGTTTCCAAAGAGAGAGAATATAATACTTATTTGGTTCATTTGAGACCACACTGAAACTCAGTATTGCTGGTCTCTGGTCTGTTTTCTTTATCTGTGTCATGAGCACTTCAAGTTTATACTGGGTTTGTGAATTGGCTGTGACTCCTCCATCAATGGTTGAACTGATAAAATTTTACCTATTTTGCTATATTCTGCTATATCCCACTCAACAGATTTATCTTTGATAATAAATAACTATTCCCAGGGCACAATTCTGTTTTGTGCATTCTCTCTCTCTCTCTCTCTCTCTCTCTCTCTCTCTCTCTCTCTCTCTCTCCACCTGATAGTCATATCTATATAATTTTTATAACTATTGAGATTCCGCTATCTATATTATGCAGTACATATTACATACCTTGTCAGAATTTTGAGCCACTGTGGCATTCACTAAGCTGCCAGTTTGTACAGTTCATCAAACAAAAGGCAAGGTACTCAGGAAGTTTTAGCCTTAATCCATTTCAGAGTTTTTAGCCAGTTTGTTTTGTTAAATGTAGGTATCTGATATTTATATATTTCATGTGCATAAACTCTGTTGCCTTCACTGCGAAGGCACCCTTATTTCACTCTGTAGCACATAAATGGCATTGAAAACAGCCCAGTGGCCTAGCCTATTTCCTTGTCTCCCACGCCCACGCACAGAGTTGGCCAGTGTACCCCTAGAACCTGCCTGCAGAGAATCACAACCGGCAGCCTGACCTCACCGCCATTTATCTTCCACCCATTTTAGGGGTCTGAAAGAAGGAATCCCCAGGGCACGTTCTCCCCTAGCCGCTGAGTCACCCTGTTAGCTTCTCTAGTCACACAACAAGAAGCCTGTGCTCTCACAGCTGGACTCTGGGGCCAGGGCCACTCTGCCACTGTTCCCTCAGATTTTTCCATGAAGGGTTCTTGCTTGTCACCAGTCAGCAGGGACTGGACCCCAGAAACTCTAGTGATGTGGCACTCAAGGCAGAGGTTGTTTTCCCAGCCAGGACACCTCTGGAAATAAGGAAATGACACGTGCAATCGAAATCTTAAATATATTATCATCAGGGGTTTGAGGAAAGAATTCTCTTAAAAGTGTTCATAAAATAACATTTTCTACTAGCAGCAGCATTTTGTCACCAGTTGCAATAATTGACTCCTTAAATGCATGACTTTCCTTCCCAGTCATGAATAAGCCAATTCCGATTCCTAGGTACATAAATTTTCCTGCATGTCTCTTCCAAGTACCAGATTATATGTCTGTATTCTGCCGAGAGAATAGCCCTGAGAGAATCTTATCACCTTGTATTATTCCCTGAAATACTCCACCACGGGAGGCTAAAGGACACGACTCTGGATGTTGTGGATAAATCACACCACTTAAAGGTATTGTCAACGTCTGCCACTAAGTCCTATGATCAGAATTATTGGCAGGTTCTCCGATATGCACATGCTTTATTTCTTTTTTCCTGAGAAATATAAATCAAAACTCAGAAAACATTTTTTTCTTCTTTTTAACCTCACAGGTCACTGGTTATTAATTGGTCCATTTAACATGCACCCAATATTCCTGCAAACCAAGACATTGTTCCAGTTTCTGGGTAGAGTATCCAGGGGCAGATATATCACCAAAGTGGCCCAATGCTCACAAGTTCAATATGAACAGGCCTAGAGAAGAAAAATCATCTATTCTGGGAATCATGGTGGCATGAATGGAAAATCAAACTGGTAACTTATTAATGTGGTTTAAATGTTACATTACTCCAAATGACCTAAACCAGTGTTTCTCAGATTACTGTGAAATAGTGTTTTGTTGTTGTTGTTTTAAATGCCCCATCTATTGCAGATGGATATTTTTTATATATAATGAAAATCAACTACTATTTAGGGGGGATTAAAATAAACTTTAACCGCCCCCCCCAAAAAATACAATGCCATGCTCATTGTTATACTCTGTTAAGTTGCTATAAAAGTTCCTAAGCACTTATTCTCAATTTCTATGTCATCAAAAAGTAATAACACACAGTTCACTGCTTGGTGCTGGTCTATAGATTAGACTTTTGCTTAAAGTAAAAAAACTGACTGACCTAAGCCTTTTTTCCTTTGTGCTTTATATTTCCTTATGTGCTGAAGCATGTATTTTATACCCTATAATCAAACTGAGATTCAAACTTTTTCCGGGAAATCTTCCCTCAGAAGAGGAAACATAGTTCCTCTTTCATGCAGTGGCCAGTATCATCCAGCCTGGAGCTCCTATTTTCCTTTCCAGGGGTAGAATATTATTGTGGAATAAGCACAATTTTCGTATGCAGACCTGGGTTTGAATCCCAGTCTCTCGTTATGAGCTGTGTGACCAGGGACAAGTTACTTAACCACTTTGAGCTTCCTGTCCTAATCTGTAAAATAGAATGGTCATGATGACTTCCTCTCAAGAGTGTTATGGAGATTCAATGCAAAAGTGCATAGAGTACATTTAGCATGACGTAAACATGCAATGAATGGATCTATCGTTATTATAAATGGTAAACTAGGAGTTCGTTGAGGCTAGCTGTGTATGTGTGTGGGGGGGTTACCTTTTCTTTGTATGCCCAGTTCTCAGCTCTGTTCCCAGTCACGTGTCACGGATGTAAAGAGGAAGGGAAAAGGAAGGAAGGGGAGAAGAAAAGGAGAAGGAAAAGAAAAGAAAAGAAAGCAAAGCAAAGCAAAGACAATGCCCATAGTGGTAAATTGAAGGGTTTTCTCCCTTCATCGTGTTTCAGAAAATGCTTCCGTATAACTTGCAGAAATTGGAATGGATGAGACGCAAGTTCCTTGGTTAGCTGTCTAGGGATTGAAGTGGGGATCACCATCTTTCACCACACCTCTGCCCTTGGACATGCTCTCGGTGGGTGGTACCCAGCATTGCACCAGCAGGCAGAGAGGTCCTGAGGCTGTGGTATTTGGGAAGTATTTAATGATGGGGTGAGAAAAAGATCCCATAGCTCAGGCTGGGGTTGCAGCTCAGCGGTAGAGCACTTGCCTAGCACATGTGATGCACTGGGTTCCATCCTCAGCACCGCATTAAATAAATAAAATAAAGGTATTGTGTCCATCTACAACTAAAAAAAAAAAAAAAAATGGGGAAAAAAAGATTCCATAGCTCAACATCATCTAGAAAACTAGAAACTGTCCATAGCTTCAAAAGGAGACATAGTTACCAGGGTTTGTTTGTGAACAAATAGAGTGTCAGTGATTTCTAATGTGTAACTTACGGGCAGGATCATTATTCAGAAGGCTGATCTACCAGAGCCAAGCTTGCTCTGCAGACAGAGCAGCATGAGAGGCCAAGCAAGGTTATTTATCACCTGGCACTGTTCAGAATTGCTGAAGAGGAAGCAGAGTAGTATTCCTTTTTATAGATGATGTCAGTTCTTTTTCTGTGTGTTATTGGAACATGAAATTTTCTTAAAAGTTGTTAACTGGCCACAGATGCAATAGGAAATGAGGCTGGTCTTTGGCCTTTTGTGATTACAGTAATAAAACCTGTAACTGGGTATTAATGTTCAATGATTCATTTTAAGACTACAAACCTTTTCTTTACTCTTCTTTGGAAGGGAAGAATTGCCACAGGAGAAACGATGTTCTGTTCTCTTCCACAGAAGAATCATATTTGGATTTTTAAAGTCCCTAGAAATATATAACACAATGCTCTTTTTCTTACACTTAAGTAAAAAAGCTTTCCCGTGATTTTTTTTTTTAAAACTACTTAACTTGCTATGTCCTGTAAGAGAAAGATTTCAGTTTTTACTGAGGTTAAAGTAAAATATTCATCTGGTAGCAATAATCAAAGCTCTGTGCTGTGAGAATACTTAGTATGGTAATTACTTCTATGGATAGAATTGATAATGACCGCTATTCTCTGAAGTAATTCTCTTTTATTTCTAGGGATGAGTAAAAGAAAATATGTGGGTTCACCGGTGCACTAAGAAATCAGTCTTCAGACCCACGAGGTAGTCTAATTTTCATTATAGTGAATTTAGGAAGTATCTTTAGCATCCTCTAACTATGAGTTTTTAAAAATTAATTATTCAATTGGATAAATTTCTCTAACTGAAATCCAAGAGGAAGTTAAATCCTGGAAGCTGATAAATTCAAGGCCTTTATTAATAAAGGCCTTTTCCCTTATGATGCTTTGAACATTTGTAAGCATCAGAATTCTGTGTGTATCATCAGTAATGTACATTGTAATGTCTTGCCTTGCCTATCTGCACGGTTCAGCCCATTATGACAAGATAGCAGGCAGAGTCTGACATTAGAAGAATCAGACCGCCCAGGGGAAAATGAATGAAATACATTTTACAGTCCCTTGATTTCCTCCTAACTCAGTGGGGGCTTTGATTCCGGTTTTAAATTTATAAGATTTATTATCCATTCCCCTTGCAATAAAAATATGCTCATTTTTCAAGTAGTAATAATCTAATTAAGAATTGAGGAAGGAATTACTGAGACACAGCAGAATGTAGACCTTTAAGGGCTTTCAAAAAATTATCAAAACAAACAACTGGTTATTTGTTCTGGCAGGATATAAGAAAGAAAAACAATCTCTGTAGTTATCTTTCTTTGTCAGTGATAAACAAAAATGGAGATGAGAACCAACCCTGACACCTACACACCATTGGTAGTGAGTGGTTTGTTTTATGAAAACCTTAGCACAACTTGGCTCTGTATTGAAACTATGATGAGCCCCAGATGTGTTTCTTAAGTTGTTTAAGAAAGCAATGTCCAAGGTTTAACAGCACCTTGCAATTTGTAAATGATATCTGGAGACACCCAGATCACTCCCTCTGGATGTCCCAGTGACCCTCTCCTGACCTTTGGTCCAGATTTAAACCTTCAAAAATGAGACAAAATCAAGGTGATTTCTCCTGGTTCATTAGAAGACCCAAACTACTCTCTCTTTCTTCATTGCCTTCTACCCCTCTGAGGGCTGTCCCTGGCTCATTCATTGCCCCAGTCAGCGGAAGTGCCACCATAAAGAGCGCACGTTCACGCATTTGGTTCTTTTGCAAGCTCTGCTGGCAAGGTCCGGGAGAACAGTGAGGCTGCATGTTTTGTGTTTCTCTCCAGGACTGACTGCCTCACATGCCTTCGTTTTAGGAACTATTGTCTTCTTGTTTCTCCTAGTGCCCCATTAAACTCTTTCCTTTGGATCTTCATTTATACTAAGGTTCATGTAACCAACAACAGCCTAAATCAATGGTTCCTGCCAGTGTACATCAGAATCACATGGGTAGGAGAGAGTCACATGGCTGGTCCTGGTCCAGACTTAATGAATCAGAGTCACTAAGGGGGCAAGCAAGAATTTTGACTTTTAAAAGGCCCAAGGGCATTCCTGAGAATTACTGATCTTTCATTAGAATCTACATTATAATAGGCTCAAAACCTGCGACTTAACCAGTATGATCAACTGAAGAATTTTTAGTAGTGATGGAAGAGAACTACAGAAAGCTGAGAATTCCTGGAACACAGTGAGTGGAGGGCTTTGGCTCCAAATTCCTTGTCTTTAACAATTTCTTTTTTCAACAATATTTTTTTCCCTGACTAAAAACTGCATGCTCATTGCAGGAAATGTGAAGAAGAAAGTGAGAACTATATAATATACAGAACTCCACATTTCAGATAATTTTTTTGCAGTCTTTTCTAGAGGATTCTTTTCATTCTTTTTTTTTTTTAATAATATAGGTATTTTCATACTATTTTATGCTGGTCAGCACTCATTTTGTTCTACAAATGTAGAGTTTTTATCTTCTCCCCCCGCCCACACACACACTATCTAACACTGCCCCTAATGTTTTATGTACTCAATAGATAAATGGAGA